>NC_037684.1:5137170-5437170 GCF_003255815.1 Theropithecus gelada
GACCAAGAAGTCCAAAGGACTGGAGCATTAGGGAATCAAGAAAGTAAGAAAATTGCATTGAACCTCCCCCCGCACCCCCCTGCCCTTTGACAACTCTAAGTAACCCCTCCTCACCTTCCCATGAAAGACCTCTCTCCAGCTCTCATCTCAGTTGCCATTTCTAAATTGCCTAAGATCATTTTAATTTTCGTTTGCACTTGAGATGAACCATATTTGTATTCTAACCCCAACCTTTAATACAACCAGGATATTTTTACTTTCCCTTTGTTGTCTAAGTAAAAAGCAAACATTGTAAGGGAGGTAGCAGACGTGTATCCCTGTCTTCTTTAAAATCTTATTAGTTTACAAATAGCAAAGATTTATGGTAAACAAAGCTGGGTTTTTTTTCAGGATCAGAAACTATTATATTTGTATTCTTGCTCTGTGGTGATCTAGCAAAAACTAAAGGAAAGCAGATTGGACCTGCTACAGATCCCTTAGTGAGATTCAATCAGTTAGGTTTCCATGAAACCTATTGAGTGTTGTGGCTTAAGAGTGCTAAGAATTCTCAGCTCTGCTGCTTATTAGCTGCATTTTTTTTTTTTTTTTTTTTTTTTGAGATGGAGTTTCACTCTTATTACCTAGGCTGGAGTGCAATGGTGCGATCTCGGCTCACTGCAACCTCCACTTCCTGGGTTCAAGTGATTCTCCTGCCTCATCCTCCCGAGTAGCCGGGATTACAGACATGCACCACCATGCCTGGCTCATTTTGTATTTTTAGTAGAGACGGGGTTTCACCATACTGGCCAGGCTGGTCTCAAACTTCTGACCTCAGGTGATTTGCCTGCCTCAGCCTCCCAAAGTGCTAGGATTACAGGTGTGAGCCACGGCACCTGGCCTTAACTGCATAATCATAAATATAAGTTTATTTTTCCAAATCTGTTGCTTCATCTGTTAAAGCTGGGGTGTGTGCTTATAAAAACTGTCTACCTCTCCTATAAAGTGTTTTTTGACCTGTAAAGTTATGTAAGGAGTAAATTTGAGATTTTCTTTTTTTCTTTCATTCTTTTTTTGGGGAATATGGCACTGTCAGTTTCAGATTTTCAATCCTTTTAGTTTCTTACTTAGACCTACTGGAGCTCCTCCTGGCCTTCATTTTTACCTGGTGTGACAGATGAGTACACAGTACATCAGAGCAGAGCATCCATTTACTCCATTATGAAGGTCTTGTCTGTCTGTATGCCATCAGTTTTGTCAAAGAGCACTTGGGTTTGACTTCTTTTGATATTCCTGCGTTTCTGGGGCTTAGACAACCATGTGTTAAGTGATGCTTTTTGAATTGTGGATTTTCTAATCTCCTTATAGATAGTCCACAGATGTTTCAGACTTGAAATGTCCAAAACTTAATTCAGTATATCTTCAAATCAACCTCCTCTTCACACCATATTTCTCTTAGTAGCATCATCATCCCTTCTAGTTCCCCATCTAGAGACCCTAATCATTTTAAATTCTTTCCTCTTACTTCTTTTATCTTTCTCATTGTTAGTCACCAAATCTTGGTTTTACCTGTGAGATCCTGGGCAATCAATTAAGTTATTCTAGTTATTATTGCAAAGCAGTCATTTGTATTTTCTCAAGAATAGCTTTTAGGAAAAGCATGAATTAGAGCAGAGCCTACCCAGATAAAGAGAACTAGATGACTGTGGTGCTGGAACTGGCTACGCTCTTTGACTGTCTCTTGGTTTTGTGTTCAACTCTTCCTCATGATTTTCTTCTTTCTGTATCCTTTCAGCTTTTGCCCCAGATAGTAACCCCTTCATTGTCTCAGTACTGCATGTCTGAAATTTTAGAAAGAAAATATGATTCAGCTAAAAAGTATCCCTGCTTGGCAGAAACTTTAATGTTAGGTTCTGGCCAGCCAGTTGATTTCTGGCTGCCCCTATGTCCAGTATGTGCTCCTGGCCCAGCAGTCATGTGATTCAAAATGTGACCACTTGGCTGTGCACAGTGGCTCGTGCCTGTAATCCCAGCACTTTGGGAGGCTGTGGCGGGCAGATCATGAGGTCAGGAGATCAAGACTGTCCTGGCCAACATGATGAAACGCCATCTCTACTAAAACACAAAAAATTAGCCAGGCATGGTGGCGCACACCTGTAGTCCCAGCTACTCGTTAGGCTGAGGCAGGGGAATTGCTTGAACCCGGGAGGCGGAGGTTGCAGTGAGCCAAGGTCGCACCACTTCACTCCAGCCTGGCGACAGAGCAAGACTCTGTCTGAAAAAAAAAAAAAAATGACACTCAGTGCTGTTTCTTCATCAGGCGCTGTTCTTAGGTATGTGTTTTAATTGTTTTGTTTTGTTTTGTTTTTGAGATAGGGTCTCACTCTGTTGCCTAGGCTGGAGTGCGGTGACACTATCATGGCTCACTGTAGCCTCTAGCTCCCAGGTTCAAACAGTTCTCCTGCCTCATATTCCCAAGTAGCTGGGAAGACAGGTGTGCGCCACCACAGCTGGCTAATTTTTCTTTTTATGTTTTTGTAGAGATGAAGTCTTGCTATGTTGCCCAGGCTGGGCTTGAACTCCTGGGCTCAAGCAATCCTCCTGCCTTGGCCTCCTAAAGTGCTGGGATTATAGATGTGAGCCACAATGCCTGGCCTAATTTTTTTTTTTTAGTTGGACCTTAATGGACTAATATTACTATTAGGTACCTTGGCAATGTCTTTCGAAACCATTTTCTCCCACTGCATTGCTGGAACTATCACTGTGTCTTACCTATACTAATGTAGCATTATTCTCCTCCTCCTTCATCCCCAGATGACTACTTCTAGGTAATCTTAACATTTCTTCTGGAGCCAGTTTCCAGTAGAAAGCTTGTCTCTCCCATTGACTCCCTGCATAAAGTCCAAGTTCTGTAGTCAAACATGCAAGGTAATTTTGGCCTAATTTACTTTTCTAATCTTTTCCTTCTATTGCATCCTATATACTTACGCTCTTGCCCTGTGGTAAAGTAGCATAATACGAGGACATTGTTGCAACATTGTTTATACAGTGGCAACAAAAAGGAAAACAATAGAGCTGTGTTTCGAAAGGGGGATTGTTGAATAAATGATGATACATTTATATTAGGGAATAATGCAGTGTGTTGATTTTGCTTGTTAAAAGTGACAGAAATGCAATTCAAATTTACGTGTGCCAAAAAGGAATTTACTGACTCATATGCCTAAGAAAATCAAGAGATGTACTAGTTTCTTGCATGACTAGATGCAGAGCTTTGAACAATATCATCTGCAGAACATTTGTCTTCTCTGGCTCTTAACTCTACTTTCTTTGTGTCAGTTTTATTCCCAAGCAGCTCCTCCCAAGTTTTGGCCAGTAATGGTTTGTGTTCTCCCAGCTTAACAATCCCAGTGGAAAAACACCTCTTTCTCAGTTTTGTGGTTTCAGCAAAAGTGGTTGGTCTTACTGGCCTGGTGTGAGTCACATGCCGATTCCTAAGGCAGTCACTATGGCAAAGGGGATGGAATTTCTTGGTTATCTAGACCTGGATCATGTGCCCCTTCCTGGAATGCAGTGGTAAAGCCAGCCCTATCCAAATTGCATGAACTAAAAGGAGGGCATAGGGGCAGGGTTTTCACAAAGGAAAATTGAATTGCTGTTACCAGAATGAGGAAAAATGGATGCTGGACAGGCAGAACTAGCAGAAGTCCTCTACATCCAGCTTTTAAAAGGCCCAGAAAGATGACTCTGACACTTACCTTACAAGGTAGACGACAATGTGTATGTGTACCTGCACATGTGTATGTGTAGACTGAGAAATGTATGAAATTATATATATTAACTGTTCACATTGCTTATCTCGGAAGTGTGATTGGAGGAGATAGAGGACCAATTTAATATTTCTGTTATTTATCTCTATGTTGTTTGGCTTGCCAGGAGCATATAGTGTTTTTGTAAGAATAATTAAAAATATAAAACCCCAAAGTGGCTGGACGTGGTGGCTCACACCTGTAATCCCAGCACTTTGGGAGGCCAACGCGGGGAAATCACTTGGGCTCAGGAGTTTGAGATCAGCCTAGGCAGCATGGTGAAACCCTGTCACTGCAGAAAAATACAAAAATCAACCATACGTGGTGGCATACACCTGTAGCCCCAGCTGTTCAGGAGGCTGAGGTGGGAGGATCACTTGAGCCTAGGAGGTCAAGGCTGCAGTGACCTGAGATCACACCACTGTACTCCAGCCTGGGCAACAGCCTGTCTGAAAGAATAAATTAAAAAAAAAAAAAAAAAAAACACAAAACCCAAGTTACAAAGAAGAGTTTTCCTCTTAGGAATATTGTGATACCTGGCAATTGCTTTTTGGGTGGTAGTAGTAAACAATGATAATAGCTGACATTTCCTAAGTGCTTTCCCTGCATCAGGAAACTGCATATTACATAATTTCTCATTTAATCCACATAATAACCTTCTGAGATATTATTAACAATTAATTGATGTGCATATAAACTGAAACCCAAACCTGGCTATCAGAATGATCTGGAACATTAAAACAAACATATCTGCAGCCCCACTTCCAAATCAAAATCTCAGGGGCAGGGCCTTATTTATATATTTAACAGGCACTGCAAGTGATTCGTTTATTACTAAAGTTTGTTTGGGAATCTCAGTGGGTCATGTATTTAATCCATGGTAGCACAACTAGTAAGAATCAGACGTAGATTTCAAACCTAAGTCAAAGCTCTTAACAAATGCACTATTAATCACATGCTTATTACTATTATAATTTTATGCTTGGGTAAATCTTTGTAGATGAGCATGAAAACCTAACCAACAGTTATGAGATATATTACTCTGGGGAAAATAAGTTCTCAATTCCAGGCATCTGATTTACAAATGATTTTTTGAAACATAAGACAAGAGTTTACTCAATATAAGATAATCTTGTCATTGGCACAATATCATTATACATTACAAAGGTTAGCAGAATTGGCACCTTTTCTTAGCGAAATGACATACTACTATTAACACATTCATGAAATATGTTCAGATGAATGTGTTATTTTGTAAAGCACTTTAGTTTATCAGATTAGCATTTTTTGTCTGTTTAACAAAAAATAAAATATAGACCGGGCATGGTGGCTCACACCTGTAATCCCAGCACTTTGGGAAGCCAAGCCTGGTGGATCACCTGAAGTCAGGAGTTTGAGACCAGCCTGGCCAACATGATGAAACCCCTCTACTAAAAATACAAAAAATTAGCCAGGCATGATGGTGCACGCCTATAATCCCAGCTACTCTGGAGGCTGAGGCAGGAGAATTGCTTGAACCTGGGAGGTGGAGGTTGCAGTGAGCTGAGGTCATGCCATTGCACTCCAGCCTGGGCAAAAGGAGTGAAACTCTGTCTCAAAAAAATAAAAATAAAAATGAAATACAAAAACAGCTTCCCCCATACCACTCCTTATCCCACACCCCCATCCCCTATCCCCTATCCTTCATCTCTGTTTCTCACTCGCTTTCTCACTGTCATGTGTGTGCTCTCTCTCACACACACACACACCCCACCTAAATAATTTCTTCTCTTACACCTTTAATATAAATATCTGAGTTTCAATTCAGTTTTGCAACCATTTAAAAGGCAAACATGGTATTTTGCTTCTTTCAGCATTTAATAATAAGGTAGTAAGTACATACTTTCCTCATATGGAAGGAAACCACCATATTAAGTTAATATTTGAACTTACACAATTATAATTTGCAAAAAAACAAATCAAGTTAATAATTTCTTAAGTAGTAAGTTGAAATAAATGATATTTTCCTAGCATGCTTGTCATTCAGCAGATAATAAGAAACTGAGATAAGAATGCAGGCAGTTGAAGTTCACTTCAGCCCGAGTGCAAGTGTACACAAAACAATAAAAATATTACATAGAAAATAAAGTGAACGTTGTCCATTGGATTGAGTATGGTCCTACCATTTGTCACAGTGCACATATTCATAGTTGTGGCTGTCTTTGGGGTCACTGCTGTGTTCAGACTTGTCTTGGAATTTGGAGTCATCTTGGGACTTGAGGTCATTTTGAGATCTAGGCTTGTCCCAGGATTGGTGTTCATTCTGGG
Organism: Theropithecus gelada; assembly: GCF_003255815.1. Lineage (NCBI taxonomy): Eukaryota > Metazoa > Chordata > Mammalia > Primates > Cercopithecidae > Theropithecus > Theropithecus gelada. The sequence continues at coordinate 5,143,260 of NC_037684.1, forward strand.
ATTGCTGCTACCATTTGTCACAGTGTTCATATTCATAGTTGTGGCTGTCTTTGGGGTCACTGCTATATTCAGACTTGTGTTGGAATTTGGAGTCATCTTGGGACTCGAGGTCATTTTGAGATCTGGGCTTGTCCCAGGATTAGGGTTCATTCTGGGATTGCTGCTACCATTTGTCACAGTGTTCATATTCATAGTTGTGGCTGTCTTTGGGGTCACTGCTGTATTCAGACTTGTGTTGGAATTTGGAGTCATCTTGGGACTCGAGGTCATTTTGAGATCTGGACTTGTCCCAGGATTGGTGTTCATTCTGGGATTGGTGCTCGTCCCAGTATTCAGGCTTGATACGGTACTGGATACTGCCACAGAATTTGAGGTTGTTGATGTTGAAGTTGTTCCCGGAATGTTAACAAACATGAAGAGCACGCCGATCAGTGATAGCTTGAACATCATCCTCCTCTGTTTCACAGTAATTAGATAATTTTAATTGAACACATGGATCACAAATAGGCAAGCATATATCCTTAATTGTGTTTATCAGTACATTTGTGTTATGTAAATGTTTGCTTTTTCACTGTTAGTGAACAAATAAAAAGCTTCCCTTTCTTTGTTGTCAACATCTGCTGACAGAAGACCTATTTTCTATTGAGGGCTACCAGCTGAAGGCAAAAACAATCCAAAGACTAAAAAAGAGCTTAATTGGCATTTTTCTATTTAAAAAAGGAAAAAAAACACTAGACATTCAATACAATAAATATGGGGGCTTGAGATCAGTATAGAGTAGGGTAGGGGCAAAGGCTGAGAGACAATTTGGGACAGTAGAGCAACAAAAGAAATAATGAAATTTTCTTATGACCTTTATTCCAACAATTTAAGGTTTTAGTTTAGGTCACAAATTAGGATATTACTTCTAAATATTTACTCCAGAGACTAAAGAGGTTAAACTGTAGGATTTCCCCAGTGCTGGGATGAGATTTTCTTCGTTAAAACAACAACAAAAAACTAGTAAGTTCATAGTTTTAAGATTTAGAAATGAGCAAAACCAACTCCTTCATTTTGTAAATGGGCTCAGACAAGGGACATAACTTGTCTGAGGGTGCATATCTAAAAATGACCCAAGCTAGAACTTAAGTCTGTGACTTAAAGCCCAAATTTTAACTGTAAAACTCTTAACATATATAGTAAAAGTTGCATTTGGCTCTAATATGTAATTGAGAACATTTCAAATTAATGTTACCTTTTGATATTTTTCTTTGAAGAGTAAGAATTCAGTCTTTCTCCAGTATCTATGGGGAATCTGATTTCTCACTCACTACATTCTATTTAAATATAATTAGTGAGGAAGTCACGTGTTCTAAACTTGACCTGTCATTTGCTCTTTGGAAGTATCCAACTGAGTGTTTCCAGACAACTACGCATAAACAGATAGACTTTGGCAGAGATTAAAGAATTCAAATAAAGTTCTAAAATTTGCTTGCTTATTTAAAGAATCCAGTGAATAGCATTTGTTATTTCTCTTATCCATGTATACATTAATGAATTGCTTCACTGGATTGACTCTAACTAGATGAATTTACTGTTTTGCCTGCTGTGATTATTATGATTTTAAACCAAGTAAGTGTATTAAAGATGTCTGCTTTTTTCTTAGAACATAGGGTAGTTTCTACCCATGGTTATTTTGAAGTTTAAAAAATAATTCAGTAATATAACATTTCAGGTATTTAATTTTTGGTAAATAAAGTAACCTTGGAAAAGAAGTTAAACTTCATTAATACGAAACTTAAGAAAAGGACTACATATGAAAGTGATACTTTTTCATACTAAGTTTACAAACTTTTGTGTGTTTGTGTATGGTTTTTTAATGTATTAAACCACTCACCTTGAAGTGCATAAAGTAAATTTTTTAAAGGAGTTTTGTCTTTTGGTCAGCCAAGAGTTTTCCATGATAACTAGCATATAGGGAAGTTGAGTTGTATTGTGCTAATGTTTTCATCACATTGGCCAGCATACTTTAAAAATTGCAGGGCTGTGAACAATGGTGTTGACATACAAGGAAATTACAACATAAATGGCAGAAATACAAGCCGGTACATGTTCCTTGCTTGTTTTATTGTGCTATGAAGATCGTTTTTCCCCTGAATGAATAAACCATGAATAGAACCATGCTTGGTAAATCTTATTTATGTGGTACATATAATAACTTCACTTAACCAGAGGTTAATATGGTCAGATCTAAGAAGTAAACAAAAAAAGTTTCTTGGCAACCAGAGTAGATATTATGAATCAGAGTACCACAGTAATTTACAGGAGTTTGTCATTGTCCTCTCTCTGCTCACTTGCTCATTCTGTGGATTTCTTTAGGGGCATATAGTTGATAATAGTAATAGTAGTGTTTCGAACTTGAGCAAACTGTGACTTTATTTTTCTAATCCTGATCTTTTGAGTACTACACTTACACAACTCTTTATTGATGCTTCAAACACCTCAGTCTCAACTTGTTTAAAATTCAAAAGGTAGCATTTTCTGCTTCCTATTTTTGTATCTACATATATTATTCTCATAATCTCTTGGTTAATTGTATCATCACCTAGCCAAATGTTTCTCCAACATTGGGTTTCTCATTATCTTCTCTTTCTTATTTCTCTTAAGCTCCCCAGGCCTCTTGATGATGATTAAGTAAAATTTAAATTCTATTTAGTACTCAAATGCTCCCAAACAAACAAAAATCTATTTGCCGTTATTCGGGTCTTCAAATACCCACCAACTTTGTATCTTTGTGCAGCCTCCTCAACTCGCCCAAAGTATAGTAATAGCCCCCTCTTATCCTAAGTTTCACTTTCCATAGTTTCAATTACCCATGGTCCACCATGGCCTGGAAATACTGAATAGAAAATTCCAGAAATAAACAATTCATAAGTTGGATGTATTATGAGAAGGTTAATAACCCAGCACTATGTCACAGTGCTGCATCAGTCAACTCACTTCATCTTACCACATAGGCATTGTGTCATATCACATCATCACAAGAAGGGTGAGTATAGTACAATAAGATATTTTGAGAGAGAGACCATGTGCACATAGCTTTTATTATAGTATATTGCTATAACTTTTATTTTATTGTTTTTAATCTCTTACTGTGCCTAATTTATAATTAAACTGTATCACAGGTATTTATGTATAGGAAAAAAAACAGTATATATTGGGTTCAATACTGTAATTCTCTGGTTTCACGTATCCCTGAGGGGTCTTGGAACATATCCCCCACAGTTAAGGGGGTACTACTGTACTTTCCTCATTCAAAATTGTGTTGTTTCTTCAAGTTCCACTCATGTCAGCACCTTTTATAGGATCCTTCCCTAATTCTTCACATCAGAATCAGTCATTTTAGTATTTTATACTTATCAGAGTCTCCTTTTCACTAAAGAAACTAAATCTTCCACCATATTCTGGCTTTTTTGTGGTAAGATACCACCTCTTATTCCTTCTATTCCCTCTACCTTCTGAAATATCGAGTTTATAAAGAATAGGATACAGGGCCAGGTGCAGTGGCTCATGCCTGTAATTCCAGCACTTTGGGAGGCCAAGGTGGGCAGATCATGAGGTCAGGAGATGGAGACCATCCTGGCTAACACAGTGAAACCCCTTTTCTACTAAAAATACAAAAAATTAGCCGGGCGTGGTGGCATGCGCCTGTAGTCCCAGCTACTCGGGAGGCTGAGTCAGGAGAATTGGTTGAACCCGGGAGGCGGAGGTTGCAGTGAGCTGAGATCACACCACTGCACTCCAGCCTGGGGCACAGAGCAAGACTCCATCTCAAAAAAAGAAAAAAAAAAAAGGACACAGTAAGTATTGGAATTCATTGAAATACCTCCTGTTTCACCATGTCGGAGGGCTGGTATAATTAATGTCTAAAGTAAAAGTTATTTGGTTATTTGCAGTTTTCCCTTCACATTAGCATAAATTTGGAAGACATAGGCCTGAGTTTAACTTTCATCTCTACTTTCCTGGCTGCTGTTTTGAGAGGATTTCTTCATTTGTACAGTGTGGATCATAATGCACATAATCCCTTGTCTGTAATCTGAAATCCAAAAATCCTCCAAAAACCTTAAGTTTTATCAAAAATAAAAAAGTTTGACACCACAATTTATTTGGTGCAAATGCCTTATCTGCATTGGTGTGAGGTTTTTAGCTATCTTTATTTGTTTCACTTAGTGTGGATAGTAAATGTTTCACTGCAGAAATATTGATGAGATTGATTTTGGGGTGCTGTTCCAGTTTTTACTGGAGTGTTACATAATACATGATAAGAGTAGTACTTAGCATATTCATGTTCCTCTTCCTTCTGGGCACAGCACCATGCCACTCTTAGCATTCTGATAGTTAGGTGGTACCGTCTGACTGAGTTCTGGCCACTAAAATGTCAGTTCCAGTGATGTACAATCGACCCTTGAACAACACTGGGGTTAGGGGCACTGTATCTCCACACAATTGAAAATCTACGTATAACTTTTGACTCCCCAAAAACTTAACTACTAACAGACTGTTGATCGGAAACCTTTTGATAACATAAACAGATTAACATGTTTTGTAAGTTAATGGTGTATATGCTATATTCTTAGAGTGAAATAAGCTTGAGAAAAGAAAATGTAGCTCAGAAAATCATGAGGAAGAGAAAATATATTTACTATTCTCTGAGTGGAAGTGGATTATCATGAAGGTCTTCATCCTCATTATCTTCATGTTGAGTAGGTAGAGGAGAAAGAGGGATTGGTCTTACTGTCCCTGGGCTGGCAGAGGTGGAAGGATTAGCACGGTTCAAACCCGTGTTGTTTAAGGGTCAACTGTATATCATTTTTAAGCCTGATGTCTTAACTTCTCACCAATCTTCCATTCTTGCTTTCTTCTGTCAACACCTACTAGAAACAGACGGTTCAGTGGAGGGGTTCGCCAAGACCCTAGAAGATGGTAAAACCATTAGAAGACATGATCTAAGGGAAATAAACTTTTGTTGTCCTAGCCAGTGATATTTTGGGATTATTTGTGACAGAAATTAGTTTGTGCTGACTAACATAATTACATGCTGGGCATTTTGCCTTTGCCTCTTCAAATCCACTCTGTTCTTTACCCTGCTCTGTGCAGAGGGTATCTTTGGGCTCCTCTCCTCTCTGGCTTTCAGCTGGCCCATAGGGAATACAAGCAGAAGATTGGAGGGAAGAAAGAGAGTAAGGTTAGGATGTATATATTTTTGGCTCCCTTTCTGTAGGGTCCCTGTGGGCTGGCTGCATCCCTCCACGCAGTATGGTTTTTGTTGGGTGACCCTCTCCACACAACCTACTCTGCGTCTACTTTTTGCTAACTGCTTCCTGCACTCACTACTTTAGGTGTAGTATCACACTGTCTCTTAGAGTTTCCTTAAAACCTGCCTTCTCCTTTATACATAATCTCTAATATCTCAATTTGAATGTGCCACCTGTTTCCTGCTAGAACTTTAATTGCTACAAACAGTATGTACACTGTATCATCTTCCTAAAATCAACCAGGCATGGTGGGATGTGAGCTATAGTCCCAGCAACTCAGGAGGCTGATGTAGGCGGATTGCTTGAGCCCAGGAATTCAAGGCTACAGTGAGCTATGGATACCCTAACCTGGGCAACAAAGCAAGACCTTATCTCTAAAAAGCAAAAATTAAGTTTAAAAATAGTGTCTTTCTTTATATACTTACATTGCTACTTTCAGTTGATCTGTTTTTGAAATGTTTCCAGAACTGTCTTCCCTCACGTATTGATTCTTCCAAAATTCTTAAGAAAATGAAAAAAAGTAATTTCTGAAAATCATGAGAATGATCATAAATTTCATACAACCCTTTCTTGAGAATTTCAAATTGCAGTTTTAATATTTTACTTTAGAAACAGGTCCAATTTTCCCTTCTGTAATTTTTTTCTTTGGTCTTTTTGGATATATATATATATATTTTTTTTTTTCCATGAAAAGAACACAGAGATCTTTTCTTGAGTGATATTTGCACAGACATTACCTTGGCAATTTTTTTTTTTTTTTAAAGAAAACACTATTAAGTTTTATGCCATGTCTATGTTCATTGCACCTGTGCCTCATGTCTCATTTATTTATTTATTTTACAATTTTTTTTTTTTTTTGAGACGGAGTTTCGCTCTTGTTGCCCAGGCTGGAGTGCAGTGGCGCGATCTCGGCTCACTTCTACCTACGCCTCCTGGATTCAAGTGATTGTCCTGCCTCAGCCTCCTGAGTAGCTGGGATTACAGGCGCCCACCACCACACCCTACTAATTTTCGTATTTTTAGTAGAGATGGGGTTTCACCATGTTGGCCAGGCTGGTCTCGAACTCCTGACCTCAGGTGTTCTGCCCACCTCGGCCTCCCAAAGTGCTGGGATTACAGGTGTGAGCCACCGCACCTGGCCTTCATGTCTTGTTTAAATAGGACTTCTAAAGTTTGAAATGAGGCCAGCTTCAGTAGCTCATACCTATAATCCCAGTGCTTTAGGAGGCCAAGGCAAGAGAATCACTTGAAACCAGGAGTTTGAGACCAGCCTGGGCAACAGCATGAGACCCTGTCTCTACAAAATATATTTTTTAAAAAATTAGCCAGGTGTGGTGGCACACACCTGTGTAGTGTTAGCCACTTGGGAAGCTGAGGCAAGAAGATTGCCTGAGCCCAGGAGTTCACGGTTGCAGTGAGCTATGTTCCCTCCACTGCAGTTCATCCGGTTAAGGGGACAGAGCGAGACCCTGTCTCAAAAAAATTGTGTTTTGAAATGAATTTATGTATGTTTGGTTATTTCTGAAAGCAGTTCAGGCCTACAGCCATACCACCCTGAATGCACCTGATCTTGTCTGAAAGCAATTCAGGTTTTCAGGATTAAAATTTTTATGCTACTAGGTTTTTAACCTATATTTAAAAGTAGAACATTTAAAACATTTTAGTAGTATATAGCACTGAAAAGTGGACTTTTAGTGTAGACAGTTGTTTTTCAAAAAACTATTTTGTAATCCTGGCTACTTGGAGCCTGAGGTGGGAGGGTCGTTTGAGCCCAGAATCCAGTTTGGGCAACAAAGAATTCCAGTCTCTTAAAAAAAAAAAAAAAAAAAAAAAAAAAAAAAAAAGGAAGAAACTATTTGGAAGTTTTGTGAACAATAGATATGCAAAAAGGACATTGTTATAATAGGCCTAATTGTGAGTACTTTCTAGAATGTATATAAGCGTGATTCTCTTCAATAGTAAAATGTCAGCTTCTTCATTTTAGAAATCTAATATAGGAAAAAGAACACATTTCTCCTTAGTTATGAAACACAGGTTCTCAGGGTGAATGCCCATCTTTGAGCAAGTTTGTCTTCCTAATGGTATAATACTGTAAGTCTGTTATCTAATTTTGGCTTGTTGTCACTTATTTTTCATAATCAAAGAAAAATGATTTAATTTTAAAAAGATACTCTCCTTTCTGTTTTCTTCTCTTGGATGATAGTATCTGTCATGCGCATCCATGTGAAGAGACCACCAAACAGGCTTTGTGTGAGCAACATGGCTGTTTATTTCACCTGGGTGCAGGCGGGCTGAGTCCAAAAAGAGAGTCAGCGAGGGGAGATAAGGGTGGGGCCGTTTCATAGGATTTGGGTAGGTAAAGGAAAATTACAGTCAAAGTGGGGTGGTTCTTTGGCAGGCAGGAGTGGGGGTCACAAGGTGCTTAGTGGGGGAGCTTTTTGAGCCAGGATGAGCCAGGAAAAGGAATTTCACAAGGTAATATCATCCCTTAAGGCAAAGACCGGCCATTTTCACTTCTTTTGTGGTGGAATGTCATCGGTTAAGGCAAGGCAGGGCATTTGCACTTCTTTTGTGATTCTTCAGTTACTTCAGGCCATCTGGGCGTATATGTGCAAGTCACAGGGGATGTGATGGCTTGGCTTGGGCTCAGAGGCCTGACAGTATCCCTATCTGTCTGAGTTTACAGAATCTTAATTTTTAACTGCTCTTACCACATATATCTGATTAGTCATTAAGTCATGTTGATTCTGCTTCAGAAATTGTGTTTTATGCTTCACTGTCATGCTACAAACTTATTTGGTAGCTTCAGCAGTTGTCCAAGCTGGGGGTGGCAAACTTTCTCTGTAAAGGACCAAATAGTAAACATTTTGGGCTTTATAGCCCATATGAAGTTTTTTTTTATTTTTCTTTTCTTCTTCTTTTTTTAAAAAAAAAAAAAAAAAAATGCTTTAAAAATGTAAGAACCCACACCTGTAATTGCAGCACTTTGGGAATCTGAGGCAGGTGGATCATGATGTCAGGAGTTTGAGACCAGCCTGGCCAACATGGTGAAACCCTGTCTCTACTAAAGATACATTAGCTGGGCGTGGTGTCTTGTGCTGTAATCCCAGCTACTCAGGAGGCTGGGGCAGGAGAATCCCTTGAACCTGCGAGGCAGAGGTTGCAGTGAACTGAGATCGTGCCACTGCATTCCGGCCTGAGTGACAGAGTGAGACTCTGTCTCAAAAAAAAAAAAAAAAAAAAGTAAGAACCATACTTAGCCTGGAGGCCATATAAAAACAGATCACAAGCAGGCTGTGGGCAGGATATTGCAAGTGGGCCATACTTTGCAGACCTCTGGTCTAGGCTATTACAACAATTTCCTAATTGGAGTATTTGTCACTGGTATTTTACCCCATCACCTTCATCTTACACATTACTGCCAGAATCATCTCTCTGAATTGTGACCATCTCACTTCCAGGTGAAATCTTTATGTGCTCCTTTTAGCTAAGTTTTCATGCTTAAGACATTCATGTACCACTTTGGGGATTTTTTTTTTTTTTTTTTTTTGCCATTTCTTCATAACCATCTATATTATCTATTCAGTATTTTTATAGACTTTTTTTCTTAAAGGAAATTTATACTGTAAATGGAAAATCAATATTGATAGCCATAACTAGAAAACCAGCAAAAGTTAACAGTAAAAGGAAATACAGAACTATGAAATGCCTGTTTCATGTAGCACCCAATCATATATGTACTACATTTCAAAAAGCCCCACTGGCTTATAAACATATTTTTTAGCATCTCATACAAGTCTCTTCATAATCTGTTATACTGCTCACCTAACTTGCACAGTTGCTGAGCCAAAGCAGATCAAAAGTCATTTTGGTAAGAGGCTAGATGCTGACCTTGTATTCTGAAAATCTGATTATTCTACTGTCGTTGTGATGTGATTCCAAGTAAGCCTGTGTGAACTTCTGGACTATTATCAGGGAAGTGTTTATGATACATTGTTGAGGGTATCATCAGGGCAGTTGATCCAAGAAGACTGTAGGAGCTGACAAAGCCGCAAAGTCTGCCCAAAAAGCTCAGAATGACAAATGGATGTTTTGTACATTATCTCTACTATAATAGTAGGGAAAAAAGTCTTAAAACCATTTGTCTCAATTGATCATTTATATGGAATAATAGAAGACTGGTTAATCATCTTAAATCATCATAGTGTTTGGTAATGTCTGTAGAAGGACGCTTTAAACTACTATGTACTTCAGCTATGCTGACCGTCTCACCATTGCCCCCTATGCCATGCCCTGACATGCTCACATGCCTCTCTTCTTTTACATACTCTTTCCTTCTGGTTTGAATGCCCTTCCTTTATCATGGGACATTATCTTTTCCATTTAATACCCGTCTTGATAACCTGACTCTGACTCCTCTAGGCAAGTTAAAAAAAAAGCTTCATTGAAATGAAATTCACCCTTTCTGAAGTACAATTGGCTGGGCACAGTGGCTGACACCTGTAATCCCTGCACTTTGGGAGGCTGAGGTAGAAGAGTCACTTGAGCCCAAGAGTTCGAGACCAGCGACACCTGCCTCTACAAAAAAAATACAAAAATTAGCTGGATGTGGTGGTTCATGCCTGTAGTCCCAGCTACTCAGGAGGCTGAGGTGGGAGAATCACTTGAGCCCAGCAGGTTGAGGCGGCAGCGAGCTAAGATCAAGCCACTGTACTCTAGCCTGGAAAATGGAGAGAGACCCTGTCTCAAAAAAAAAAAAAAACTTTCTTTTTAAGTATACAATTTTGCATATTCAGAGTTGTGCACTCATTACCACTATCTAATTGTAAACATTTTCATCACCCCAAAAAGAAACCCCATAGCCATCAACAGTCACTCCCCTTTCCTCCTGCCCCACCTCAGCCCCTGGCAACCACTAATCTACTTTCTGTCTCTAGGAATTTGCACAGTTTAGATATTTCATATAAGTGGAATCATATAATATGTGCTCTTTTGTGACTGCCTTCTTTTACTTTAATGTTTTCAAGATTGATCCATGTTGTAGCATGTATCAGAACTTTATCCCTTTTTACAGCTGAATAATATTCTATTGTATCATATAATATGTAAGTTTTTGTGTGGATATATGCATTCAGTGTTTTTAGATATATATCTAGAAGTGAAATTGAACCATATGGTACCTCAGTGTTTAACTCTAGAGGAACTGCCAAATGATTTTCCAAAGTAGCTGCATTATTTTACATTGTCCCCAGCAGTGAATGAGAGTTCCAGTTTCTGTACATCTTCACCCAACACTTGGTATTGTCTTTCTAGACGAATTTTGATAAATCCCTCCTTTTCTAAACCATAGAAACATAAACCATAGAAACATTAACATTGTTAAACCACTGTTTAACAATGACCATCTTGGAGCATAAATTTTCTGTTCACACTTTGAACTTTAACTTCCAGGTCTTAGATGTCTTTATTTGGATATACAGAGAATCTACGTTTTGTATGTAATCGTTCAATGATAGTATTAAAACTAAGGCCGGACACAGGCTCGCGCTTGTAATCCCAACACTTTGGGAGACCGAGGCGGGTGGATCATGAGGTCAGGAGATCGAGACCATCCTGGCTAACACGGTGAAACCACGTGTCTACTAAAAATACAAAAAGTCGGGCGTGGTGGTGGGCGCCTGTAGTCCCAGCTACGTAGGAGGCTGAGGCAGGAGAATGGCATGAACCTGAGAGGCGGAGCTTGCAGTGAGCCGAGGTTGTGCCACTGCACTCCAACCTGGGTGACAGAGTGAGACTCCGTCTCAAAAACAAAACAAAACAAAACAAACTAATTACTAGTATTTTTGTTTTTGTTTTTTTGGAACAGGGTCTCACTCTGTTGCCCAGGCTGAAGTACATTGGTGCAATCACAGCTCACTACTGCCTCAGCCTCCCTGGGCTCAAGTGATCCTTCCAGCTCAGCCTCCTGAGTAGCTGGAACTATAGGTGTGCACCACCATGCCAGACTAATTTTTTTTTTTTTTTTTGTTAGAAACACCATGCCTAGCTGATTTTTGTATTTTTTTTGTAAAGACAGGGTTTGTCATGTTGCCCAGGCTGATCTCAAACTCTTGGACTCAAATGATCCGCCTTGGCCTCCCAAAGTGTTAGAATTACGGGCATGAGCCACCTTACCGGGCCTAATTACCCTTTTTAATTATAGACCTACATGACTACAGTTTGAAGGAAAAAGACTTGATTTAATACTTGTGATTGGAATTGGAATTCTGAATTGAGCCAAAAGATTTCTTGAGTGGTTTTGTTTTCTCTGATAACTTGGTTTATATAAGTAAAGTGGTCCTGGGTGTTAGTGGTAAAGCAAGTCTTTGCCTTGTACAACAAAGATGATTTAGTGATTGATACATTCTGAATAATATGGTGGTTATGACTTGACACATACAAAAAATGATAGTGGTTGCAATCCATCTGTTGCTCTGTAAAAAGATTTTTGTTATTGTTTGTTTGTTTTGAGACCAAGTCTCACTCTTATCACCTACGCTGGAATGCAGTGGCACACTCTCTGCTCACTGCAAACTCTGCCTCCTGGAAGCAAGCAATTCTCCTGCCTCAGCCTCTTGAGTAGCTGGGATTACAGGCATGCACCACCACACCTGGCTAATTTTTGTTTTGTTTTTTCTTTTTTTTTGGAGATAAAGTCTCACTATGTCACCCAGCCTGGAGTGCAATGGTGAGATCTCAGGTCACTGCAACCTCCGCCCCACCAAGGTTCAAGCGCTTCCCCTGCCTCAGTCTCCTGAGTAGCTGGGATTACAGGCATGTGCCACCATGCCCAGCTAAGTTTTTTATTTTTAGTAGAGATGGGGTTTCACCATGTTGGCCAGGCTGGTCTTGAGCTCCTGACCTGAAGTGATCTGCCTGCCTTGGCCTCCCAAAATGCTGGGATTACAGGCATGAGCCACCGTGCCTGACCTAATTTTTGTATTTTTTTATAGAGATGGGGTTGGCCAGGCTGGTCTCATGGAACTCCTGACCTCAGGTGATCCACCTGCTTTGGTATCCCAAAGTGCTAGGATTACGGGCATAAGCCACTGTGCCTTGCCAAAAGTTGTTTTCTTGAATCAACTGTGGTTCATTTATTTCAGTTTAAGTGTTTAATCCTCAAAGGAAATAATCCATTGAGATATAATTATGAAGTTTAAGTCTATAAAACAATGTGGAGGCAGGGCGTGGTGGCTCACGCCTGTAATCCCAGCACATTGGAAGGCCGAGACGGGCAGATCACTTGAGGTCAGGAGTTCGTGACCAGCCTGGCCAACATGGCAAAACCCCATCTCTACTAAAAATACAAAAATTAGCTGGGCATGCTGTGCGTGCCTGTAATCCCAGCTACTCAGGAGGTTGAGGCGGGAGAACCACTTGAGCCCGGGAGGCAGAGGTTGCAGTGAGCCAAGATAACACCACTGCACTCCAGCCTGGGTGACAGCATGAGACTCCATCTTAATAAATAAATAGCCAAGTGTGGTGGCACATGGCTGTAGTCCCAGCTACTTGGGAGGCTGAGACAGGAGAATCGCTTGAACCTGGGAGACGGAGGTTGCAGTGAACCGAGATTGCACCACTGCACTCCAACCTGGGCAAGACAGAGTGAGACTCTGTCTTTAAAAAAAAAAAAAAAAAAGTGGAAAAATTCTGAAACAAGCATGTAGGAATAAATGCATCCAAATGAACGTTGTTCATCTCAGAAGAGTCACTATTGGAGGTAATGCGCTGAGTTCAAACTGTGCCACCTTTGAGCACAACATTTTAGGGAAATAATTTTTTGGAAGTGTTGTCAAAGTCTGAAATACATTCTTGTAGAATGTGGAAAATCTTCACACTTGAAATTTTTTGATAAGCAAGACAAAATGTCACGTTTAGTGATACTGTTTTTTGTTTAAGATAAGGTTTTTCTGCTGGACATGGTGACTCACACTTGTAGTCCCAGCACTTTGGGAAGCCAAGGCAGGTGGATTGCTTGAGCCCAGGAGCTTGAGACAAACCTAGGCAACATGATGAAACTCCTTCTGTGTAAAAAATTAGTAGAGAGTGGTGACGAGAGCCTGTAGTTTCAGCTGCTTGTGAGGCTGAGGCTGGAGAATCACTTTAGCCTAGGAGGTCAAGGCTGCACTCCAGCCTGGGTGACAGTGAGACCCTGTCTTAAAAAAAAAAAAGTTTTGTTATATAACTTGTAAACTAGCTCTTAGTGGTATTTGAAAGGAATGGCCCCGGAGTTGTTTTCAGTAGTGATGGTATCATTGGAGTAAAAGTATAGTGATCCAACATGACTACTTTGAAGAAATATACAGAAAATGAGGTGTATCATGTATGACATTTATGTTTAAATTTAAAATCAGTTTATAGTCAACTCATAGTTAATATATGAATTTTTTTTTTACTAATTTCAAGTGATTCCTTGATACTTTTAATATGCTTTTTTGTTGTTTTTTGTTTTAAGATGGTGTCTTGCTCTGTTGCCCAGGGTGGAGTGCAGTGGAGCGATCTCGGCTCCCTGCGACCTCCACCTCCTGGGTTCAAGTGATTCTTCTGCCTCAGCCTCCCGAGTAGCTGGGATTACAGGTGCGTGCCAACATGCCTGGCTCATTTATGTATTCTTAGTAAAGACAGGTTATTCTCCTGTTGGCCAGGCTGGTCTCCAAGTCCTGATGTCAGGTAATCTGCCCGTCTTGGCCAGCACTTGGCCAAAGTGCTTACAGGCGTGAGCCATTGCGCCCAGCCTATTTTAATACGTTTTAAAGAGACTTTAGCTTTTACAAGGTGTCTCTAAGCTCATATTTAATGACCTGCACCTTTTTTTGTAGAATTTAAAGTCGAGGCAAGAGACTCATAATACTTTATCCAAGTATATTTTGTTAAAGCAAAAAAAAAAATGTCATGTGATCTTGTGGAAAAGCCATACCATGAGGAAATTTTAGATCCTATAAATAGGTGAAACTGTTTTTAAACAATTGTTTGCTTTCTTAGATTATTTGTCATTGGTATGAGGAAATACAGCTGAGTATTTAATGTCTAAATAATAGAACTCATAAATGGATGTGGTTGTATGCCAGTTACTCTTACACTACATAATATCTCAAATGTGATAGTGGTCGCTGAGGCTTTGGATGGCAAATTAGGGCTTTTCCAGTGGTTATTGTGGTGTATGGCATCCTTGTCTTCCCTTACTTATGTTTTGTTTTTCTTCTTTCTCAATGAAAAGCCATTAAGTCTTAGTTTATTTTCTGTTGAGGCAAGCATTTGACATTCATGCGAATTCCATCAGCCTTCCAGAAGCGTTTAGTATGTTTCACCTGTGACTATGGGCAACAAAATAATACAAAGTGAAAAACTGCATTTCCTGGTGTGAGTATTTAATTAGATTTATTGATCTTTAGCCTTCTGGTATCTATGTGAAATATTCAGACATCTAATTTTTTACTGCTAAATAATTTTTTTCAGGGGATAAATAGCAAACCTTGTAAATTAATTATTTGAAGCATAACTGAAGATGTCGGATATATGGGAAACTATTTACTATTACTGTTTCAGTCATTTTCACTTCTAATCTTGTTAATTATCCAAGAATCTCTTGTACAAAGGATAGTAATCATTAAAATGGCTATATAGCACCCACAAAGTGCTTTAATATACGTGTTTTAATCTATTCCTTAAAACACCTCTGGA
Organism: Theropithecus gelada; assembly: GCF_003255815.1. NCBI lineage: Eukaryota > Metazoa > Chordata > Mammalia > Primates > Cercopithecidae > Theropithecus > Theropithecus gelada. The sequence continues at coordinate 5,158,274 of NC_037684.1, forward strand.
ATATATGTTCTTAACCATATTTTTTATCAGAGGACACATTTAATCACTTGCCCAAGGTAAAAACACACACAAGTGATAAACTTTGTGTCATGCTTTGCTATTAAACCACCAATATAGTTAGAATTATTTTGATCAGACAGGAGCAAAGCAGTTTTCCTGTTTTTAGTGAGTGTGTATGTATGTTTAACTTCTGTGCTTTGATCTCATTCGTAACTTTGTGTGTGTGTGTGTGTGTGTGTGTGACACAGGGTCTGGCTCTGTCACCCAGGCTAGAGTACAGTGGCATGATCTCAGCTCACTGTAGCATCTGCCTCCTGGGCTCAAGCCATCCTCCCACCTCAGCCTCCCAAGTAGCTGGGACTACAGGCACATGCCACCACACTTGGCTACTTTTTGTATTTTTTTTATAGAGACAGGGTTTGCTGGGCTCAGAGCTCAAGCAATCTGCCCACCTTGGCCTCCCAATGTGCTGGGATTACAGGCATGAGCCACTGCTCCTGGGCTCATCAGTAACTTTCCAGAAATTTAGATTCAGAATCTCAGGCCAGGCTTTCTAGATAAGGATAAATGGGTGTGTTGAGCATGCGTCTCACCTGGCTCTTAAATATGTTTAATGAAGTTGGGGCTATTGAACCAAACTGGCATTTCTTAAAAGTTGAACTTCTTAAAGACCTCACTTTGCACCACAGTTTTCTAAGTGTGAAATGTATTAATCTGCTTAACACATTAGTGACACCTTAAGGTGACATTTGTTTCTACTTCTCTGCTAACTTCCCTCGAACAGTTTTCTATACTGAATTGTTCACGGGTATCAGAATTAGCCTTTCTCTAGAATTGTTCCAAAGGTAACTCCACATTGCCCAGAACTAGTTTGTTTGTTTGTTTGTTTGTTTGTTTTGAGGGGGAGACAGAGTCTTGCTCTTGTCACCCAGGCTGGAGTGCAGTGGCGCGACCTTGGCTCACTGCAACGTCCGCCTCCCGGGTTCAAGTGATTCTCCTGCCTCGGTCTCCTGAGTAGCTAGGATTATAGGTGCCTGCCACCATGGCCAACTAATTTTTATATTTTTAGTAGCGATAGGGTTTCATCATGTTGACCAGGCTGGTCTCGAACTCCTGACCTCAAATGATCCGCCCACCTTGGCCTCCCAAATTATTGAGGTTACAGGCATGAGCCATGGTGCCTGACCCAGAACTAATTTCTCATATGACTAGTAGTAGCCTAGCCAAATCCTCCCTCATTCTTACCTTTTCTTTGATCTCTCTTTTCTCAGGACTTTGAAGCTGTAACTTTGAAATAAATGAAAGAAACTTAGACTCTAGAATAAGACTATCAGGTTTGACTTGGTCTGACCTAAGTAGGTCATTGTTAGTCCACTAGTCACATCTTTGATCTATGTTAATTCATTCTTTTATTTATAAACGCGGATAAAGATGGTCAAAAAAACCAAACTTCTAGGGGCAAGTGAATGTCTAAGCTGAAATCAAAAGGATGAGTAGGGTTTGAGAGGTCAAGAAGAGGAAGAGAGGACATGCAGCTTCTCTGAAAGCCTAGTGACACGAAACATGGTAATTGAGGGGCAGAGGATATTTTGTTTGTTTGAACTATAAAATGTTAGAGAGCTGGAAAATTTTAAGATGATACTCTAAAGGGAAGCAAGACCCTGATCATGCAGTAAACCATATTAAGAATTTAGATTTTATTCTGAGATACGAGAAATTATTGAAAGGGAAAGGTTGGTACACAGTTCATTTGTGTCTTCTTCTCTTATTTTCTTACTCAGTCTGGATGCCCTAGACAAACATTTCAATAGTTCTTTTCTTAGATCTCTTGGCTATTTCAAGGACAAGGCAGGTAATAATATATGCTTGGTCTGCAGTATTAGCATTTTGGCATGTTTCTTTTTGTTACTTTTTAATACATGGCTCTATGTCCTGTAATTTTTTCTTATTTTTCTAATATTTGCATTTCCCACATTTCACACTTTAAAAAACTCTTCATAAATATTTTTATTGGCCACATATTCTGGTCATTGGGTCATCGTTTACTTAATTTCCCAATAGTGGATATTTATCATTGTTTCAGTTTTTCTTGTTAGAAAGAATGCTGTGATTTACCTATAGGTGAAATTTTAAATACCTTAACTGTAGACAAAAGTTAAAATATCTTACTGTTTTTAAATTTCATTGCCAGATTGCTTTCCCAAAGAATTGTGCCAATATGTGAACATGGCCATTTCATTCTACCTTCCCCATCGTTGGTTTTTATTTTTTTTTAATTGCTTGCTATTTTAATGGTGAAAAATGATACCACATTTTTATTGCTTTTCTCAATTATGTGGTTGGCCATATTCCCATATATTAATCATAGTGTTTCATATCTTGTAAACATTCTTTTTATGTCCTTTGCCCATTTATTTATTGCGAATTTTAAGATTTTTTTCTCATCAATTTTATGAGCTCCTGATTAACAACCTCCTTTACACCATTTTATTTGAATATTTTTATCAGGCTGGTTGTTTCAGCATAATGGGGATTTTGTATAGACCAATCTGTTGATAATTTCTTTGTGTTTTTTTTAATAATTAAATAGCCTTCCACCTGAAGACTTACAAATATTTTTAAATTCTTCTGCTGGTTTTATGACTTCCTTGTTCATGTTTTCTTTCACTTTGTCAGTGTATCACATGAAGTGAGTGTTAAACTGAACTTTTTTCCAATTTCCTCATCTCATTTGTTGAGTCTTTCTCTTCCCCTTTGGTTTCTGATTTTTCTTTCCACAGCAAACAATGTTTGAGAATTTACTATGTGCTAGGCAGTGTTCTAAACACTTTATCTGTATTTTCTCATTTTCTTCTCACAACAACCCTGTAAGGAAATAGAGGCACAGAAACCTAATTTGCTGAAGTGACACAGCTAGTAAGTAAAGCTTGGTCACATATTCAGTTCTTCTGTGTACCTGCGCTCTCATTGTGCTGTTGTTTCTGTATTGTGGTTATCTATTTTTATGCCACTATCATTCTGTCCTAATTAGTATGGCTGATACATGTTTCTCTCTCAAGAAAAGCTAATATCGGCTGGGCATGGTGGCTCACGTCTGAAATCCCAGCACTTTGGGAGGCCGAGGCAAGCAGATCACCTGAGGTCAGGAGTTCAAGACCAGCCTGGCCAACATGGTGAAACCCGATCTCTACTAAAAATACAAAAATTAGCCGAGCATGGTGGCACACACCTGTAGTCTTAGCTACTCAGGAGGCTGAAGCAGAAGAATTGCTTGAACCCAGGAAGTGGAGGATGCAGTGAGCCAAGATCGCACCACTGCATTCTAGCCTGGGTAACAGAGCAAGACTCTGTATGAAATAAATAAATAAATAGGCTAATATAACTGTAGTGTTTACTTCTTTTTCTATTCTTGCTTATGTTTCTAAGTGGATTTAAGGTTCCAAAATGTTTCTCATTGGAATATTTTTCAGAATTGCCTTAATCTATAAACTATACTAGAAATAATTGCAACTTTATAGTATCCCACCGAAGTCCTCTGTACCTTAGTGTTCGATATGTTCCAGGTGCTGACTAAATATTTGTTGAGTGAAAGAATGAATGAATGGAGAGACCTTAGTTTGTCATCTGCATCAAGTCTTAGTTTATACTTCTCATTAATATTTTTCAGATTTTTCCCTTTTGATCCTGCATATTTCATGTTAATGTTACTTCTTGACATTGTATATTTTTTCCCATAATTTTCTAATTATTTGTTGCCAGTATCTGTCATTTCTGGTTTTTTTTTGTTTTGAAATTTCCCAAATATTGTTAAAAAGATTGGCAATAGTGGGTATCCTTGTTTTGATTGTGATTTTAATAGAAATATAAGTTACTCTTCACCACCAAGATGTTGGGTGGTAGCGTGTAATACATTCTTTTATCTAGTTCTTAAAATATATTTTATAAGGAATAATTTTATGAAAGATTTTAGGTTAACTCTTGTCTGACATTTTTGGGATTAAAGGAATTTGCTGTTGTTTGATAGCATCATTATGGAAGATACTGAATAGCACATATTTGTGATCTTTTAAGTTAGCCATAGAAGACATCTTCTCATTCTGCTGTGATAAGTGAATGTCTTTCTGACTTTCTTCTGGGTCCCTATTTCACTGATCTAAACCTGGTTTCTAGCAGAGAAGAGACTAAAGCAAGCACATCCTTGCATTCCCTTGCTTTCAGTATGTAGAGCTGAAATGTTTCCATATATGGGAATTTCTCATAGCATTGGGTTTGGACATACAGATGTCATAATAATCCTCACAACAACAACATTACTGCATCTAGGAATATAGGTGAGCCAAGACACTTTGAAGGGTTTATGTGAATTATGTTATTTAATCTTCAGAAAAAATAAAACACTGTGAGTTCTACTAGCCCATTTTATAGATGAGGAAACTGTGACTTAGAGCAGTGAAATAACTTGTCTATGGTCATACAGCTGAGAAGTGGCAGAGGCAAATTGCCTGTAAAGTAGAGCCAAGCCTTAGGGATGGATGGGTGGAGATAGATATAGATATATGTGTATATAGGTATGTGTATATCTGTACACATATGCATACATATTTGATGTGCTTGAGAGATAGATGCTGAGGACTAATACATTTTGAAATTTTTCTGGAGCCAGTAATATAGTAGTACTTAGTGGCAAATAATGAGCCTTTTTCTGTTAATAATAAGAATACCATTTCTTTGGAAGGGAATACTATCTAATTATAGTTTCCCTCAGTATATCTCGGGGATTGGTTAGCAGACCCCTGTGTATACCAAAATCTGCACATATTCGAATCCCAAAATCGGCCCTGAGGAATGTGCTTCCTTATGGAACCTATTTATACAGTATGTGGGTTTCACATCCCACAAATACTATACTTTCAATCTGCGTTTGGTTGAAAAAAATTATAAGTGTGCCCATGTTGTTCAAGGGTCAACTTTAAGGCTAGATAATACTTCTGTCTAAGGACCTAGAGTCTGAGTAGTTGACATATATTGTACTTGTAAATTTACCAAGTTAGACTATGCATTTTGCGGACATGTCTGTAGGGTTGACATAATCCATAGGTGCTCCTAATGCAGTAGTCCGTAATTTGACTTTCTTATTAGTTTTCTCCCTAAAAATTCTAAGACAGCATTGAATTTTTGGTATCCTCAGAGGAAAAGACAGTTACCTCTAAGAAACCTACTTTCTGGGCGGGCACAGTGGCTCATGCCTGTAATCCCAGAACTTTGGGAGGCCGAGACAGGCGAATCACCTGAGGTCAGGAGTTTGCAACCAGCCTGGCCAACATGGTGAAGCCCCATCTCTACTGAAAATACTAAAATTAGTGGGGTGTGTTGGCAGGTGTCTGTAATCCCAGATGCTTGGGAGGCTGAGGCAGGAGAATTGCTTGAACCCGGGAGGGGGAGGTTGCAGTGAGCCGAGATTGCGCCATTGCACTCCAGCCTGGGGGATAAGAGCTAGACTTCGTCTCAAAAAAAAAAAAAAAAAAACTACTTTCTGTGGAAGTCGGTGTATATGTTTTTTTAAATAATACACAAGTATATGGTAGAGTAGGGATTATCTAAGCAATTAGTCCCTATCATGGATGGTGAAGGTACTAATCAGTGTTTGGGAGGGAGTGGAGATAGCCTCCCCATATAGAGAGGTAATGCATTTTAAAATCATTTAGGGGACTTTTTCAAATAATCCTGTTTCTTCATGGTGACATTCCCTGACACAGTGAGCCAATCAGGTTTGCTAGGGCAGAAAATGTTCAAGAGCCACTGTACTAGATAGCGTAAAAGAGGACTCTTTTGTTGAAGCTTGATGGTAATTTTTCCATAATCCTGGTCTTTAAAAAGCAAAAAAAAAAAACCACATTAAAATGTTGTTACTTTTCTCTCTCTCAGTAGAAATGTTCCTAAACCAGCAAAGGAGGCTATCTGAATTTTTAAAAGTTTTTATGAAGGAACATAAAAATTCCTTTCTATAGTTTTTTCCCACCTCTAGAAATGCTTGAAATGAGATTCTGCCTTACGTCTCACAAATTAAATACCACATTTGTGTCTCATCCATCTCAGTTTTCCTATCTTGCATTTTAATCTATCCTGTTTCAGGACTTCTTTTGCTGCCTTGTGGCTGTTTCTTATGTTTGTTACTAATTCATAAGGTGGCTAACTTTCATATTTGTAGAAAATTTCTCAGTGATTATCTTTTAGTTGGAGTTCCAGTGTAGTTTGATTTGGAGTGTCAAGATCTGTCCCATGCCTAGCCTTAGTCCTCAGTCTGTTTTATTGGGTTCAACACCTGGTTGTAGTACCAAATGCCCTTTTCCCTTTCTCTCTCTCCTTCCTCTCTTCCTCCCTCAGTACTGCCCAAGTTGGTCAGACTCAATGATTTTATTCTTAAGCTAATCTTATGTTTAATTTAGGTAAGTCACATTCTGATTTCTGATTTGCAAAATACAAATTTTCTTCTCCTTCATGTAGTAGGATTTTAATTTTATAAATATTTAAATTTTCCATTAATGATGTGTTAAATCTGCACTAAAACTGCTTCTTTACGTGTTTTTAAATTTTTTCATTGTGGTTTTAACACTTTTTTTTACATGCAAAAAACAAAACCATTAAACTTTTCTTATTAAAATGCAAAGCCTAGTGTCTTCTAGCTTTTTGAAGAGCTTTTGTCCATTATATAATCTGTAAAGTAGCCAAGAGTTCCTCAGAAGCAGGACATCATTTAGATTTAAAACAATTATGACTTGTCTGTAAAATAATAATGTAATATAACCATTCATGGGATGGCAGCTGCGATTTTACTTCAGTGACAAAATCCTTGGATACTACCACCGTTCTATTTACCTTAAAGATTTTACCAAGGTACCCTAGAACAAAAATGGTGAGGTCATTTTTATTCTGATAAAGTTGATATGACTAGAAAGCCAAATGACACAGTTATGAGCATAGACCTTTTATTTTCCAGATGTTTGACAGTGTAAACATACATAAAATACATATTAAAGTTTAGATGCTTTATATTTTGTGCAATAAATTGAAGCCTTAAAAAGAAAACATTTTTTTATAAAAGAAACTCATTAGTTTACTTAATTAAGACAGTAAAATAGCAGCAAGTACCAAGGCATTGTGCATTTCTTTTATTTAAGACAAGTTACTTCATTTACATCAGAGTCAGAAATGTTAAGACTGGCTTTCTTGAATACTTAATATAGCTTGAATCACTGGTTAGATATGGACATATTTTCCCAACTGTACATCAGGGAGGAGTGCTTTCATTAGTTTCAGAAAATGCAGACCCTCAGACAGCCAGCATGACCACAACATTGAGCATTAAGAGAAATGAAGCATTTACTTTCCAAGCATTTGCCACAGAAGGTAATTGAGTCTTTACGTTTGTGGTTGTCTCTTCCCTCCGTAAGTTAAGGGTTGTGCTTTGTTGAGGCATTTCAGAGAAATTATTTGGCATGCCACTAGTGATACTTAGGGTCATGGGTGTTGGGGATGATTTTGTTGAGCTAGTGAGGCTTGTGTTTGTAACCATTCCATCTTGGAGATGAATAGTTAGAGTTGCAGCTGCTGCTTCATGTGAATTGATAGTCTCTGTGGATGTATCTTCTGGATAGGGCACAAAAGCCTTATCAGTGCTAGTAAAGGTGGTGTCTTTGCTTAGAGTGGCACCAAACGTTGTTTCCTTTGTTCGATATTGTTTGGGGATTTTGGTCACTTTGGGTTGAGTTACCACACTCAGAGAGTTAATGGTGTCCACTGTCTGCATCCCACTTACAGTGAATAAGCTTGAGGTAAATCCAGAAGGTGTGGGATATATGCTATGTTCCTTTAAAGATGATATTTGGGTAGAACATGGAGTCCCTATCACTTGGGCTTTTGTTTCCATCATCCACTTCAGTAAGTAAGTAATGTTTTGTTTATGGTCACATGACCACCTGTTATTGTAAAGGGTTATCTCTTGCAACTGAAAGAGCTGGTCAAAAGATTGGTCTGGAATGAATGTGAACTTATTGTTGTGCAGGTAGAGATGCGTGAGATTTGTCAGGTTTATTAATGTACCTGGAAGGATTTGTGTCAAAGAATTATTAGACAGGTCCACGATATGTAGTTTGAAGGGCATGTTGGTTGGGACTGTCCAAAGTTTGTTACTACTGAGGTTGAGAACCTCAAGACTTCTTAGTGTATTTTTAATGAGAACAACCTTTTCCAGCATATTCTTAGAAACATCCAGATATTTAAGATTCCACTGATAAGCAGTATCAGATTTGTCAAGAAGTTTAATGTTGTTGTTAGCAGCAGACATGTTCCACAGAGACCGAGGTAACTGAGCAGGCAGGCTTTCAAGCCTGTTGTTTGAAATGTCCAGGGTCCTCAGATTGGTATATTGGGTTAACTGGTTATGCAGATCAGTAAAGTGGTTATAAGACAGGTTTAAATGTATAATATTCTCTTGCAGTCCAGATGGTAATGTAGTCAAGTTTCTACCTGAACAGTCCACATGCCTGTGCCTTTCTGTGCATATACATTGCAGAGGACAAATGCATAAAATACCAGGTGTGAGAAACAGAAGAATGAACAGGCAGAGAGACATTTTCAATATCTGATATTCCATCAAAGCCTAGAAACAAACAGATACACCCTTCTTTTAATATGCAAATACAGTTTAGGCATCTGCATGGGTCACTTAGCATTAGGCAAAATTTTCAATAAACCTCGTTGTTGTTGAGTCCTTTTATAATTGTTCCAGTGATTAAACTAACAAAGCTCCCCTTCATTTATAGTCCAAATGCTTAATCCTTCAATTGGGCTATGTGGTAGAGAGAGACTCTCTCCCTACTCTCTCCTGCATTTTCTCCTTTATTTTCTCTCCCCCTCCCCCCTTTTCTAACCATATTCTTTCTTATTTATCTTTCTAGAGCCTTAATATGATAAAATAGCATTCTTTGCAAATAAAGAGTTGCAGTTGTAAGCTATTACTATTTTTGATGATATGCTTTCTTACTCAGATGAGAAAAAATGGCTGTCGTGTCTTTTTTTTTTAATCTCTGCAGTAATGTAATTCAATGTGTGTGTATAGGGTAGATTTTATTTAGATATTAAAGCAGTTCTTCGAAATGTTATCTTTTTGTTTTTAGGATAAATATATCTTTGTAAAAGGCACTTGAAAAATCCAGACCAACACTGTACCTATAAACCTCACATTTTATAAAGTGGTTTTTTCTATATATTTCAGTGCCCATTTTAAAAGAAAACAATATATTTACAAAGTGAATGAATATATAAAAAATATCCCTCAACTGACACTGCAGCAAATTTCTGGTGCATGCACTTGCTATTGAATATATATTTAATCTTAACGTTGACTTTTTCTTAAAAAGGAAAAAGATTCCAAAGTCAGCCTTTTACTGATTTAAATAACATCTTACCGTAGTGTCGTCTTCAACATCAGCATCTCATTTTCTCTGGGAAACTTAAAGCTTAAAGGTCGTCTTGTTCTGGAGAGTCGGAACTGTTTCTGGCTGTGGGCTGTGCTTGCCTGCTCAGCTGCATTGTGTTGCTGTGAGCTGAAGCTCTGCAACCACCTGATCAGTACCACATAGGAGGACTGCAGAGCTGTCGCTGGTGCTGACTCAAATTTATGGTGCACACGCAACAAAATGGACAATTTTTTAAAAAATTTACGGCATCAAGTGTACCTATATATCTGATTTGCTATAGGATGGGATACCTTATGCACATTAGAGTTGGCCCTTACTCCTTTCTATGTATTTGTCTGAGATTGGGTTCCATATTTTAACATTTGTCTCATTAAGAATCTTTTTAAATACCTCTACTCTTTATCCTTTTTACATGTTGAAAATGAATTTGACCTTCCTCATGGATAGTTTTCTATGATATTAGTCCCACTATTTTTAACTCCTGCCTTTTTATATTCCTTTCTAAAATGGTATAATTTTCATGTCACATTTTTAATATTAAAAAAATCTGTTCTCTGATTTTTATGTCTTCCTCCAACATGGTGATTATTATGTTTAATCAGCTTTTCAAATTTATCAACCACTTAAATGTGCCATCTTCCCTCTTAGGATGTATAGAATTACTGAAATATGATTATTTTTTCTTTATCTTTCTGATACAATGGATCATTTGACCAAGGCTATACACAAGCCAGATACATTTGGAAATTAGCATCTTATACTTTAGATTATCACTTCCTATGGTAAAATAAACATGTTTTATTTTATATATTTGGGGTTAAAGTTTTTTTTCTTTATGAAACCTTGGATAGTAAGTGGATATGAGTATTGTTTTTTCCAAAGACATTTTTGGTGCTATATGAATGACCATTTATTTGATTTTATGTTTGAAGAATAACAGTATCAATTTAGGCGATTTCAGAGTATTGCACATTTCAGCTTTCTGGGAAAGTAGTTTATAGTTTTAAAATTACATGAAATAATGTAAGAGGAAAATTTTTCATCATGAATTTTATAAAATGAGGTCAAATTTATGATAAATTTTGCTCCACTCTTCAGTGGACTGCTTGCGTAAATCTGTTAAAACACAAATCTGATTTCCAGAATGGCCAGTTTACTTTAAAGCAAGCAAATAAAGTTATGGTATTTCGTTACCAAGTGGCACCATTTAAAAATGAGTAATATTTAGCATATTATATGTAAGGAAAATCCCTTTATGCCTTGTTACTAAATCATTTGTTTTTTCTCTAAATTATATTAGCATTATTTAGATTATACCACAAATATAATTTGTTGTATTAAAATTTGAAGTTTATTTTCTTTTTTCTTTTTTTTTTTTTTTTAGGCGGAGTCTCGCTCTTTCGCCCAGGCTGGAGTGCAGTGGCCAGATCTCAGCTCACTGCAAGCTCCGCCTCCTGGGTTTACGCCATTCTCCTGCCTCAGCCTCCCGAGTAGCTGGGACTACAGGTGCCCGCCACCTCGCCCGGCTAGTTTTTTGTATTTTTAGTAGAGACGGGGTTTCACCGTGTTAGCCAGGATGGTCTCGATCTCCTGACCTCGTGATCCACCCGTCTTGGCCTCCCAAAGTGCTGGGATTACAGGCTTGAGCCACCGCGCCCGGCCTTCTTTTTTTTTTTCATTATACTTTAAGCTCTAGGGTACAGGTGCACAACGTGCAGGTTTGTTACATATGTATACATGTGCCTTGTTGGTGTGCTGCACCCATTAACTCGTCATTTACCTTAGGTATTATCTCCTAATGCTATCCTTCCCCCCTACCCCCTCCCCACAATAGGTGTGTGATGCTCCCCTTCCTGTGTCCAAGTGATCTCATTATTCAGTTCCCACCTGTGAGTGAGAACATGTGGTGTTTGGTTTTCTGTTCTTGCAATAGTTTGCTGAGAATGATGGTTTCCAGCTGCATCCATGTCCCTAAAAAGGACACGAACTCATCCTTTTTTATGGCTGCATAGTATTCCATGGTGTATATGTACCACATTTTCTTAATCCAGTCTGTCACTGATGGACATTTGGATTGATTCCAAGTCTTTGCTATTGTGAATAGTGCCACAGTAAACATACATGTGCATGTGTCTTTATAGCAGCATGACTTATAATCCTTTGGGTATATCCCCAGTAATGTGATGGCTGGGTCAAATGGTATTTCTAGTTCTAGATCCTTGAGGAATCACCACACTGTTTTCCACAATGGTTGAACTAGTTTACAGTCCCACCAACAGTGTAAAAGTGTTCCTATTTCTCCACATCCTCCCCAGCACCTGTTGTTTCCTGATTTTTTTAATGATTGCCATTCTAACTGGTGTGAGATGGTATCTCATTGTGGTTTTGATTTGCATTTCTCTGATGGTGAGTGATGATGAGCATTTTTTCATGTGTATGTTGGCTGTATGAATGTCTTCTTTTGAGAAGTGTCTGTTCATATCCTTTGCCCATTTTTTGATGGGGTTGTTTGTTTTTTTTCTTGTAAATTTGATTGAGTTCTTTATAGGTTCTGGATATTAGCCCTTTGTCAGATGAGTAGATTGCAAAAATTTTCCCCCATTCTGTAGGTTGCTTGTTCACTCTGATGGTAGTTTCTTTTGCTGTGCAGAAGCTCTTTAGTTTAATTAGATCCCATTTGTCAATTTTGACTTTTGTTGCCATTGCTTTTGGTGTTTTAGACATGAAGTCCTTGCCCGTGCCTATGTCCTGAATGGTGTTACCTAGGTTTTCTTCTAGGGTTTTTATGGTTTTAGGTCTAACATTTAAGTCTCTAATCCATCTTGAATTAATTTTCATATAAGGAGTAAGGAAAGGATCCAGTTTCAGCTTTCTACTTATGGCTAGCCAATTTTTCCAGCACCGTTTATTAAATAGGGAATCCTTTCCCCATTTCTTGTTTTTGTCAGGTTTGTCAAAGATCAGATGGCTGTAGATGTGTGGTATTATTTCTGAGGGCTCTGTTCTGTTCCATTGGTCTATATCTCTGTTTTGGTACCAGTACCATGCTGTTTTGGTTACTGTAGCCTTGTAGTATACTTTGAAGTCAGGTAGCGTGATGCCTCCAGCTTTGTTCTTTAACTTAGGATTGTCTTGGCAGTGCGGGGTCTTTTTTGGTTCCATATGAACTTTAAAGCAGTTTTTTCCAATTCTGTGAAGAAAGTCATTGGTAGCTTAATGGGGATGGCATTGAATCTATAAATTACCTTGGGCAGTATGGCCATTTTCACAATATTGATTCTTCCTATCCATGAGCATGGAATGTTCTTCCATTTGTTTGTGTCCTCTTATTTCACTGAGCAGTGGTTTGTAGTTCTCCTTGAAGAGGTCCTTTACATCCCTTGTAAGTTGGATTCCTAGGTATTTTATTCTCTTTGAAGCTATTGTGAATGGGAGTTCACTCATGATTTGGCTCTCTGTTTGTCTGTTACTGGTGTATAAGAATGCTTGTGATTTTTGCACATTGATTTTGTATCCTGAGACTTTGCTGAAGTTGGTTATCAGCTTAAGGAGATTTTGGGCTGAGACAATGGGGTTTTCTAAATATACAATCATGTCATCTGCAAAGAGGGACAATTTGACTTCTTCTTTTCCTACCTGAATACCCTTTATTTCTTTCTCTTCCCTGATTGCCCTAGCGAGAACTTCCAACACTATGTTGAATAGGAGTGGTGAGAGAGGGCATCCCTGTCTTATGCCAGTTTTCAAAGGGAATGCTTGCAGTTTTTGCCCATTCAGTATGATATTGGCTGTGGGTTTGTCATAAATAGCTCTTATTATTTTGAGATACGCTCCATCAATACCGAATTTATTGAGTTTTTAGCATGAAGGGCTGTTGAATTTTGTCAAAGGCCTTTTCCGCGTCTATGGAGATAATCATGTGGTTTTTGTCTTTGATTCTGTTTATATGCTGGATTACGTTTATTGATTTGTGTATGTTGAACCAGCCTTGCATCCCAGGGATGAAGCCCACTTGATCATGGTGGATAAGCTTTTTGATGTGCTGCTGGATTTGGTTTGCCAGTATTTTATTGAGGATTTTTGCATCGATGTTCATCAGGGATATTGGTCTAAAATTCTCCTTTTTTGTTGTGTCTCTATCAGGCTTTGGTATCAGGATGATGTTGGCCTCATAAAATGAGTTAGGGAGGATTCCCTCTTTTTCTATTGATTGGAATAGTTTCAGAAGGAATGGTACCAACTCTTCCTTGTACCTCCGGTAGAATTCGGCTGTGAATCCGTCTGGTCCTGGACTTTTTTTGGTTGGTAGGCTATTAATTGTTGCCTCAATTTCAGAGCCTGCTATTGGTCTATTCAGGGATTCAGCTTCTTCCTGGTTTAGTCTTGGGAGAGTGTAAGTGTCCAGGAAATTATCCATTTCTTCTAGATTTTCTAGTTTATTTGCGTAGAGGTGTTTATAGTATTCTCTGATGGTAGTTTGTATTTCTGTGGGGTCGGTGGTGATATCCCCTTTATCATTTTTTATTGCGTCTATTTGATTCTTCTCTCTTTTCTTTTTATTAGTCTTGCTAGTGGTCTATCAATTTTGTTGATCTTTTCAAAAAACCAACTCCTGGATTCATTGATTTTTTGGAGGGTTTTTTGTGTCTCTATCTCCTTCAGTTCTGCTCTGATCTTAGTTATTTATTGCCTTCTGCTAGCTTTTGAATGTGTTTGCTCTTGCTTCTCTAGTTCTTTTAATTGAAGTTTATTTTCTTACAAGAGAAATTACACTCGAGGAGCCACCTTTTGTATAAAACTAATATTGCTCGAAAAGTGTCTATATTTTAAAAGTCTGCAACATAGAAATTTATTGTTGATTAGGTACTTTATTGCCACTTTACTTTGAGGGTTCAGTTGAACTCTTAATGAGATTCTTACTGTGGATTTAGAAAACCAGCCGTCATTCGTAGTGCTTAAAATAGTATGTTAAAAATACTACATTCAGCAATATTGTGGAAATAGGGAATGCATTGACATTTAGAGTTCTGTTTAAGCTCATATATACACTGCTGCACTTCTAAAGATGTGACTGAGGGTCAATTTACCGACCACTTAAATCTCTTAATTTTAGGAAACCTCATTAAGTCAATGTGGAAGTACAGTTATGCATTTTCATTACACTTAACAGTACTTTTGTTTGAAAGAAAGGACATGTTACTTCATTAATGGATTCAAATGAATTTGGGTTTAGGCTGTATCAAGTTTAGTTTCTGTTGCATATAATAGAAAATTCCAACACAATAGTAGTGGCAGTATTTCTCATTTCAAGTTTGGGGCATACCAAATTGCTTCATATTATTCAAAGATATTGTAAAATTCTCAAAAAGAAAAAGGGAGATCATTTCAACATATTTGAATTGTAACAGTCTCTTACACTTTTAGAAATTCTCATGAAATAAAATAATACTATATTACTGTTACTCAAAAAATACTTTTTAGAGGCATAAGTATTTGTTACAACTTATTTTAAGTATTACTCAAACTCATTACATTTTATATTAGTCTGTCTAGGTCAGTAATGATAGCTAGTTAGGCAACTTTTACATTCTAGGTTAAGCAGTGAATTAATTTACATATTCTTTTGTGTCCTAGAATATATTAGCCCAACATTGTGAAAGGTATCACAAAGCATCTGCCAGGGAATAACTATCCCACACTAATCACTGGTTTCAGTTTTCCATTATTAGAGATAACATTTGCTATGCTTGAGTGTCAGATATTGTTTATTTTGGGTAATATGGTTGGCTATTTAGACTGATTTTCCTGCTGAATACAACTGAGAGTACTCAATACAGTATTTTAAAAGCATGAAAGAACAACATAGAAATTACCAAGTCAAAATCCAAGTGAATCAGTTTCTTTGCCCACCTCCCTACTCCTTTTTTACTTTATGCCACTGGCTTGTTGCCAAAACTCAGTCAATTATTTCCTAAAATGTCTCTCATCTTGGAGTTTTCTCTTTGCCTCTTTGGGAAGATTTAATTCGTTCTTCTGTCCCCCATATTTTCTCTAAGTGGTTCCTAATATCATTGATATAATTACTTATTTGCATCATCTCTCAGTAATTTCAAAATAATGCCAGCATTGACTGCTACAATTAGATTATAGACTACCGAATAAAGTTTAAAATTTCTTCATAGCTCTGCTTGTTTTATTTTCCTAAAAGTGTGTAGTAAATTCTGTGTTCTAATGCAATGTGAAATAATTCTTTTCTCTATATTTTTATATCACCAACTTGATATAAACTTTGTTTTAGTTTTCAGCTTTTCAGGATCACAAGTCAAAATTATATAACAAGGTATATTCAGATAAATCTTGCTTCTCTGTCTTTTCCATCCTGTTTCCTTCCTTCTCCTATTAGTGACTTTTTATTAGCTTTTCATTATATCATTAACCTTTCTTTTTGAAAACCTAAAAAAATGTATTTAAGCATATGTATGGTATGTTCTTATCCCCCCTTCTAATATAAAAGGTGATATATATACATACTGTTAGATATCTTGTTCTTTTTTTCTTACTGTATCTTATCACTCCATATCAGTATATAGGTATCTGATTGATTTTTTGATCCATAGTACTCCATTTGGGAATGTACCATGGCTTATTCAACCAGTCCCCTATTAGTGTACATCTAGGTTTTTTTCAGACTTTTGCTATTACAAATAATGCCACAGTGAATACCATTGTACCTAAGTAATTTTATATGTTTGCCAGTAAATCTTTGAAAACGATTCCTACAAGTAGGATTGCTGGGTAAAAGGGTAAATGCATTTGGAATTTTTCCAGACATTACTAAATTTCTCTCCATTGATTATACCATTTTGCAGTCCCACCAACAGTGTAGCGGGGTGTCCAGTTCTATACAGCCTCACTGTATCCTTTGTTGTTGAACTTTGGGATTTGTTGTCCATCTGATAGTCAAGTGTCTCCGTCTAATTTTAAATGCATCTCTGTAATTATGAGGGAGAGTGTATGTCTTTACATATGTTTAAAGACCATTTAAATGTTTTCTCCTGTAACTATCTTTTTTATGTTTTGCACTATTAAAAGTTGTGTTTTGGGTTTTCCCCTTCCCGCCCCATATTAGGAGCGTTTTAAATTTTAGAGGTATTAGCACTTTGTCTTGATTTAAGTTTTAATTTTTTTTCCAGTTTGCCGTTTATCTTTTGGCTTTATTATGGTGAGGTGTGTGTGTCGGTTATGCTCACATGCATGTGTATGACATTTAAAAGTTTCGTATAATTTCTCTTTTTACTGCCTCTGGATTTTGAGTCTCAGCTAGGAAGGTTTTTTCCCACTTCCAGATTATAAAGGAATTCACTCATATTTTCTTCTGTTACTTGGATAATTTCATGATTTATATTTAGAACTCTGATCCTTGGTGTTTATTCTAATATAGTGTGAAGTATGGATCAAATTTTCTCTTTTTTCCAGGTGTCTATCCAATGCTTGTTTCCACTGATTTGATATTTATTTCTGGACTTTTTCTTCTGTTCCATTGATCTGTTTGTTTAGTCATATACCAGTACCACAATGTTTTAGTTATAGGTTCCCAAAGGTGCTACTTTACTTTTTGATCAGAATTAGGTAAGAACAACAGTTAAAGATCAGCCGCATTGGATTCATTTGTGTCCCTCACCATTCACACCAAATAGAAGACTTACATGATATATGTATGTTTCAGTGCATGATGTAGGTGCTCTTTGGTCCTATATTAGTGAAAAGAGTGTTGAACCAGTAGTCAGGGAGCAAACTCAGCTTTTAGTACCACTTCTAAGCATGTCACTTACTTTCTCTGGTCCTGTTTTCCCAGTAGTTAACAAACAAAAGGAGTTGAACCAAATGCTCTTCAGGGTTGTGTCTGACTCTGGTTAATGCTGTTCTGGTTAAGAGCCCCACTAGTATGTGGTGTGAACTTTAATCTTTTATTCCCCTGCGCCTTGTTCTTTTGCAGTATTCATGTAATAAACTTTCTCTTCTGGATCTTAGTTCTTTAATCTTTTCTCTAAAAGATTTTTCTTTGTTCCAGCATTTTCTTCTGTCCTATATTTATTAGTTTGTATCTCTTCCTGCTGATTAGCAAGGATTGCCACTGTTTGGCTGCTCAGCTTCCACTGACCTCATCGGGGAAAATTACATGCGGTTAAATGTGAGTTATTCTTCCCCCAGCAAATAATTTCTTTTAAAAAAAGGAAAAAAGACAACATAAAAACCCAGCTGCTGCCAGTAGTCTGTCCTGTTATACAAAGAACAGAAAGAGAAAAGCTCCCTTTAAAGTACTTAAAGATACCAGACAAGACTATGGTCAACTAATCAGTTCCTGTTTAATCTAAGAAAATTGGTATTTCCCTATTTTTCCCGGTATTTCTTTCAGGAAAGAAGGTGGTTAAAAAGGGACAAAAATGTGGAAAGAGCCCATTAAGTAACTGTCATAAATGTAAAATGAGAAGAGTTATGATGTTTTAAGGTATGTCAAAGACTTGGCCAAGTATAAAAACATATCTTATTGACCATAACAAAAATTCTTAAAATTCAAAAGAATAATAGGAAATTATCAACTCCAGATTGCTGCTGGGGAAATTAGCTTTAAAAGTACTAAGTTTGGGCCAGGCACGGTGGCTCACACCTGTAATCCCAGCACTTTGAGGGCCTGAGGCAGGTGGATCACGAGGGCAAGAGTTTAAGACCAGCCTGGCCAATATGGTGAAACCCCGTCTCTACTAAAAAAAAAAAAAAAAAAAATTAGCCAGGCGTGGTGGTGCACATCTGTAGTCCCAGATACTCAGGAGGCTGAGGCAGGAGAATCACTTTAACCCAGAAGGCGGACGTTGCAGTGAGCCAAGATCATGCCACTGCACTCCAGCCTGGGTGACAGAGTGAGACTCTGTCTCAAAAAAAAGTACTAACTTTGAAGAATACATGAAAGAAACTTTTTAATGAGGAAGACAAAAGATGTAATGTAATATGATAATAAGTATTATGCTTATTCAGGAAAAGAAGCTCAAGGAAGTGTTTCTACAGATTAAAATATTAATGGTTAGTAAAGATGGCTTGAAAGATTTTAGGAAAAACATTGTACGTAAATTTCATGTGTCCAAAACCCTACTGGTTCTTATTAAATATGGAGCTTTGTTAATGTCATGAATGCCAGTGCTATGAATAAATGCTATGTTCTATTCTGAAAATCCCAGAACTCTGAGTGATTCTCCAAGACTGGGCTACCATTTTATTCTAAGTGCTTGTTTCCCCCTGGAGTTAAATGGGACTAATGAGGAAGAGTATGTGCTTGTTGGGCAAAGGAGCGCTTCTGCAGACACAGGCTGGCATCCCCAAAATCTCAGGCTACTGACCACTCTTGACTCTGACAAAGATTGGGCCCATTCCTACTGTAATAACTCAGACTTACCAATTGTCAGATAATGGATAAAGATGAAATTCTGTATAAGAAAGGTGATTTAAGAGTGGATAGCATCAGAAAGTATAAGTTTAGTAAAAAGTTGAGAATCATCTGTGTTTTGATAGTCTTTTTTCCTAAAAAAAAATCACCCAAAATCACCCGTATTTAGAATGAAACCATAGTCTTCTTTTTCTTTTTTTTCTTTATAAAACTTGATTTTGTTTGGGTGTTTATAAAAAAGAAACGTTTTAAAGATGCTAGTTTTAAAATTTGTGCCTCCCCACGACATGATAGGAAAATATTTACATTTTATGATGTATCCTCATATTTTTTGCAGGGGAAATGTCTTTAACCCAACCCTTCAGTTGATGTTTTAACATGTTTGCTTTACTCTTTGTGATGAAACCAAGAAGAAAGTTTCTCTGTTCTCAAACATGCATTTTAATCTCCCATTCCCACAAACTTGGAATATTTATTTAATACTTGAGGTATTAATTTAAAACTTGGAGTGTATACTTAGTCTCTTATTCCTCTCCACCCCAGTCTTTGAAATGGAAACATAAAAGTTTATTCACAATAAGTTTATACACAGCTTTTCAGGGAAAAAAAAACTGTACTGGGGTAATAATAAGTATATGTAGATTGTTTCAGAGTGATTAAATTATTGAAACATACACCATTTACATCTGTAAAATGTACTATACTTTAAAGATAGGAACTATAATTAGTAAATAGATTACTGTTAAATAACTTTTTAAAAAAATGTTTCATCTATGCACATGGGCTCTGAGTAGATTTCAGATAGTTTCTGAATAAAAATCAAAATTGACTATCAGTTGCCATTTTGTATATGTTAACATATAAAGAAAAACAAAAGAGTCATTTGAGGATGGAAGATCAGCTAAAAAGCAAGTTGTAATATTTATAACAGTTCTGCAGGTGGAGGTGGCAGAGATTCATTAAGATCTTGATCAGAGTTGGGAGGAATAGAGAACTCCTGACACTGGATCTCAAGGTTGGAATCTTCTTGATTTTTCATAAAATCTACCGGTGGCACGGGCAAGTTAAGTGAGTCAGGCGGGGGTGGAAATGATTGTATTATCTCAGATTTATGATCTCCACAGTCTTGATTGAGACAGTCCAGAGATGGAGGGAAACTAGCAGAATCATTTGGAAGAGGAGATACAATTGTCATTATGGGTTTGTCAGATTGGTTACTTTCCTGTCTTTCCAAATCCAGAAGGGGAGGTGGTGGAGGCAGATCTGCATCATCTGAAGAAGAAATAGCAGTTCCAATTGTTGATCCATCAGCACTATCTTCTGATGTACCATTTACTTGATCTTTTGTTTTCTCTGTTTTGGGGTTGTTGGAGTCTTCAGTGTTTTCACTTGATTCAGACAACTTAATTTCTAAGTCATCTGCTAAAAGTGTGCTTTTGCTTGGTTTCCAGGGTGTAAGTGAAATGACTGAGGTATGTTTTGTGGATATTTCATTTTCTCTGATGTTATCGATACAAATGTCAGGGGTTTCTCCATCAGCAAATGGAGATCTACCTGCCCAATTTGGATCATTTAAAACTGGTTTCCTTAAGCATTTCCAAAGTACAATGATGATTATAGCTACCAACATGGAAGTCAGAAGTACACCAATTAGTATGGCAGCTGTTGAATTATAATTGTTTTTTTGTGGAGTTTGTTTGTTACTGGTAACATCTAAGATAAATCCTGGTGTACTCCTAGGTGAATTTTTGACAGTTGATATTGGTTGTGTGGATGGATTATGAACCGTTGGTGTTATTAGTTTTGTAGAAGGGATCTGGACAGTTGATGATTGTTGAGTGAAAGTGTAGACAAATGGCGTTGGTGGTTGTGTGGTAGAAGTATGGGAAGATGGTAGTTGTCTGGCAGAGGTGAACACAGCTTGCTGGGAGGAGGTGTTGGCCATTGGTGTTGGTTGGTTGGTGTTGTAGGCAAGTGGTTGTCCAGCAGAAGTATGTGCTGCTGGTTTTTCAGAAGAGATATAGACAGCTGGTGTTGGTTGTCCAGCAGTGACTTTGGCAGGTGATACTGATTGTCTAGAAGAAATGTCGTTGAATTGCATTGGTTGACCCAAAGGATTCCCTGTTGTGTTTTGAGAATTAGCCAATACATGTGACATTAATGATGTGACTAAGGTGGGCTGTGACTGCTTCTCTGTTGTAATCGTCTCTGTCTTTGAAAAAAATGTATTGTTCAGGTGTCCACAAAACAAAATTAAGATGAAATATTTGGGATCCATTTCAGAATATTTCCTCCTTACCTATAGTGGGTTTAAAATGAAAGAGAAAGACAGTTAGGCATCATTGGTGTCTGGTTAAAAATTTGACTTTTCATTATAATGCCTGGCATAAAGTAGGTAGACATTATTCCTAATTAGTAGTAGTTGATTAGTAGTTATTATTCCTAATTTAGACTTGATACACTGTAGGCTTGGTGTAACAACTCTTGGGTATACTCTAACCCATCATACAGCATTTGGACCTCATAAGCAGTGGTCTCTCTTCTTTTATTAATACAAGTTCTGCACTTGGCTCTGCTGCCCCTCTAGCTTCATTATATTTCAGTACTTCACTTCAGTCATACTTCTCAAAATGCATAGGCTCTATATGCTGGATCCATGTGCTCTCTACCTTTTTTCACCATTTACTACTAGAAATATATTGATTCTCCTGCCTTGAAGAACACTAGTGACCATCTATTACCTAATCCAATTTTTTTTTATTTCTTCTCTCCCCTCCCCTCCTTGACCACATTAGTCACTACTGTTCCTTCACTAATATTCAAGTAGCTTTTTGTAATCAGTCTTCCTTTCATGTTACTCTCACTAGCTCTTTTTCTTCTGCCTTCTAAATATGGTTAATTGATATTCAGTCCTCACCCTTACCTACTTCTCTTTTTTCCTGATTCTGTAAGATTTTAGTTCTCAGCTTTATGCCACAATTCCCAAATCTCTACCTCCAGTCTACATCTTCTTTGTCCTAATTCTATTTGTATGACTTCTTGGTGGATGTTTTTATGTATATATACACATATATATACACACACACACGTATGTATATATGTGTGTATATATATAAACACATATATATATATATATCTCCATCCCACTATCAGGAAATTTAACATATTTAAAATGGAATTCATCTTTACCCTCACAACGGACTCTTCTTCCAACTTCTCTATATCCGTTAATGGTACCACTCAGTTTCTTAGGCACAGACACAGAGTCTATTAGTAGTCTTTGCAGCATCCTCAGTGTCTCTGTAGCATGGTAGCCTGATGTTAAGATTGCATATTTTTAAAGGATTCAATTCAACTCAACTCAGAGTCCTAGGCTTAAAATCCTAGAGTGATCTCTGAATCTGGTGGAATAAATTCAATCCAGTTGGTCAAGTAGTCCTGCTGCTGCTTTCATTCATTTATTGGTAAATGCCGCATTTGTGTGGAGCCCTGTTCTAGGTTTAGGAGATTTTTAAAAAATTTAAAAAAAAAAAGATAGTTACTGCCTTCAAGTGTTTCAGATTCTAGTGGTAGAAGCAAACAGTAAAAGCCAGGCGTGGTGGCTCATGCCTCTAATCCCAGCACTTTGGGAAGCCAAGGTGGGGGGATTGATTGAGGCCAGGAGTTCAAGAACAGCCTGGACCACATAGTGAGATCCCATCTCTAAATAAAAAGAAGAAAGAAAAAAAACCTAAAAAATAATTACAATAATTTTTCCTTCCTTCCTTCCTTCCTTCCTTCCTTCCTTCTTTCCTTCCTTCCTTCCTTCCTTCCTTCCTTCCTTCCTTCCTTCCTTCCTTCCTTCCTTCCCTCCCTCCCTCCCTCCCTCCCTCCCTCCCTCCCTCCCTCCTTCCCTCCCTCCCTCCCTCCCTCCCTCCCTCTGTCGTCACCCAGGCTGGAGTGTAGTGGCGTGATCTGGGCTCACTGCAAACTCCGCCTCCCGGGTTCAAGTGATTCTTCTCCCTCAGCCTCCAAGTAGCTGGGACGCATCACCACGCCTGGCTTATTTTTGTATATTTAGCACAGACGGGGTTTCACCATGTTGGCCAGGCTGATCGAGAACTGATCTCAGGTGATCTGCCCCCCTCGACCTCCCAACGTGCTGGGATTACAGGTGTGAGCCACCACGCCTGGCCCAATTACAATAATTTGATAAGCTTTCTCATAAAGGTATGCAGGAGAAGTACAGAGAAGTTAACCTAGCCTGGGAAGGCTTCAGTGAAGTAAAACTGGAACTTAATTTTAAAAGGTCTGTAAGAACTAATTAAACAAATTTCCAGCCAGGGAGAGCAACAATGTGGGCACAGGAAAATAAGGCACATATGAAAGTTTGGCAGGTAGGGCTTTTTCTGGGAAGTGGTAGATGCTAAAACTTGGAGAGTTAAGTTTCAGTTCTACTTCTCCCATCTAACTACCTATCTAACCATGAGAACTAGTTGCTTAACCTTTCCTGTTCTCAATTGCCTTTTCTCTAAAGTGAGGAGTTCTACTGAGACAATTTGCAACTTTTAGTATAATATACTTGTTTTGCACATCATCAAGCACAATGGCAACCATTTGGTTATCTCTTAACATTAGGGAATAGAAAATCTTAGGATGTTAAATATTGGTATACATGATTAGAAACTATAGTTCTTCTCACTCATAAGCCTGTATTTAGAGAGATTTGATGTTCTGTTGGAAGGTGTAATAAAGGTTTTACAGATTAAAACCTTTTCAGCATATCTAAATAGTTTTCATTGCTTACTCCTCTACCACTTGGTACACAGTGAAGATAAATGACCCTGTTTTAGTAGAAAAAAAGGTATGTGATTTTTTTTTCCTATATTCAAGTCTAAATTTTAAATAATTCAAGTCTAAATTTTAAAACAGTTCTCCTTTGAACTCTCCTGCACACTGCTGAATTAATCTTAAAAGCATCCATGATCAGGTTACTACTCCCTTGCTTGAGGGTTTTCTCTTTCTGTTAAGATAAAACTTCCTTTTTTTTTTTTTTTTTTTTTTTTTGAGACAGAGTCTTCCTCTGTCACCCAGGCTGGAGTGCAGTGGTATGACCTTGTTTCACTGCAACCTCTACCTCCTGGGTTCAAGCAATTCTTGTGCCTCATCCTCCCAAGTAGCTGGAACTACAGTAGGCATGCACCACCACACCTGGCTAATTTTTGTATTTTTAGTAGAGGCAGGGTTTCACCAGGTTGTCCAAACTGGTCTCGAACTCCTGACCTCAAGTGATCTGTCCAGTTCAGCCTCCCAAAATGCTGGGATTACAGGCGTGAGCCACCACGCCTGGCCTGTTAAGATAAAACTTCTAAATTGAGTTTTCTTCCTTCTTGCTTGAGTTAACCAGTCCAGATTCACATATCATGACTGAAACTTCTTATCCAGCCAAATGCATCCCTTTCCCACCTTGCATACTTTCTAAACACACGCTTCCCCCCCCCCCCAAAAAAACAGACCCTTTTATGCTGTTTTTTACCATGCTCAATGGTTTTTTGTTTTTTGTTTTTTGTTTTTCTTCTTCCAGACCTAGCCTCTTCCTCTTTCTGGCTACATATCTGAATCTGTCCTCATCTTTCAGACCTCAGTTTAAATTCCCCTTCTTAACCCAAGTTCTTGTTGACTGACTACAGCCCAAACAGATCAGTCATTTACTGAATTCCCCCTAGCTCTCATTTATTGTTTTTAATGGTTCCTTACATAATTCATGTATGTCCCTCACTCACACTTCTATTCTCTTAAGTAACTGTTTATTTTTTATTACTTTTCACATTTTCTTACACCTACTTCCTCGAACAAGATTATAAAGAACCTTGAAGAAGGCAGAAAGGAGAAAGAAAAATACTTATCTAGAGCATACTATGTGTTATACTATCCCAGCTTTGCATACTTTATTTCACTGAATCTTTACTTTATGAGGAAGGTAAGGGGATCTTTTATTTACAGATAAAGAGACAGCGTCAAATGAGTTAAACAGTTTGCCTGATGTTTTACCACTCTAAGTGACAGATTGGGAGTTTGTACCCAGGGCCACCTGATTCCAAAGCCTACGTTCTTCTTACTACCCTTTATTGCCTCATGTTTTTATGTTTTGATTTCTTTGTAGTATAATGCCTTATATATTAGGAGTACAGTAAACATTTAACCTGTATTGGGCTTCTTGATTCCTTTCCATTTTACTTTTTGCTTTTTACTAGTACTTCTACCAGAATATAAGCAGAGGCAGTGAAATATAAATTAATAAATTCTGCTTTTTATCCATTTTGCAAAAGTTTTAAAAGGGAAGATGTGAACACTTTTGGCATAGATATAGGGATTTGAATCATCTTTAGATGGTCATCATCCATGTAGTTCCTACCCATTATTCTTATAGATTACAGGAAAAAAGGGAGGGGGCTTCTTTAAAAAATGGAAAAAATTTCTTCAGAATTTCATTTTTAAAATGTGTTTTAATGCTATCCAAAGCATCAGAAAATACAAGCCATGAATTGTCTCTAGCCAAAAATGTTTCCTCTTTTGTAACTTTGCTTAAAATAAGGAAACCATACGGTTCCTCTTTTCAGTTAGCTGAAAAAGGAATTAGAGAAGGAAAGAGCCCAAACAAGAACTTAATTATAAATCCACGTTAGTTTGTAAGATCAATTTTGATAGGCTCCTGTCCTCTAATGTCAGTAGTAAGCTGGTGGAACCCTCCATGTATGAGATTTTCACTTGTCAGTTAATGGTTATGGCAATATTAAAACCAAATTCCATTTTTCGCCTATCCTAACACTTTCTACCACTCTTCAGTTAGCTTTTTATCCTAGGATCTGCGACATCAGAATACTAGAAACTGTATTAGAGTTCTATGATGGCAATTCAGCATAGTCCAGAGAAGGAGGAGAAAGATTTAAAAGAAGAAGAAATAGGGAATATAGTAGTGGAAAAAACTGACTTTTTTCCCAGAGGTAATGAGGCCAGTGTGTGGAAGGTTATTTAGCATACACATTTTAAAATATGTAAGTGGTGTGTACCTGAAGTACCAACATTTTTCTGTAGGGAAACAACAATATTGGGCAGGGGAATAAAAAGGAGGAGAAGATTTAGAATAAGATAAAAGGCAGTGCAGAGAAATATGAATAACACAAAAGAGAAAAAAAAAAAACTCTAGGAAGCAGCAAACAGAAAAGAGGAAGGTCAATTGACTAGAGAAGATACAGAAAAGAAGAAAAGTTAATAAACAGCTGAAAAAAAAGCAGTGGTTATATAATTAGCAAGAAGGCAGTATAGATGATTGAAGCAGGCAAAATGAAGAAGTTGGGGGTGGGGGCAGATGATTGAAGTAGATGAAAGAAGCAACGGCAAAATGCTGCTCTGTCGTGGCTGGCCTGTGTGTGTGAGTGCAGGGAGCCAGTAAAGAGGAGCTTGCTTTCTAAAATGGAGGACCAGAATGAACCATCCGTTCAAATTCATTTACCTTTCATTTCAGGCTCTCCTGTCTGCTGTGAGTATCCTTACCATCCTCTCCCCCACCTTTTTTTCCTGACACTATCCAGAAGCATACCTAGCAATTACTCCAAAGAACCCGTGTACCTGTGTATATTTTATATAGAGTTTTTCTAGAAATCCCGTAGTCTGCTGCTCAAGCAAATACCAAATTTGTCAGCCCTCATATGCCAGTATTTTACTCATTATTATAGGCTGGCACTTTGATGAGGTTTAAATCTGTGATTTTGGTTTTTTTTCTTTGCTGAATATTTAGAGTATTTTAAAAAGAAAAACATAAATGTAACTAAACATTTTAAAGACAGTTACAGCGAAGCAAGAGTCCCCATGTATAAGACATGTTCCTTTTTTTTTTTTTTTCCTTTCTTTCGGAGACAGGGTCTAGCTCTGTCACCCAGGCTGCAGTGCAGTGGTGCAATCTCAGCTCAATGCAACCTCCACCTCCTGGGCTCAAGCGATCTTCACACCTCAGCCTCCCTAGAGAAGCTAGAACTGAGGTGCGTGCCACCATGCCCAACTAATTTTTGTGTTTTTTGTAGACATGGGGTTTCACCATGTCACCCAGGCTGGTCTTGAACTCCTGGACTCAAGTGAACTGCCCATCTTGGCCTCCCAAAGTGCTGGGATTATAGGCATGAGCCACCAAGCCAGGCCATAGACATGTTCTTATAAATATAGTGCATAAGTACTTAAAGGGTCCAGCATTTAAAATTGATGCTGTTAAGTTGCAGATGATAGGAAGTATGCCATTGTCTTTTAAAGAGAATCAAGATTTGGAGAGTATGTCCTAGACAAAAGGCAAGTATAGATAGCTGTATCAATTACTTTGATATAATAAAAGTTGTGATGCAAACATAATAGATTAAAATTTAGCAGTAGTATTATCTCTGACTAGTGAAGTTTTGAAACGATAAAGGAAAAAACCAGCCATTCTGCATCTTGAGGAAGAGTGGAAAGAAAAATTGACCTTCACCTACAGTAGGAAGTATTTGATGACCATCTTGTATTGTGATAGTGACCATTTACTGAGCACCCACCAAAGGTTAAGCAGTATCCTATTTTAATTAGCTAGGTGGTGGTTTTTTCATCCTACAGATAAGGAAACTGAGGCACCAAGATGTTGGGTAACTTGACAGTATCACAGCTCTAAGTAGTGGCACTAATACAAAAATCATGCTAATCTTGTGCCAGAATCCTTTCTTTCTATCACATTTCACTATATGTGCTATACTGTCTTTCATAGAAAAGTTATGAAATAGAAATGCTTTATGAAGGAAGGAGATGTGAGTTGGCGGGAATTATATGTAAAGTAATTAAAGTAAGTTTACTGAAAAATTTTTTTTCTCCTTTTTTTAGTTTATTGAAAATTTTATGGTGATTTTTTTTAAAGCTTGGACGTCGAAAGGCATCAGATTTATGTTTCTCAATTCAAACTTAATCAGAATTAAAGTTCCCTTCTAAATGGAATTATGTAGGAATTAGCTGGAAAACACAGGCACTACTAGTAAACTGTAGTTTTGGGAATAACCCTTTAAAAACATGTATGGGGCCAGACGCAGTGGTTCCTACCTGTAATCCCAGCACTTTGGGAGGCCGAGGCGGGCCGATCACTTGAGGTCAGGAGTTCAAGACCAGCCTGACCAATATGGTGAAACCCTGTTTCTACTAAAAATACAAAAATACAGGCATGGTGGCAGGTGCCTGTGATCCCAGCTACTCGGGAGGCTGAGGCAGGAGAATCTCTTGACCCTGGGAGGCAGAGGTTGCAGTGAGCCAAGATCGTGCCACTGCACTCCAGCCTGGGTGACAGAGGGAGACTCCGTCTCAAAACAAAACAAAACAGCAACAAAAAAACAAATGTATGGGATTCTATGATGACAAAAACACACCATAAGGATTCATGGGAAATTTTTTAGTTTAATTTTATGAAATATGATAGTGAAAAAAATTTAATAAGATTTTATGACTTAATATGCATAATGAAATAAACTAAATATTAGAAGCAGAAAAATACATAGACAAGCCTAATCTGAAAAAGAGATAAATATCTTTATTTTCTGACTTCCACAATAATTACTTAGAAGAAATCCTTCTAAGAGAAAGTCATGAGTATTTATTAAGTGTTGAAATGGGATATCACCCACTATGAACATATTATTCCCTGAAATTACAAGTGTGTGTAAAATACTCTTTGCAGTTTTTATTTGCCCATTTTACCCACAGCAAGCATCTTTTGTGCATATTAACAATTTTCTATTGTTTATTCTTTGGGTTTCTTCTATCTTATACTATGTTCTAAAGTCTCATAATATGACATAAACACGTAGGTGATATTAATATATGCATGCATGTTTGACTATTGAATAACACTTTTGACTTAGTAAGCTTTCAAAATGAGCCATAATGTTTTCATGTCATCATTATTAAGTATAAAAATCTATATGTAAAAAATAAAGCATGTATAATAATAATGAAGCACATATAATAATAGTAATAATATTAATCAAATACCACATCTGATTTCTTTTTCTTTCTAAACTGAGTGAAGGTGACCGTTCTTACTATGCAAACTAAAGGGGATACAAAAATTTTAATTTATGGATTATATTGTGTACAGGAAAATTTTATTAAAAGTACATTAGAACTTTTAACAATTAATATTTTGGAGGTTATAAATTCAGTCATAGCCCATGGAATCTAGTTCTATTTCTAACCCTTACCTTTATCTGCCATGACCATAGTTTATTTTTAATTATAAAACTAAGGTTAACAAATATGATTGTGGCTGGGAGCAGTGGCTCACTCCTGTCATCCCAGCACTTTGGGAGCCAAGGTGAGCGGATTACCCGAGGTCAGGAGTAGGAGACCAGCCTGGGCAACATAATGAAACCCCATCTCTACTAAAAATACAAAAAAATTAACCAGGCGTGGTGGTGGGCGCCTATAATCTGAGCTACTTGAGAGGCTGAAGCAGGAGAATTGCTTGAACCCAGGAGGTGGAGGTTGCAGTGAGCTGAGATCATGCCACTGTACTCCAGCCTGGGAGACAGAGTAAGACTCCGTTTCAATATATGTCTCTGTGTGTGTGTGTGTGTGTGTGTGTGTGTGAGATTAAATAAACTTAAAAGGTCTTATACAAACCTAGGTGAAAATGTTTTTCTGAGGCAAGCTGAACACTGAGTATTTTTTAATTCTATGCAACAAAACCACAAAAACCTGCTATAGACATCTTTAGACTATCAGAGTTTAAGTTTAAAACACTAATGACAGTTTTTAAAATAAATTTTATATAAAGCAAGATCAAACCAAATTGTGTGAAAATTTTCTTACCTCAGCTGTTAACTTCTTTTGCAGAATGCTAAATTCTTGTTCTAACTGCACATTTTGGTGATTTGGCTAAGAAAGGAAAATGGGTGGTTCAATTCAGATTTAAAATGTTCCTCTAGCAAACTGAAATAGCTTCTGTAGAAAAAGAGGAAGTTTATCAATAGCTGGTTCCGGAAGTGCAATAAACCACAAAGTGACTAAGAAATATATTACTTTAACAGAATTTATTTTGAAATACATTTTGGAGCCCTATGATTTGAGTGCTTTTAATTAATATATGTAAATAAATATTTGAGATGCTCTAGTAATATGATTATATAAATTAAATATTTAGGGTGGGGTCCTGAAGAGAAAATTACATGTTCTAAGAAGAAAAGCTGCCAGTTGGGTTATAGTGAGATTTCTTCTCATAAGAAATGAGTGATGTGTTCTGTTTACTTGTATGACCTTAGGCAAGACTCTGCACTTCTGAGTCACCATTTCTTCTTCTAAAGGAATATTTTATTGGGTTATTGTGAGGATTAAATAAGATAGCATAATATAACATGTATAAATGCCTCACCCACTGTAGGTAACCACTAAATGTAATGTTATTTCCTCATAGTGTAAAAAGTCCAGGGTAAAAGTATAATTACATTATTTTGCAAATGACAGGATTTCATTCTTTTTTATGGCTGAATAATACTCCATTGTGTATATGTACCATATTTTCTTTATCCACTCATCTCTTTATGGACACTTAGGTTGCCTCTAAATCTTGGCTGTTGTGAATAGTGTTACAACAAATATGGGAGTGCAGGTATCTCTTTGTACTGTTTTCCTTTCTTTTGGGTATATACTAGCAGTGGGATTGCTGGATCATATGGTAGCTCTATTTTTAGTTTTTTGAGGAACCACCAAATTGTTCTCCATAGTGGTTGTACTAATTTACATCCCACCAACAGTGTACGAGAGTTCCGTTTTCTCTACATCCTTGTCAGCACTTGTTATTGCCTGTCTTTTGGGTTAAGCCATTTTAACTGGGGTGAGATGATGTCTCCTTGTAGTTTTGATTTGCATTTCTCTCATCAGTGATGTTGAGTACCTTTTCATATGCCTGTTTGCCATTTGTATATCTGTAATTAAATTATTTTGACCAACTATTTTACTGATGACTTTTGAGTTCAAGTTCACAACCATTTATTTGGTTGCCCACACAGTAGTTACTTCTCAGTGGAAAATAAAATAAATTGGGGATCATTTTTTAAATAAGAATTTAACCAAAGTTAACTTGTTACTAAAGGGTAGTGAGGAGATGGGGAGATGGTGTTACCAGTTAATGGGTACGAAAAACAATAGAAAGAATGAATAAGACCTATTTGATAGCACAGCAGGGTGACTATCATTAATAATTATACATTTTTAAATAACTAAAAGTGTAATTGGATCCTTTGTAACACAAACGATAAGTGCTTGAGGGGATGGGTACCCCATTCTCCATGATGTGATTATTTCACATTACATGACTATATCAAAACATCTCATTACCCTTTAAATATATACACCTACTATGTACCCACAAAAATTTAAAATACAAAAAATTTTGAAGTTAACTAAACAAAGTATATTGAAAAGAGTGAGTCCATCTGAATAAAAATGTCTTTGGGTAAGTCACCTTTCCTCTCTTGAGAAATGGAGATCATAATTCATAATTTATAAGCTTATGGTGGAATTAAATAAATGTAATGTGCCTTGCATGGTGCATATTATAGTAGATATGGAATGTGTTAACCCATGCACTGCTTTTTCCTGGTCACTGCAGGAAACACAGGTTATTATGACCTGGTTCTTAACTTCAAGGTATTTACAGCTTGGTGCAAAAAGAATAGATTTTTTTTTTTTTAACGGGCTCCTACTATAAAGCATAATATACTCAAATGCTATATAAAGCTTTTGATTCACTGATTTTTGGAAGTATTGTTGTTTTTAGAGACAGGGTATTGCTGTGTTGCCCAGGCTGGTCTCGAACTCCTGACTTCAAGCAATCCTCCTGCCTCAGCCTCTTGAGTAGCTGGGACTACAGGCACATGCTACTGTGCTGGCTGGCTGACTTATTTATTTATTGTAAAGATGAGGCTGTTGCTTTGTTGTGCAGGCTGGCCTTGAACTCCTGGCCTCAGGTGATCCTCCCACCTTGGCCTCTGAAGTGTTAGGATTATAGGTGTAAGCCACTGTGCCTGACCTGATTCACTATTTTTAAATCTCTGAATTAAGCTGGTGAACTGTAATACCCAGGGATAGGGAGTGTGTTTTTGTTCAAAACTAAATGTCTCTTAAATTTTGAACTCAAAGGTATCTTACCTACCATTTTTAAATACCTGTCATTTGGAAAGGAACCACTTCTGTTTGTTCAGTAACTATCATTGGATAGTATCATTCTGAGAGTATATGTTTAGTAGCCAAGATAGTAAGTAGTGAATTTTAAATATTCTTTTAAATATCCCTGTGGTAGAAGCTGTCTGGTGAGAAAATGTTTGACTAGTATGTTGAATATGAAAGTAATTTCCTAGTTTTATAATGATACTAATTTATTTTAATTTTCTCTGACAAGTATTTAACGACCCTTGAGTCAAGGATGCTTTGTGTTATTACTGGATGTGTTGGTGCACAATCTCAAATTTTCAATTTTTGCACAGAATGGAAAGTCTGTCCAGTTTCATTTCTAATCTGGGTCATTTTTCCGCTCAAAAGATAACCTGATTTCAGTCACCATGACTGGCATGAATATTCTTATGCTTTCTTTTTTACTTTGTTGACACTTAACTTTGTCTGGAATAATATTTTTATGATTTCTTGTTTAGAGAATAGATTTGGTTTTTACAAATTGCTAATAAATTGATGATAAAAATAATGCTTTATTTTTTTTCTCTCATTTTAATAATACCTAGACGTTTAAATTTGATGACCAAGAGCAGCTATCACCTTGAGAGTTACGTAAAAATTACCAGTGCCTAGAGTTCACCCCATTCCAGTTGCATCAGAAGGAAGACATAGGGATTAAGCATTGGTGTTTTTAAAAAACTTTTCAGGTGATTCTGACATGCAGCCAGGGTAAGAATCACTAGCTTAGAAGGGAGAGTAAGGTTGTAATCATACTTGGGAAAAAATGTATAAAAAATATTTTTTAAAATGGTTAGTATATTGGCCAAAATAAATGCCCAATAAGGGATGAGTTTTTTGAAATGTGGCCTGATCTTAGCCCTGTGTTAATTTCAGTAGATATTTGGGAAGTCTGTCAAACCAATTTTTGTAATATATTTAATTGAAGATGGGGGGGGTCTCAACTTAAATGTAAGTCATTATCTTACTTGAAGCCAGTTTATTGAAAGGTTAAATAATAACCTGAAGTATCCAGTTTTCCAAATTTGAACATACACACACACACACACACACACGCACGCACCCCCCAAATCAATCATTAGGCTACTTGGCATCCTTGAAGTCCAAATATTAATCAACCCTTGAGTACTTGTTGTTAATGTTCCAGTAAGTAGTATTTATAGAAAAGATGAATATTATTAATCTTAAACAGTAAAACATACTTTACATTTACACTTAGCCTATTGGTGTGGGTATAAATCTTATTTATTTTAGTCGTGCTCTGTTTCTTACTGATCTTTACAACGTGTTCTCTAAAGTAATGAAGTGAATGGAAATATACATAGTCACAGGTTTATTCTGAGTTTTAATTTATTATACAAAATTAAAGGTTTTAATTTAATATTAATAGTAGAAAAACACTTTCTTACGTGTGCCATATGAAAGATAAAAGCGTCTAGGCTAAAATTAGCTGTGTTGATTGATAAGCTGGTGTGGATTCTGCCACATCCAGCAAAGAAGGTACCATTAAATTGCACAGTTTAGCTCTATCTTTGCATTAGGAATTTGACTTCCATTTGATGTTAAAGCATATACTTGGCTTTAAGGACACTAAAACTCTTCAAAGTTTAATTACATTCAGACAAAGGTCATCTAACCACTATTGCTACATAGGGAATATTTATTCAGTTATCTCTTTCTATCTCTGTTAATCAATTTCCTCAATTTATCCTTAAAACTTTGCTCAAATGCTTAGTTATTTTATTATTTGCTGTTTAAAATATTCAGTGTCAAAACAAAAGTACACAGTTTAAGTAATTAAGCAGGCATACTTCTTTCTGTCTCACCCACTTGATTCTAAATTACAAGGTCTACCATGTCAAATTTTAGATCATCAGAACAACACTTTGGGATTAAATACGAACTGACTTCATTTTTACTCCATAACCCTTCTCATTGCTACTTTGCATTTTTCTTCACTAACCCATCTGTTCGTTAGTAAGTTTTTCAGTTCCTTCTTCATCTTTTCTTTGTCTTGTAGCTGTGAGCACTCCAGTAGATTGCATCACTAGGTTGGGTCCTGTGAGCTGTTTTGTTCTTTTCCAAGTGTCTGATTCAGCGGGCCATAGACTGCTTGCCAGAAAATCACCATTGCTTCTAGGCTGACGCTTGCCTGCTTGTTTTGATCGTCTGAGAGATGAGACTTTGTTTGCCAAAACCACAGTTGATAGAAATAGAAAGGTACAGATAAGAAAAAGCACTGCAATTATAATTAAGCAAATTAGCATAGCCATGTTGTTGTTGTTTTCCGCACAGACATCCTTTTTGAAAATTTCACCATGACTTCTACTTGTGCTTTCAATGCTCTGTACTGTTGAAGGACTGTTGCTGACGACAGAAGGTATATAAAGCTCCTGTTCAGATTTAGAAGTTAAAGATACGATGTGAGATGTTTCAGGCATGTTTGTAGAATTACCTTTATAATCTGCTTCAGGAGTTATAGGGTTTGTGTTAATGTTTTCATTTTGGCTTCTGCCTGTCTTATTTTGAATAACTGAATCCCAGGAAGTAGTACTGTTAGCCCACAGATGGGTATAGTTTGCTTTTGTTCCAGGAGACAAAGAAAAAACTGTTGTCATCAGAAAGGCAAGATGTAGGTAATGTCCTGTGTGTTCCATGTCCATGGGCATACTGGTAATCTGTTGGGATAGGAGTATAATTTGTTAGTTTGTGAAAGAATAATGGATCCTAGTTTTGGTAACTGTAGTTAAAAGATAGTGTTGAGATGTTATGGGTAAACTACAAGCTTATGCCTAATATTCACTACCCTGAATTCATTCTCAACTGAATTTCTTTCCTATTCAGCTATGTGTGAAGAAGCATTTTACTTTCTATTACACTTTTAGATGCTAGAAGTTAGCATTACAAATAAATATTAATCATTTTAAGTGGAATATCATGACTTTATATGGTTTTCTCCCTTTGAAGCATGTTAGACTTCTGCTTTGAGTCAGTCAGTTCTGCTTTTACTTCTCTGATTCCTTCTTTAAAAAAAAAAAAAATTAAGGATCATTCTTGCAGAAACTACCCACCCTCTAACCTGTCACCAATCTTTACAGAAGAAATGTGACCTTGACCTTCTTGCTTCATGTATGAAATAAAAATGCAAATTTTTTTTGGTGGAAAGAGGGGAAGTTTGGTAGCAACCAAAAGAAACTGAACTTCTAATAGGAATTCAAGGTGTTCTTTTTCCTTCTTGGGTGTTCATCTTGAAGCTTAGAATAAAGCTGGTACTTAGAAATATATTTGTAAGTATATTTGTGAACACAGTTTTACTGTGGTGGTTGTCTCTTTTCATTTCTATTTCCCCGGACTGACTATATCTTTCTGAAGGCAAAGGCATATTGGTTTTCTCAACCTAAAAATCTGAAAAAAAGCAGAAGATTTCCTCTGAATAGACTTAAAAGTTCAATAGAAGTTGTTGGGTTTTCTTTTAAAACATCATTTATACTTAGCATTTTTTCTGATTTGACATAATTGTAAAAAAACAAACAAAAAAAAGAAAATATGTAATAAAATAGAAATAGAGCATCAGGATCTTGATTTGGGATGAAGTGGCAGATTCTAAGCGTCTCAACATATAATTGAAAAAGTTGAATTTCCACTTTGGCCCTGAGCTTGTTGGAAACCAGAACAAAAAGGAGACAAGTTATATTATAAATTTTTATTATCTACCATATAATTGATTTAAATAGAAATGGCATATCTTAGAATTTAACAGTTTCATGTACCGCTAACCCAGCAGGAAAGATTTATAATCATTATTGAGGTATCTTATAATAATATACCTGTTTGTCTTGAGCTACTTTTGAAAGGAGTATTTTACTGTTAGCATTTATTTGAATGAACTAAAAGCAAAACTGTATTGTTCTCCTGAGATTTACTAAATGAAATTGCCTGGTTAAGAACCCTATGTGTGCTATAGAAATTCTTCTCAAATGTACATAGGAGTCCTTTTTTTAAAAAAAAAGAAAAAAGCAGATTCTTACCTAGCTAGTATAGGTAGGGCCTGAAAGTCTTTGTTTCCAAACCAACTCCTAAGCAACATGGATGCTACTGCTAGTCGGGCTTTTGAACATCAAGGTTTTATAAGAAATGGTTGTTATATGTCATTGGCTAACATTTGTATACTATTAAAATAAAGAAATTGAAAATAAGAAATGTGATATGTTGAGTTATACAAACAAAAGTAGCATGTAATAAACAATGCTAACTGGAGACTGTATTTCATATTAATAGTAGGAAGGAAAAACTCTATTATTAAATATTCTAGGATTAAGATTACTTTTTAGATTATGACCTTTAGTAGACAGTTAAAGGCACAAGTCACTGGCTTTTATATAATAGTGTTCATCTTTAATTTTTAAGTTTAGTGACATAAATCTTTGGATATTTCATGATTATTTCACAAAAAGAAATACTTGAAATTGGATTAGCAAGTAATTTCCTTCTTTTTATACTAGACTGGACTTCTGTATTAGATGCTATAATGATTTAAAGTGGATTATTCTTGTCACATTAGTTCATTAACAGTGTAGTATACATCACAGTATTGGTACACATTTTAACAGTGCTTACCACGGGACAGATAATAGGCCTGCTGTTGATTGTCTTCAGCCAGATGTACTGCAATGCCCAAATAAACAAACTGTATGACAAAATGAGACTTTCTCTTGCCCTTACAAATGCCTGAGAATTGAGGACTGTTTTTACACCAGTTTATGCCTTGGAGGCCAGGTTGTGTTATCAAAAGTTTTCTTATCTCTGATCATTTTCGGTAGAATTTATTTTCAGTAGAATTTGTAATGTCCAAGCATTAGTGAAGAGAATTTTATTTTTTAACTTTTGAAAAATAACAAAACATGTGCGGTTTACTTGTGAAATCCAAACTTAAATCTTTCCTAGTCCTAATTTAAAACTCCATGGCGATGGTAAATTTTTTCATTTCTAACTTAAAATTTATGTAATAGGACAGAAAAAAAAGTATACATTTTCAGTCACGATTCTAGTTTGTTAGTGAGATTCTTATACATTTTGATAGCATTTCCTCGAACACTAATCTGTCAAAAGTTAGAAGTGAAAAGGCATAAGAAAAGCCATATATATATATATGACCTACCTTACAAAATGCTTGGTCAAAATCTGATTATAACGTGATTTTGATAAACCACTTCTTTTCTTGTCTTCTTATTTAAAGCAGAATAGACTTGGAGAATATGAGCCTTAAAGTAAATCTGCAGTAAAAAAAAGGATATGTGCAGCTAGTTTTCCACTTTTAAAACCAAACCACAGATGACACATTTCCTTTCCACTGCAACTAAAGCACATGTCACGGGGGGGGGGAAAAAAACGAAAAAACTCCAACTCGTCTAGTTGGCCACTGGCATGACAGGAGGCTTTGTAGAACAAATCCCCGCCTCCAGAACAGGGAGGGTTTTCCACTTAATGCCGTTTGACAGTATGCTCATTCTATAGGCCTGCTACATGCTTTAGTGTCATTCAAAAGAGGTTTTGAAATGGTATCTTCCATTTCAAATCTTCTCTAAAAGACGTATTTGAAATCTACAGACTGATTTGAAAATGTGAGTTTGGAGTCCATGGGATGCTGGTCAGATAATATACAATTGTGGAACTGCAACAATTATTTGAGAAAATATCTAGTAAGCTTAGATTATATGGGACAGAAAATGCTTTTGTGTGGTGTAGTGTGTGTATACACACACATACACACACACACAACTGTCAAACATCCTGTCATCACCTCAAGTTTAACATGTCTGAAACAGACTTTAAGAATTGGGTATGGGCTGGACACGGTGGCTCATGCCTGTAATCCCAGCACTTTGGGAGGGTGAGGCAGGCAGATCACTTGAGGCCAGGAGTTCAAGACCAGCCTGGCTGACATAGAGAAAACCTGTCTCTACTAAAAATACAAAAATTAGCTGGGCCGGGTGGCGTGCACCTATAGTCCCAGCTACTTGGGAGGCTGAGACGGGAGAATTGCTTGAACCCGGGAGGTGGAGGCTGCAGAGATCATGAGATCTCAGCTGCATAAGCTGAGATCATGCCATTGCACTCCAACCTGGGTGACAGAGTAAGACTCTGTCTCAGAAAAACAAAACAAAACAAAACAAAACTGGGTATGGCAGCACCTATCTGTAATCCCAGCAACTAGGGAGGCTGAGGTAGGAGGACCACTGGAGCCCAGGAGTTCAAATCCAGCCTGGGTAACATAGCAAGACTCCATCTCTTAAAAATTAATTAAGTTAATAAAATAAAAAGAACTTTATTTTTTCTTTAAAAGAGACTGCCTGTCACAGTCTTCTTGTTTCTGTGCATGATAGCAACGTTCTAATATCAGAGGCTTAGTATACAACACACCATTTTAATTCAAGTCTTCTCAGTCCTGATCAGACTTTGAATCATGTTGGTCCTTCCTTCATATTCTTGGATCAGTTTCTTTTTCCCTGTCTTTACTGTCTACAGTAGTATTTTAGATCCTTATCAGGTCATACCTAGACTCTACAGTACCTTTTCGGTAGCCCTGACTCCTTCATATATCTTGTATACATCACTTTCTTTGGTCATATCACCCCTTTCTTTAAGGGAAAATAAAACCGGTTGAACATTCCCTAATACTTACAGTAATGATTCAGAAATGTTTGTGTACTTAAACATCAGATGAGAGGATTGTTTAAAAACAATAAAAGCAGGACGTGGTGGCTCACACCTGTAATCTCAGCACTTTGGGAGGCTGAGGTGAGAGGATTACTTGAGCCACAGAAGTTCGAGACCAGCCTGGGCAGCATGGCAAAATCCTGTCTCTACAGAAAAAAAACAAAAACAAAAACAAACAAAAAAAAAACACTAGCTGGTCATGGTGGTACTTATCTGTAGTCCCAGCTACTCAGGAGGCTGAGGTGGGAGGATCACCTGAGCCTGGGGAGGTCAAGGCTACAGTGAGCCGTGAGCTGTGACCATGCCATTGCAGTCCAGCCTGAGTTAAGAAAAAAAGAAAAAAAAAAAAACCATGATAAAAATTTCCAGGCCCCACTACATAGATTCATGTTTAGTAGGTCCAGGTTGGGACCAGAAAATTGCGTTTTGATCAAGCACCACAGGTGATTCTGATGCCAGTAGTCCACAGAACATATGCTGAGAAATGATGAGCCCCTAGGAGAAAACCTAAGCCCTTTGGTTGAGCAGTTATGGTCTCATCACAATTTGACTATTCTGTATTTTCCCAGCTTTATCTCTCAAAACTTCCCTACCTGAATCCTCCATTCTGGCTAGACTAGCTGTCTCTTCAACACATCTAGTTACCGTTTTCTTTTCCTTTTTGTCTTTCTCCATAAGGCGTGCCCAATCCTCTTGCTGAGTTCTGCATTCCTCCTTACCCGATTCAGCCACTGTATCTTCTATGTAGCTTTCACTGACTGCCCAGTTTGTGTTGATCTCTCTCTCTCTCTTTTGTCTTAATAACAGTATTTTCTCTGCAGTTCTTTGACAAGTGATTACATTCTACTTCATATCGTTTATCTTGAAATATTTGACTTGTTTTAAAATCATTTGACTTGTCATATTTTTATCTTATTTTCTCCCAACAAGATTAAAAACTCTGAGGTGCAGTTTTTTATTGATACATGATAATTTGTACATATTAATGGGGTATGTGTGATTTGTTTTGTTTTGTTTTGTTTTTGCTTTTTTTTTGTTGGAGTCTCGCTCTATCGCCCAAGCTGGAGTCCAGTGGCGCAATCTCAGCTCACTGCAAACTCTGCTTCCCGGGTTCAAGCAATTCTCCTGCCTCAGCCTCCCAAGTAGCTGGGACTACAGGCACGTGCCACCACGCCCAGCTAATTTTTGTATTTTTAGTAGAGACGGGGTTTCGCCATGTTGGCCAGGCTAGTCTTGACCTCCCGACCTCAGGTGATCTGCCTGTCTTGGCCTCCCAAAGTGCTGGGATTACGGGCATGAGCCACCATGCCCTGCCTGTATGTGTGATATTTTGATACATGCATATAGTGTGTAATGATTAAATCAGGGTGATTAGGATATCCATTGCCTCAAAGAAAATAAATTGTCTCATCTAGCTGTTTTGAAATATACAATGTTACTATTAACTAGTCACCTTACTATGAATAGTAGAACTTGTTCCTTCTATCTAATTATAATAATACATATATTATTTTTTTTTTTTTAAGACAGTCTCACTGTTGCCCAGGCTGAAGTGCAGTGGTATAGTCTCAACTCACTGCAGCCTCTGCCTCCCAGGTCCAAGTGATTCTCGTGCCTCAGCCTCCCAAGTAGCTGGGATTACAGACATGCACCACCATTCCTGGCTAATTTTTGTATTTTTAGTAGAGACAGGGTTCTGCCATGTTGGCCAGGCTGGTCTCAAACTCCTGGCCTTATGTAACCCACCGGCCTCAGCCTCCCAGAGTGCTGGGAATACAGGCGTGAGCCACTGTGCCAAGCCCTAATTATATTTTTATATCCATTAACCAACCTCTGAGGTAAAGATATTTATTTTAACTTACTTAGTAGTATTATCACCAGAATCATCACATACAGAAAACTTTGGGCCTAAGTTAATATAGATTCTTTTGATTTGAAACTTTGGTGCCATTACTTCAGGGCTTTTTCATGGTCATCACTGTGGCTGCTCACATTTATTAGTATTCTTTTGGTTTTAAGCAACATATGACCTAATATGGCTTAATCAACACATGGTATTTATTGGCTTATATAACTAAGTAGTCCTGGGATAAATTTGACCCCAGGAGAGGCTTTATCTAAGACACAAATGATATGGCCAAAGCTCCAGTTTGTCTTTTTATTTCTCAGCTCTTTCTCTTCAGTCTTTTGGGAAGCTCTTCTTTTATATCCCAAAATATGAGCTAGCAACTCCTAGGGCTATGTATTCCCTTGTTTATAAACACCAGGAAAGAAATATCTCAAATCCCAACAATTTAAGCTAAAGTACCTGAACTGGGCCTCTTTGGCCCTGGTTGTCCTGGTTTGAATCATGTGTTCATTGCTGAATCAGTCTGTGATCAAGGTGGGATAAATGGATTGGCTAAAACCATCTCACTCCAGAGCTCCAGATGGGTCATTCCTACCAGACTGTTTGCCTAAGGAGTTTGGTGGGCCTGCAGGCAACCTACTAATTCCCACTGTTTTCTTCCCTTCTTGACTAATGAGCAAATTTGTTGTTGTTGTTGTTGCTCAAAATTTTTGAATTGGAGATTTGTCTCTTCTCTTAGCCTTATTTCTCAGTGTTCAAAAAACAACTGATTTTAAAAATGAATCCAGACTTTGAAGAATTGTTTTATATTATTCTCTCTAGAAAATGAACCATAAAATAAAATCGATGAGTGGCATCTGTATATTTATTTAAAACACTGTTAATAATCTTTGTCTTTTTTGTCATTTTCCTTAGGTTCAAAACTGGTCAAATCAATGGTGATTTGCTGATATACCATGTCTTACTGACTTTAAAGCCATATTATGCAAAGCCATATGAAATTGTAGTGGACCTTACCCATACCGGGCCTAGCAATCGCTTTAAAACAGACTTTCTCTCTAAGTGGTTTGTTGTTTTTCCTGGCTTTGCTTACGACAACGTCTCCGCAGTCTATATCTATAACTGTAACTCCTGGGTCAGGGAGTACACCAAGTACCATGAGCGGCTGCTGACTGGCCTCAAAGGTAGCAAAAGGCTTGTTTTCATAGACTGTCCTGGGAAACTGGCTGAGCACATAGAGCACGAACAACAGAAACTACCTGCTGCCACCTTGGCTTTAGAAGAGGACCTGAAGGTATTCCACAATGCTCTCAAGCTAGCTCACAAAGATACCAAAGTTTCTATTAAAGTAAGTTTTAGTCTGTGTTTTGTAAATGATTCATTGCTTTTCTTGACTGACTAGACTATATCCTGGCCTCCCTAGGTGTCCTACCCCCATAGTGGTGTATAAAATGTCACGTAAGGCCATTGCGGTGGCTCACGCCTGAATCCAAGCACTTTGGGATGTCAAGGTGGGCGGATCGCCTAAGGTCAGGAGTTCAAGACCAGCCTGGCCAACACGGTGAAACCCCGTCTCTACTAAAATACAAACATTAGCTGGGCATGGTGGTGGGCACCTGTAATCTCAGTTACATGGGAGGCTGAGGCAGAAGAATCGCTTGAACCTGGGAGGTGGAGGTTGCAGTGAGCCAAGATTGTGCCGCTGCACCCCAGCCTGGGCAACAAAGGGAGACTCTGTCTCAAAAAATAAAAGGTTATGTAAATCTAGATGTAGGAAGACCAACATTTGTGTCATCATGGAGGTCCTGTGGAGGATATGAGACGTATACATTTTATTCTAGGTTAGGCTGGAAGTAGAAGAGCGTTTTGGAGAGGGCAGTTTGTTACATCATTCAAATCGTAGGAATGTGTGGAGAGTAGAAATTACCTAATGAGAGTTCTTCTGATTATTGCATGCTTTTTGCAGAGTGAGGAACATGAACCTTCAGGATAAAATCAGTACTTTTCTGTAAGATTCTTTTTTTTTTTATTTGAAATCTCACTCTGTCGCCTAGGCTGGAGTGCAGTGGCATGATCTTGGCTCACTGCAACCTCTGCCTCCCGGGTTCAAGTGATTCTCCTGCCTCAGTCTCCCCAGTAGCTGGGATTATAGGTGCCCACCGCCACGGCAGGCTAGTTTTTGTAGTTTTAGTAGAGACGCGGTTGTTGGCC
Source organism: Theropithecus gelada (assembly GCF_003255815.1). Lineage (NCBI taxonomy): Eukaryota > Metazoa > Chordata > Mammalia > Primates > Cercopithecidae > Theropithecus > Theropithecus gelada. Next base: position 5,201,196 of record NC_037684.1, read on the forward strand.
AGGCTGGTCATGAACTCCTGACCTCAAGTGATCTGCCCACCTCAGCTTCCCAAAGTGCTGGGATTACAGGTATGAGCCACTGCGCCCGGCATTCTATAAGATTCTTGACCTTTTCAAAAAGAAAAAATAAAAATTTTGTAAATGTTTATTTCTTTTGAGAACATTTATCATAACAATTACTGAACCATTTGAATATACAATGGTGGGAACTCTTCCTTAAATGGCATAGTGTTTTGGTTGGTTGGTTGGTTTCTGGAGCCTTTTAGAATTTTATGTAAAATAATTTAATTCTTCTCCACTTCACCCCCTCACCACCACTTTCCAGGTTGGTTCTACTGCTGTCCAGGTAACCTCAGCAGAGCGAACAAAAGTCCTAGGACAATCAGTCTTTTTAAATGACATCTATTATGCTTCGGAAATTGAAGAAATCTGCCTAGTAGATGAGAACCAGTTCACCTTAACCATTGCAAACCAGGGCACGCCGCTCACCTTCATGCACCAGGAGTGTGAAGCCATTGTCCAGTCTATCATTCATATCCGGACCCGCTGGGAGCTGTCACAGCCCGACTCTATCCCCCAACACACCAAGATTCGGCCAAAAGATGTCCCTGGGACACTGCTCAATATCGCATTACTTAATTTAGGCAGTTCTGACCCGAGTTTACGGTAGGTTTTTTAAAAATTCACTTCAGTTTTATTTGGGGTTTGTTGCTTTTAAAGTAAGACCATTTAATGAATTTTAAAATAGCCTCTACCTTAATATTGTAAATTGGAAGGTATGCAGTGTTGGTTAACCACTGTGACATCATCAAGTTGTGGGGTATTCACATGAACTGTGGAATTCCAAACAGGGTGATTCACACTAAACCAATATATGTCCTTTCTCCAGGAAACTGTCATGTAAAACAAAATGACATAGCAGATTTTTTTTTCCCCAAAGTATCCTAAATTAAGTTTTTCCTCCTCTAAGTCCTCAATTTTTTTTCCATTTTCAGAAGTATATCACTATTTAGTTTAAAAGTCAAGTCAGATTATCGTTTGACAAAAGAAGGCCTAATGTTTAATAACTTGGTAACAGTATTGCATACTTTCCACCTACATCACTCTTAACAAAATTCCCAAAATAAATCTTAAATACATCATGTGAGCAGAGTGTAATTGGTTCCATTTAGGGTTAATAATTTGAATATGCATGTGGAAAGAGCATGGCTGTGGAGTGAGTAGATTTGGTTTGAACAGATATGCCACTTTCTCGCTATGTACTTTGAGAAAGATACTGAAGTTCTCAGAGATCTAGTTTCCTCATTTGTAAAATAAAGTTAATTGCCTTCCTCATATACCTACAAAAGCTTAAAAAATAGTATGTGTAGTAGTATAGCATAGCAACCTAACGAATAGTTTATACTTGGTAAGTAGTATTTTCTTATCTTACCTTTTCCCTCCCTGCCAGCGTCTCCTTGCACCTCTCCTTACCAAGTTAGGATAATTATTTGTCTCAAGTACCTTGAGACTTTGAAGATTTTTACAGATGTAAATTCTTCTGAAAATTTTCCCTGAGGATAACATAGCCCAGATTTTATAGTGGGCCTTTTAGGATTCCAAATTCTCCTTTACTTAAAAGGAAAAAGAAAAAAAAAAAATCAAGATTTATTTACTTGGACGGGCTTTAGAAATTGCAAGATTTTGTGTATGCTTTGCTTCCTTTATCTCATAGGTGTCTGTGACACCTATCCTGGGTTGAGGAAGTCCAATTCTTTATAAGTGTTGAAATACACAGGATAAAAGTTTTGTCAAAATTGTATAACTTAGAATTCCTGGGAATTAGTAAAAGATACAAGCTGAGCACCGTGGCACACACCTGTAGTTCCAGCTACTCAGGAAGCTGAGGCGGGAGGACAGCTTGAGCTCAGGAGTTCAAGGCTGCAGTGTGCTATAATCATGTCTGTGAATAGCCAATGCACACCAGCCTGGGGAACATAGTGAGACTCTAAAATTTTTTTAAAAAAGAAAAAAGATATTTAAACTTAGAAACAATAACACTAATATTCACATTTTAGATACATGGAGCTGTAAGCCTGCCTTTAATTTCTAATTCAAAGACCTTCACTGAAAAATACAAACAACCTTTTAACAATTATTAGCCTGGGTAAACCTGTATTCTTCTCTAGTGACCTAAAGCAATCTCTTACAACTTCTGCTTTTTGCTGAAGCATGTCATCCCAGAGAAAAAGCCTTTAGGCAGACTTAAATTCTAGTGGCTTTGTTCTCCTATATGGTTGTTGCATAAATATAGTAGCATGATAAACATTCAGATGTAAGGAAAACCTGACGTTGACTGAGCAAACTATTTCCTTTACTGGACAGGGGAGAAAATTAAAATTTTTAAATTGAGTCTGAGTGTTTTAGACCGTCTCCTAAATTGCTTAAATATATTTTCAGACATTTGTAAGTGATGTTTGGTCTCAATGAAACCTGGATATTACAGGTTTTTTTCGATATTGGTGGTTGTATATGATGTAATGAGGTCATAGAGGGAAACATGGGAGGACTTAATTATAAGTTAATTTTGTTTTTAACCTTCAGTTTGTAGGGTAACTTTTAGGACACCCAGAAAGAAGTTCAGCAGACCCTGATTAAAGATTTTCACATTCCAATTTGATGAAGGGAAGGGCCATCTGATACCTGTCCTTACGATCCCCATTGTAACTGGATCTAGTGGGAAAGGGAACCAGAATTTGAGTTTTGGCTTTACTAAAAATGTATTGTGTGCCTTATTCTGACTTAATTTCTATTGATTCACCTTAGGACCATAAGTCCTTTCATATTTTATGTCCCAGTAAGATTGATTTTAGGAAAGCCTGCACCCCGCCTCTCTGTCGTAGGAGCCTCACAGTGCTCTTATGGTTATATGAAGTGTCTCCCTTTTTATAAAATCCCTAAATGATTAAGGGGTATTTTGGTTTTACTGTGGAATTATAGCATCTTATTTCTAATTGATCATAAAACTTAAAAATAGTTGATGATACTTTGTAATAGAATCACAAATTGTATGTTATGAAAACATTTTGGAACTATAAGGAAAAATACGTTTTAAAACAACTTCATTTGTGTTTTCTTCTAGGTCAGCTGCCTATAATCTTCTGTGTGCCTTAACTTGTACCTTTAATTTAAAAATCGAGGGCCAGTTACTAGAGACATCAGGTTTATGTATCCCTGCCAACAACACCCTCTTTATTGTCTCTATTAGTAAGACACTGGCAGCCAATGAGCCACACCTCACATTAGAATTTTTGGAAGAGTGTATTTCTGGATTTAGCAAATCTAGTAAGTAATGATAATTTTCTTTAATACTAACAATTATTCTAAGAGAATTCAAAGAAAACCCTTTCATTTCAGAATTTGCCAGTGAAGCCTTTCACTTATATTTTTACTTTTTTTCCTCTTCTGATTTTATATCTGTGGTACCCTGTAACTGAAGGAACTCTGAAGGAACTTTTTGGTAGGCCACATTGAGAAATCCACCAAAATTCTGACAATAAAAGCAAAGTGGCAAGAGTTTGGTACTTTACACAACTCTGGACCACTACTTTTCTTCACTGTTACAGTTTAAGTAGCTTCAGCATTTCTCTTGTTTGCAGAAAAGTTCACATAAGTATCCATGTTGCCTCCTTAATTTTAGAGAACTAATCATTTTCTCTTTTCTTCAGGTTGACTTTGAACAATAATTTTAAAGTACATGTACAGTTCCCGGAGAGCAAGCACAGTGGCACATAATACAGGGCCCTGAGTCAGTTCTGACTTGGTATTAACTAAGTCTCATAAATTTAACATCCACTCTTTATATTTGTCCATCTTTATATCCAATCGCTTTATAAATGTTGATCTTCTCCCAACATATTTCCTGACCTTTTCTTCCCTTTCCTTTTCCAGTAATACATAAAACTTTTTTTTCTGCATTCAAACATATTTCTTGATTTTTCTATATTAGATCATTAAAAGCTTCAGCAATTCACTAAGACTCTTTTTCAGGTAAGAGATGTAGGAATATAACCCTAACAAAAAAAAATGTGTAGGACAGACAAAACAAGGAAAATATAAACTTTAGTGATAAATATTAATATGAGAAAAGATTTGAGTGAATGTAAAGGCATATTGTGTTCCCGCATGAACAATTCTTCCCAGATTATTACAAATTTAATGTAATTTCATCAAAATAACCATGGGATTTGAGGATTGAGAATGGAGATAGAACTTAAATGATTCTAAATTCTACATAAAAGTGCAAAAATAGCTAAGAAAATATTGAAAGGAGACTTGAGACTTGATAGTACAGATGGCTGAACACTTTATAGCAGTACAATAATTAAAACATACGTGTGCAAGAATCAGCCATCAGATCAGTTTAAGAGAAACAGATTGATAAAGAAGCATCACAAACTGATGCGGGAGAGATTAAGTCATTTAAGAAATGAAGTTGGGAAATGACTTAAATTAGGTCTTCATCTTCACCATACACCACAGGATACCAAGTGTGTTCTGCCTGTATTTAAGAGTTGAGTAGGACTATGTGTGGTGGCTCATGCCTGTAATCCCAGCACTTTGGGAGGTTGAGGCAAGAGGATTGTGCCTGGAGGATTGCTAGAGCCCCAGAGGTCAGGGCTATAGTGAGCTATCATTGTACCACTGCACTCCAGCCTGGATGATAGAGTGAGAGCCTGTCTCTATTTAAAAAAAAATAAAAATAAAAATAAATTTTTTAAAGTTGTATATAAAAGCTTAGAACCATTTTAAAAAGAAGAGGAACAAGTGAATATTTAATTGCTTTCTAGATGAGTAAGGACATATGAAGTAAAAAAGGGATAGAATGAAATAAAGGAAATAGCGAAGAGATTTGACTACACAAAACTTCAAAACATATCTACTAAAAAACACAAGTGAAGATAATTAAAAACTATGAAATACACTTGGAGCAAATATGATAAATGATTAATATCCTCAATCGGCCGGGCACAGTGGTTCATGCCTATAATCCCAGCACTTTGGGAGGCCGAGGTGGGTGGATCACAAGGTCAGGAGTTCGAGGCCAGCCTGGCCAATATGGTGAAATCCCCTCTCTACTAAAAATGCAAAAATTAGCCGGGCTTGGTGGTGCATGCCTGTAATCCCAGCTACTCAGGAGGCTGAGGCAGGAGAATCACTTGAACCCAGGAGGCGGAGGTTGTGGTGAGCCGAGATCACTCCGCTGCACTCCATCCTGGGCAACAGAGGAAGACTCCGCCTCAAAATGAATGAATGAATGAATGAATGAATGAATGAAATCCTTAATCATGAAGAGTGCTTACAGATTAATAAGTGGATTAACAGTAACATACAAATCATGTTTTTAAAAAAGAATATTTGTACAAAAAAAAGAAAAAAGCCAGGCACCATGGCGCATGCCTATAATCCCACCTACTCAGGAGGATCGCTAAGCCCAGGAGTTTGAGACCAGTCTGCACAACATAGTGAGGCTCCCATCTCAAAAAGTATATATATTTATATTTTAAGGAATTCACTAATAAAAGCAAATTGAAAGAATAGTGAGATAATATATTTAGTTATCAGCTTGGCAAAGTTTTTTTTTTAAGATCTATTCCTGGTGGTCTGTGGAATTGTGAGTATGGGCAATTTTTCTAGAAAGGCATTTGGAAGTGGATAACAAGACCTTAAGACTATTCATACCTTTTGTCCTCATAATTCTGCTTTTTAGCGTTTATCCTAAATAATGTTAAGATGTTTATTATAGCATTTTTTTATGTAGATTTTTAAATTGAGGGTATATCTTATCAGTAAAGTGCAAGATCTTAAGTCAACAGCTTGATGAACTTTTACACGCAAATACATCATGAAAGTATCTCCAGATCAAGACAGAACATTTCCAGCATCCAGAGGGATATACTCAGTACCCTCCCTTCAGCAAGAGTAAACACTATTATGACCTCTATTGCATAGATTTATTTTGCCTACTTTAGAACTTCATATGATATTATTCATAATAGCAAAAAAATGAACAGGCCAAAAGTCAAAGAATAAGGAACTGATTAAATTATTGGTTCTCCATCTGATGCAATAATATGAAGCCATTAAAAAATGGCTTTGTTACAGAATTTCAGTTTGGAAGATGAAAAGGTTCTGGAGATGAATGGTGGTGATGGCTGCACAATGATTTGAATGTACTCAGTGCCACTGAACTGTGCCCTTAAAAATGGGTAAAGCCACGGAACTGTACATTTAAAAATAGTTAAAATGGTAAATTTTATGTTGTGTACATTTTACAATTTTAAAAGTTCTTTGAGACTTTAGGTAAAGTGTATAAATTTTTGTACAATTTTTGTCTTATAAATGTGAAGCTTTTTCAAGTAAGTTAAAAGTTCACAGAATTTGTAATGTTGAATAAACAATCTCAGTATAGGTCAGGCGCAGTGGCTCACTCCTGTAATCCCAGCCTTTGGGAGGCTGAGGTGGGCGGATCACGAGGTCTGGAGATCGAGACCAATCCTGGCTAACACGGTGACACCCCGCCTCTACTAAAAATAGGAAAACAAAAAATTAGCTGGGCATGGTGGCAGGTGCCTGTAGTCCCAGCTACTCGGGAGGCTGAGGCAGGAGAATGGCGTGAACCCGGGAGGTGGAGGTTGCAGTGAGCCCAGATCAAGCCACTGCACTCCAGCCTGAGTGACAGAGCGAGACTGTCTCAAAAAATAATAATAATGTAAGTGTAATCACTGAAAAGAATATTCAGAGCATAGTGCATGTATAACATAATCCCAGTTTTTGTGGGGGAGTGAGAGTGGATTATACTTATGTACACACACATAAATGTACATTAAGTCTACATAAATTTGAAAGCCTCAGGAGAGATGAGATGATACACCGATGTTAATACCGTTTTCATTTTTGCGGTGATGCTTTCCTTTTACCAAACTTTCTGTGATTACCACATTTTCCTTTTATAATGAGAATAAAACAACTTTTTAAGAAGAAAGGACTAAAATGGAGGAAAATAAGACAAAACTTTTCAAAAATTGGCTTACTGGCTTTTAAAATTACTTTCTTCAAGGACTGTTCTTTCTTCACCTCTACAAAAATATATTTGCCAAGTCTCTTTTCTCCAGGCCTGATTCTAGGTAATGGTCTTTACCTTTTACCGTTTTTTCCCTGAATTCTTAATATTAAATACTTGTTGATGTGATTTTCATTGACCATCACATGCTAATAGTGTATTTTTTTCCAGGTATTGAATTGAAACACCTTTGTTTGGAATACATGACTCCATGGCTGTCAAATCTAGTTCGTTTTTGCAAGCATAATGATGATGCCAAACGACAAAGAGTTACTGCTATTCTTGACAAGCTGATAACAATGACCATCAATGAAAAACAGATGTACCCATCTATTCAAGCAAAAATATGGGGAAGCCTTGGGCAGGTATTGAGTTTGCTCAAATATTTATCTAGTATCTCCTTTATGCAGGTATTTATCTGGTGCCCATGTTGGGCAAAGCACTGCCCCAGATACTAGGGATAGAGTTGTAAAAAGCACAATTTCCCCCTTCAGAAAGCATGTAGACACTCACCCAGCTCTTCATCTGATTCAAAATTGTAAATGTCTAGTGCATATCTCAGAGCCAGAGAAAAGCTAGTGATTTGCACAGTCTCCTTCTTGGCATAATTATAGACTGTGCAAATAACTAGCTTTTATATATATATATATAAAATATAGAACTGTAGAAATCTGATGACATTTTTAGTAAATAGTGCTTTATTCTAATTCTCTACATTCCAAAGGTGTCAGTAGATGTTTCTTCTTATTGATGCTATTTGGGACATCTGCTTTCATTTATAGTTCTACATAAGAATGCCAGTATTAAAATAGGATATAATGTAAATTTTATTTTTATCTGACAAGAATTAGGCATATCATTTCTTCAGAGTAATCAATTAAGGAAATAATGTCCTCACTCAAACACTGCTGCTGCTCTTCCAAATAATTTGAAATAACCTTAGAGCCAGTGTTACAGCCCTAGAAAACATCTTGGTACTTGATGTCATTTCCTATATTTTATTTTTTTTGAGACTGGGTCTCACTCTGTTGCCTAGGCTGGAATGCAGTAGTGCAGTCTCGGCTCATTGCAACCTCTGCTTCCCAGGCTCAAGTGACTCTTCCACCTCATCCTCCCAAGTAGTTGGGCCTACAGGTGCACACCAACACATCTGGCTAATTTTTTTTTTTTTTTGTAGAGATGGGTTTTTGCTATGTCGCCCAGGCTGGCCTTGAACTCCTGGCCTCAAGCAATCCACCTGCCTCAGCCTCCCCAAGTGCTAAGATTACAAGCGTGAGCCACTGCACCCAGCTCTGTATTTTCAAATAACTATTTTATATTGATCCTACATTACTGTCTTAGAAAAGCACAGAGATACTTTGCAAGTGACTGAAGATAGTATTGATAGAGATTTAAAATTTTTGAATGCCAGTCTCTTAATCTCTGAAGGAATCAAATACATATACTCATCCTTTCCTGAATATTTTATAATAAATTGTATTTACTGACAGATCTGTAAATAAAATCTAGTATTTTTGAGGCCTCAGGTAAAATAGAATTTTCATATTGATTAGGCTGTTCCAATGAATATTTTTAAATTAAAAATTGGTAGAGTGATTAAAAACATGTTATTTTCCTTCTTCAACTAGATTACAGATCTGCTTGATGTTGTACTAGACAGTTTCATCAAAACCAGTGCAACAGGTGGCTTGGGATCAATAAAAGCTGAGGTGATGGCAGATACTGCTGTAGCTTTGGCTTCTGGAAATGTGAAATTGGTTTCAAGCAAGGTAATCACTTTTCTTTTGCCCTCTGTACTATAGCATATCTGTTTTATCATCAGGAGGTTTTTTGTTTTGTAATTACTTTTAAACTGAACTCTTTTGTGCTAAAACTTTTAGTCCCATGTTTTTTTAAAAAAAAAAATCTTGCTTCTTTACAGGTTATTGGAAGGATGTGCAAAATAATTGACAAGACATGCTTATCTCCAACTCCTACTTTAGAACAACATCTTATGTGGGATGATATTGCTATTTTAGCACGCTACATGCTGATGCTGTCCTTCAACAATTCCCTTGATGTGGCAGCTCATCTTCCCTACCTCTTCCACGTTGTTACTTTCTTAGTAGCCACAGGTCCACTCTCCCTTAGAGCTTCCACACATGGACTGGTCATTAATATCATTCACTCTCTGTGTACTTGTTCACAGCTTCATTTTAGTGGTAAGTTCTCGGAAAGGAATTTGTGTTTACCAGTTCCTTTCTCCATTTTACTTCACCTGATCAATATGGATTATTTTATTTATGTTGGTGCCCTAACACCAAGTTGCTAATTTAAGCCTGTGGTAATGATATGCAATATTACCAAAAAGAAAATAAATTACTTCCATTCTATATCAAGCTATAATAAAGCATACTTGTCGTGTAGACCCTTGTAGTTATCCCATAAGCAGAATACTCAGTGCCAGTTGACCATGTTCCATTACCAGCACTAATGTGTAGATAAATGAAGCAAGAAGCATTAATACAATGTATCTAGAGGTTTGATTTAGGGAGCATGATTATGTAATTTTTATATGGTATTCAGATTTTCTAAATTCAAAATGAAGCATGGAACTTTAGAAATTAAAAAGTAATATTTTCTGTCTTTACTTGTTCCTTTATTCTCTTACAGAAGAGACCAAGCAAGTTTTGAGACTCAGTCTGACAGAATTCTCATTACCCAAATTTTACTTGCTGTTTGGCATTAGCAAAGTCAAGTCAGCTGCTGTCATTGCCTTCCGTTCCAGTTACCGGGACAGGTCATTCTCTCCTGGCTCCTATGAGAGAGAGACTTTTGCTTTGACATCCTTGGAAACAGTCACAGAAGCTTTATTGGAGATCATGGAGGTAGAAAAGGCAAAATGATAAGAAACTAAGTTAAAATCTTTTTTAAAAAATATGTAAATACTATATAGAAGAAATACTGGTTTATTGTGCTGTTTTGCAATTAATGCTTAAATAAAACACTTGATGGACTGTGTTATTGGTAACAGATAGGTCACTTAATGACATCACAGTAAACATTTAACAGTTCTAAAAACATTTCTGCACATACGTATTCAGAGTATCCCCTTTTTTAGGCATGCATGAGAGATATTCCAACGTGCAAGTGGCTGGACCAGTGGACAGAACTAGCTCAAAGGTATGTCCCAAATTAAATATAAGTTGTAAAAATATGTGTATTGTTGAAAATGCAGCTGTAGGCCGGGCGCGGTGGCTCACGCCTGTAATCCCAGCACTTTGGGAGGCCGAGGCGGGCGGATCACAAGGTCAGGAGATCGAGACCACGGTGAAACCCCGTCTCTACTAAAAATACAAAAAATTAGCCGGGCGCGGTTGTGGGCGCCTGTAGTCCCAGCTACTCGGGAGGCTGAGGCAGGAGAATGGCGGGAACCCAGGAGGCGGAGCTTGCAGTGAGCTGAGATCGCGCCACTGCACTCCAGCCTGGGCGACACAGTGAGACTCCGTCTCAAAAAAAAAAAAAAAAAAAAAAAAAAAAAAAAAAATGCAGCTGTTACTGTATGATCAATATTATAATTTATAATTTATTATTTAGTATATATAAACACAAAGGTTTTTATAAGTTCTGTGGATCTTTTAATTGCAGATTTGCATTCCAGTATAATCCATCCCTGCAACCAAGAGCTCTTGTTGTCTTTGGGTGTATTAGCAAACGAGTGTCTCATGGGCAGATAAAGCAGATTATCCGTATTCTTAGCAAGGTACCTGTTCCACCCTCACTTCTCCCAAATATTTATGGTTCTCAAGTTGTAAAGCATATCTTTCATTTTTCTAAAAGACATTTAAATTTGAGGTCAATAAAATATATGTTACTTATTAAGCCTTTAAAATGTATTTTGATTATTTATTGTAATTATTTGAAGTCTTCTCTAAAGAAGCTGTCTTTATTTGTAAACTCTGATTACTTCGATAAGGAAGATGTCTTTAAAATAAAATATGTTGCCTCTTTTGCTAAGCAGGTGCACTTAGTATTTTACCAGTTTTCAAAGTATTTAATTATATGGTAAGACTATAGCCTTGTATAAAATTATTTAATTTGTAATTACTATCATAATGTCTGACTCTTATAATGTAGAAATATCAAAACATAAGAAAACAAATGTACATTAAGCTAGCTACGAAGATCACCATAGCATTAGAAATCATTCTAGCATTTATTAAATAAGTAAATGTTCCTGAATTCATTCTGAGATTCAGTTTAGGAGTTAATGTTTTATTTCAATGAAAGTAAAATAAAAAATTCTGTTTTCCTAAAAGGCACTTGAGAGTTGCTTAAAAGGACCTGATACTTACAACAGTCAAGTTCTGATAGAAGCTACAGTAATAGCACTAACCAAATTACAGCCACTTCTTAATAAGGTAATTACTGTACAGAAAATGAGCACATTCATTTTGGGTATCAGTGTTGAATTTTACTTTCTTTCAAAGAGTTTAGAAAATAAGATGAGAATAAGTTATAATGAAAAAGCTATAGTTAAAGTAGAACCTCTTAGTTGTTTGAAGTAGTTATATTAGGAGAAGAGTAAGTATGGCTAGTATGTTCTCAAGTGCTTATAAGTTTTTTGTCTCATCAGTGCTAAAGGAAAGATAGGTATATATTCTTAATTATTTTATCTTATAAGTATTGATTATCTGCTATTGCCAAGGACTGTTTCAGGCGCTAGAGATAGAGTACTAACAAAGCCCATAAAACTCACTGCTCTCATGGAGCTTACTTTCTGGGGTGGGTGTGGAGGTTGGGGAGTGAGTGGATAATAAAGTAAACCAAATACATAGTATGTTAGTGATTATTACTATGGAGAAATTAGAGCTGAGAGAAGTATACTTGATCATCATAAGAGTTTGGGTGCCAAATGAAGATGATATTTAAAAGGAGTAAAATGATGTGGCCATCTGAGCTTAACCCATTTTTATATTTAATATATCTGGACATGTTTTCATATTAATAAAATGAAGAATCTTAGATTAGATAATGGCATAGTGTTACCCTCCAGTTCTAAAGTAGTTTAATTCTGTGATTTGAGTACAAAGGTATGCCAGACTTGGGAGAGATAACAGAGAAATAAATACCTGTTATATTCCTGGTTTGTCTACAAACATCCTAATTTTATATTATACAAAATGGTTCTCTGGTCCCCATCTTATAAGTGAAAATGAGCTCAGAAGGGCTAAATAACTTGCCCAAGGTCACATACCTAATAAAAGAACCATGATTCTAATGCGATACTATTTGACTCTAAAGTCCATGTATTTTCCCTAATATCACAGTGCTAAATAAGGATTGCCAATAACACATGCTTTTAATTCGGAGCAGTAAGAGATTACCATACTGGTTAAGAGTGACAAGAAGTTGAAAAGACAGAGTTTAAACTAAAGTTAAAGGGAAACATAGGAGTTAATGTAGGTAGAGAGAAGGGGAGAGAGCTGCACAAGAATGCCGGGACAATGGAGGGAAGGTGGGTAGAACATTCTAGTTGTAATGGAGAAACTTTTCAAAGGAATCAAGAGAGGGAAAGTTGTGAGGACTGGATAGACCTCATCCCATATTCAGCATTGTTCAGAAAAGAGTTTGGAAATGTACAGTTTTTAAGCAGGCAAGTCATGTGATGAAAGCAGGACTTAGATCCTGGTGATAGTGTGCACAGTGGATTGGAGTAGGGAAAAACTGAGGTAAAAAGAATCCACCTTTATAATAAAGAAGGTTGGCATGTGGTAATGTCATTAGCAATAAGAAAGAAATGACAGATACAAAAGAGACTACTCTAGAAGAATCGACAAACCTTGGTGACTGGATTTAGAAGTCAAAGAACAGGGAGAAGTCAAAGGAGGTGCTAAGTAATGCTCTCAGTCCAGCTAACAGTGTCTTTAGTTATACATATGGAAAGGTGAAGAGCTTACCTGTATCTTTATCTTCCCCCAAAGAGAAAACCTGGGTAATTTAGGAAGATAAGCTGCTTTATTTTTTACTGCAGTGTGTTTTGAAAGAGACTACATCATAATTCATCTTACTAGCCTCAAACGTGTCTCCTTTGCCAGGACTCACCTCTGCACAAAGCCCTCTTTTGGGTAGCTGTGGCTGTGCTGCAGCTTGATGAAGTCAACTTGTATTCAGCAGGCACGGCACTTCTTGAACAAAACCTGCATACTTTAGATAGTCTCCGTATATTCAATGACAAGGTAAGCAAGCTTTCCCTTGAGGTTCCTAGATTACTCAAATTTAGAATACTGTTCCATCTTTTATTGTTGCTATTCTTTTAAAATCACAAGAAGTCCATAACTTAAATATGAATTTCTTTAATGTAACTTATTGCGAGTATATTTCCTTACCAGCTCATAAAGAACTATGTAAACTCAAATGCATATTTTTTATATAAAAATAGCAAAAAAAAACAAAAAAAAAGTACTGGCCTAATACTAGTAGAATTCCAGAATAAGGATAAATAATACATGATTATCCTTACAGAATGAGGATAAATAATACATGGTAATAATATTAATAGCTACCATGCCAGGCTATATGCTAAGCACTATTATTTTTAATTTTCATAACCTTAAGGTAAAGGTTAGCATTCTCTGCCACCCATTTCACAAGTGAAGAAATAATATAAAAGTAATCTTATTTTTACTTAATAATGCCACTTAATGAAAAATAGGTATAATTCATAGTAGATAAGGAAGCTGGAGAGTCTAAAGGAAACTTTTGGGTACTTAATTTTACTAGTTTTTTCCTTCTATCTAATCTTACTTTAAAATATACCATTAGTGGCCAGGAATTGTGGTTCACACCTGTAATCCCAGCACTTTGAGAGGCCAAGACAGGTGGATCAGTTGAGCTCAGGAGTTAGAGACCAGCCTGGGCAACATGGCAAAACCCCATCTCTACAAAAAGGCAAAAATTAGCTGGGCATGGTAGCATGCATCTGTAATCCCAGCTACTTGGGAGGTGAGGTAGGAGGATTGCTTGAGTCTGAGAAGCAGAGCTTGCAATGAGCTGAGATCACACCACTGCACTCCAACTTGGGCAACAGAGCGCGACCCTGTCTCCAAAAAAAAAATGTGTGTATACATATATTATACACACACATATATATGTAATGTATGTGCATACATATATAAAGTGTGTGTGTGTATATATAAAACATATATAAAATCCAACTCTAGTTAAGGTTAATAAATGCTAGGAGGGGTGCTAGTGGTGTGTGTGTGTATGTGTGTATATATATGAACATGGGCAAGTTTGTTGCGGGATCTGGCCAGCAGCCTGCAATGCAACGGGGCTCTCGCTCTTTGTTCCCAGGCAGATTGGCAGGTCGAGAAATAATAGACACACACAAGATAGTAAAAGCTGGGTCCAGGGGGGTCACCGCCTTCTGGTCCTGTGATGCCGTCAATGCACTGGATGTACCAGCATTTATTATTAAGTTTAGTGAGGGCGGGGGTAGGTTAGTGAGGGATTTAGGGTCATTTGATTATGAGGTGAGATGGTCACATGGGGTGAAAGTAATTCTTTAACATAGTATCTGTATGCAGAAGTACAGTATACAGAGATAAGAATTTATAATACAGTGTGTGCATCAGTAATTTCTAACAGAGCCTTAAAACAGAAGCACAGTCTCTCCATAACCTCTGATTAGTAAGATATTAATCAGCAGTAACAGTTGCAGCAAAAGCTGGTTACAAACAATCCATAGAAACAGGATGTGAAGCTAGACAACCTGTTAGACCAGAAATTCTCAGAAGGGAGTATGCCTTAACCCTAAAGAGGCCTAGAAGAGCTGTGGCAAGATGAGGGCATTTATAGCCCTATCTTATCCATATGAACAGGCACCCCTCATGTGTCCGTTTATAGGCTCTCCACAAGGGTCGCATTCCATTCCTAGAGCAATGAACATCTGCTTTTCTGGGATAGGAATCTTGGTGATGTGAAACCTCCCTGACTGCACATCTGTTCATAGGCTCTCTGCAGGGGGAAAGCACATCACATGCTGTTGGCTCATTCTGGCAGTCCATCCTGGCATTTTCTTTACACAATCCTGCATGCAATTTTGTATTTACAATAATCAGGAGCATTTCCTCTTTGATTCTGTAGCAATAGTTTCAGGGGTCTCCCTACACAAGTTACTTCTTAGTTCCTTTCTAATTTGTAAAATGGAGATCTGATTGGGGTTGGATTTTAGTTCATAGAGAATAGAGGAGAGAATAAAATAGTGTGAAATTATGTCCCTTTTGTCTTTGGATAAAAATGGGAAGTGTCTAGGAGAAAAGAGGGGAATGTTTTTAAAAGAATGTGTATATACAATGAGATGTGCCTGAAGTGAAATTAACTGAACTGTGGGTAGAAAGAACAGGATTATGGTTTTAAGTGTAAAGATACTTGGTCTAAACATTATTAGTTCAGACTACCAGATGTAGTGTGAACCTGAAACAGCTATGGGTCTGAGATATATGGACACAAAATTTTAGGAGTAGGAAGTCTTATGGAGTTTATTAATCAGACCTCCATTTTGCAAATTAGAAAGGAACTAAGAAGTTAAGTCACTTGCCCATGTTTGTACATCTGTTTTGAGACTAGAACCCCTCTTTCCTAATTCTCATTGCCCTTTTTCTAGAACTATTTTGGGACAATGGTGGTCAGTGATATCTAGTTGTTGGCTATTTATATGTTAAGAATATTTGCAGATTGGCTGGGTGCAGTGGCTCATGCTTGTAATTCCAGCACTCTGGGAGGCCGAGTTGGGAGGATCACTTCAGGTCAGGAGTTTGAGACCAGCCTGGCCAACATTGTGAAACCCTGTCTCTACTAAAAATACAAAAATTAGCCACGGTGGCATGTGTTTGTAATTCCAGTGACCTGGCAGGCTGAGGTGGGAGGATCACTTGAACCCAGGAGGTTGCAGTGAGCCAAGATGGTGCCACTGCACTCCAGCCGGGGCAACAGAGTGAGACTCCGTCTAAAAAAAAAGAGTATTTGCAAATGGAGCATTGCAAATGGGGCGTCTGCCTCGGTATTTTCATCTTCAGAACAGCCCAGTAGCAGGCGCTAATATTGATTCTGGTGCCCTTAGGATGCTAGGCATCAAGAGTTAATAAGCATGTTAAAAGTCACCAGGATGTAAATTGACAGTTATTTATTTTGTATTGTAAATAAAAGTGATTTCATCTTCCACCATCTTCTTATTCATATGTTTGACTGTCTTGCACCAGTTAATTTGTAGTAGCTAAAATGTTCTGTGGTTTTTCTGCAGTCAACTGAAAATAATTTCTCTCAGATTGAAAGGATTACTTATCTTGTCATACTATTGAACACAAAAACCAATTAAGTGAGCCTTTAAAGAAAGCTACTGTGTGAACCTCATCAACCATCTCATGATTATCTTTAATAGAGTCCAGAGGAAGTATTTATGGCAATCCGGAATCCTCTGGAGTGGCACTGCAAGCAAATGGATCATTTTGTTGGACTCAATTTCAACTCTAACTTTAACTTTGCATTGGTTGGACACCTTTTAAAAGGTAAAAGCCTATGTTAGAATATTTTTATGAAATAGTATTAAGAAACCAAAAGTAATTTGAGTAAGTGATTACTTGAAATAAATTGAAGTAAGTTAGCCCATATGTCTTACTTTAAATGCAAACTAGGCCGGGCGTGGTGGCTTACGTCTGTAATACCAACACTTTGGGAGGCTGAGGCAGGAGGATCACTTGAGGCTAGGAGTTTGAGATCAGCCTGGGCAACATAGTGAGACTTCATCTCTACAGAAAAAAATTAGCCAGACACGATGGCACGTGCTTGTAGTCCCAGCTACTTAGGAGGCATAGATGGGAGGATTGCTTGAGCCTGGGAAGTCGAGGCTACAGTGAGCCATGATCACACCACTGCACTCAACCTAGGTAACAGAGTGAGACTTTGTCTCAATAAATAAATAAATAAATGCAAACTATATCTGTCCTAATAAGTTGTGTTTTGTTCAATATGTGTTTTATGAGAGCCTCATTTCCATATCAAATATCATATTTGCCTGAAAAATCAAAGAGTTTATTCTGGCTGGGTATGGTGGCTCAAACCTGTAGTCCCAGCACTCTGGCAGGCCGAAGCAGAAGGATCAAGTCTTGAGCTCAGGAGTTTGAGACCAGCCTGGGCAATATGGTGAAACCCCCTTTCTACAAAAAATACAAAACATTAGCGAGGTGTGGTGGCACATGCCTGTAGTCCCAGCTACTTGGGAGGCTGAGGAGGGAGAATCACTTGAGCCCAGGAGGTCAAGTCTGCAGTGGGCCATGATCATGCCACTACACTCCAGCCCGGGTGACAGAGTGAGACCCTGCCTCAAAAAAAAAAGACCACAGAGTTGATTCCTAAAAAACCTACATACTGAGTCTTATAATAGCTGTATTATTATTAATAGTAACAATACCTAAGTATCTTACTGATTTTCAAAATAAAACAGACTGCAAATCACTGAGTGTTATTTGAATAATTTATATTAGAAAATGTTAAGAGATTTGATCACAGATTTTCTTCAACCTGTTTATAGTTTATTGTTGATTAATACTATTATTTTATACCATTGTATCTCACCTTTCTGGTACCCTATCCTCACCCCTTTCTATATTGCTTATAGCCAGTGATCTCCAGCTATTCCTCAGAGCCAGCTCATTCACTTCCTAACCTGGTTTTATTCCCCATTGCTGACTTCACAGCCTGTTAACTTTGGTTCATTAATATGGGGCAGTCATGGCCAGAGACTGCAGTTAATAGGAACAGCATGTAGTGGTGGGTCAGAAGCAAAGCAGGGTAAAGTAAGACCTGGGAGAAGGAGCTGGCATGAACCCCAGTGGTCTCAGCAGTGGATTTGGCCACAATAGAGATTCAAGCTATAGCTTGAGTCAACAATTTTGTATCAATTTAAATCTTAGGCTTGAGGGACCATGGAGATTCCCCCAGTTTTTATGAGAGAGAGAGAGAGAGATGCATACACCCACTACTATGAATGTATGCATTTGATTTCACTTTCTTAGGAAATTTCTACAAAAAATATTGACAGTGTTAATCTCTAAGGTCAGTAGGGATTTCTCAAAAAATACTACGCTTACTAAAGGATACCAAGATAAGTAATTGCAACTGGGCTAATAAAGTGCTTACTTATTCTTTATATCTAGAAGAATACCAGGCTGGGCACAGCGGCTCACGCCTGTAATCCCAACACTTTGGGAGGCTGAGGCAGGCGGATTGCTTGAGGCCAAGAGTTCAAGACCAGCCTGGCCAACATGGTGAAACCCCATCTCTACTAAAAATGCAAAAATTAGCCAGGTGAGGTGGTGCACACCTGTAGTTCCAGCCACTCAGGAGGCTGAGGCACAAGAATTGCTTGAACCTGGGAGGCAGAGGTTGCAGTGAGCCAAGATCCTACCACTGCACTCCAGCCTGTGTGACAGAGTGAGACTCTGTCTTAAAAGACAAGAATACCAGATACTTTCCATGTTCAAATCACCTATTTTTAAATGGGGGTAGCATTAATGATTAAAAGCTGGCCAAAGATCAAATTTATCCTCTAATCAACCCTATTTTTTGGGCTGTTAGAGCATATACTTCCTATGTCATCAGGTTTTCTTTTAATTAAAAGTGTTTTTGTAAAATAACTCTATTTTCAAAAGAAATCTTAAGGAGAATTCTAATACATAGATTTTTTTTTTAATACCTGTGCTGCTTTAGGAAATAGAAGATCTGAAAGACTATCATGTTTTTTAATTTTCCTTTTCCTGGAGTACTATAGAGTTCTAGGGAATATTATTATATTCTACACATTTTTGGTACTTAATCTTATACATAGTTAATTATTCACATTCACATATGTATGTTTTACCTTCCCAAATGGCTATTCTTGGAAAGTAGGAGTTATACTTCCTTTCCTTGCAGAGTTGTTAGTCAAAAGTCAGGGAAGAAGACCTCAGCAGATACTTGTTCAAAAAATTAATTCTTATTTGTTTGTTTGTTTTTTTGTAGGGTACAGGCATCCTTCACCTGCCATTGTTGCAAGAACAGTCAGAATTTTACATACACTACTAACTCTGGTTAACAAACACAGGAATTGTGACAAATTTGAAGTGAATACACAGAGCGTGGCCTACTTAGCAGGTAAAAACACAAAATAAACAAAATTAATCTTGCTACAGCTATATGTAAGGATCACCCCAAAAGTGCAAATACCTATAGGTTTTTGGCGATTGCTTGGCAGAGTAGAAAGTTCACAATCTAGTCCTTTAGTGATTAAAATTTTGAGAGTTTTGCCAGAACATTTTTCTGTAGGAATAAATTTAATTCCCATTAAAATCTGAAATGTGTTCCCTTGGTCATCTTTGGTTCAGGACACAACAGCGGCTCTCTGTTATCCGTCATAAAATCTGAATGCTTCAGTCTAGCATCCTGGGCCCTTAAATAGCCTTCTCAGTTCTGTTATCTTTCTCCAGATTTCATGAGCTTCATTTTTTATCACCACTCCAAATGGATGAGCTATTTTAAGCTAATCTACTTGCCATCTCCTACAAGTGACTGCCTCTTCAATATTCATTCCTTATGTGATTTTATCTGGAATGTCTGCCCTATCCCCACCATTCCATTAAAGCTTCCTGTTTGCTCTTATCTGATTTTTGTTTCTCTACTCAGCAACACTTAGCACTTATGTACAATTCTTGAATGTAGTTGTTTGATGGAAAGTGCTGATTCTCAGTTTCACAGACTTCTGTTTGTTCAACTTTTTTGTTTGAACCATATCACCTTGAGCAAATCATTTAACATCTCTGTATTTGTTCTCACTCAACTTAATAATACCTGCCCTGCCTACTTTGTGTTTGTTAAAATCAAATGTACATTAAAGCACTTGGAAAATAAAAGATGCTTATTAAATCTCTTTGTATATTTCATGTTTATGTAGTCTTCCAAAATATGTGCACATTTAACAGGTATTATCCTCTTTAGGAGACTGTAAGTTCATCCTGTTTTAAGTCACACTTGTGATTTGTTAAATTTTTTAACCTACCACCATTTTCCTTTTAGCTTTACTTACAGTGTCTGAAGAAGTTCGAAGTCGCTGCAGCCTAAAACATAGAAAGTCACTTCTTCTTACTGATGTTTCAATGGAAAATGTTCCTATGGATACATATCCCATTCATCATGGTGATCCTACCTATCGGTAAGTGGATTTACTCTCCTATAATCAAGTTTCAATGTTCCAACTAATGGAGGCAAGCAGCAGAGTAATCTAGAAGGTAATATGGGAGAAATCTAGAGTTGGCCTAGGAAGAGTAAGTCAAAACTCATTTTATAAATGTGTAGTATTTTATGTGGGTTAGTAGGAAAGTTATTCTTCCAGTCTAATTGTGCTAATGTTAACATTAGTTTGCCTCTGAAGCACAGACCAATTGAACAATGAAAAGAGACGCTCTTGAAAAATATTAGGTTGTGGGGGGAAGGACCTGGGGAAAAAAACTAACGCAAAATATAAACAACACATTACGTGCTTGGATAGAGAACGAATCTATACAGATTTGTAAAAATACAGACATACTAACACGTTTGTTGTATTTACTCATATCACACTAATGTTATTTAAAGTTTTCTATAATGTAGATTTAGATGGTCAAAATTATATCTGTTATACATGGTTTTGGGTAATATATTTTTCAGTATAATTTGGAGAAATTTCATGAAAATGGCATCGTTGGGGGATTTTTCTGTATTTTCAACTAAAAAAAATTTCTTTAAGGTTTAGGGACAGTGTTGAATGTAGAAAAGTTATCTTCTGTTCGCAAAACTCATATCATTCCATTTATCAACATCCTGCTTTTTGATAAAAAGACTTCAACAATTTCCTTAAGATTCTAACAATGTATGCAAAAATTTTTCAAACGTACTTGGTATTCAGTAGTCTTACTTTTGTCAGTCCCATTATTATATTACTTTGAGATATGCCCTTTTTGTTATAGAAAGAGTAAAATAGTTTGCCTGTGTTCCCCTGTCAAAACTATAAATTAATGTCTGATTTTCTTGGTTTTTAAACAGTTGCCTGTTTAGACTTGATTTTTTCTGATTTAAAAAAAAATCAGTGCAATAAGTTCAAGGTCATTTATCAGCATAATTACAGTTAATAACAATGCATTTTATACTTGAAAATTGCTACAAGAGTAGATTTTAAGTATTCTCACCACAAAAGATAAATATATGAGGTAATACATATGTTAATTAGCTTGATTTAGCCATTCTACAATGTAAACATATTTTATTTATTTTTATTTTTATTTATTAATTTTCTTGGAGACAGAGTCTCACTCTGTCGCGTAGGCTGGAGTGCAGTGGCACAATCTCAGCTCACTACAACCTCCGCCTCTTGGGTTCAAGTGATTCTCCTGCTTCATCCTCCTGAGTAGCTGGGATTACAGGCGCACACCACCATGCCCAGCTATTTTTTGTATTTTTGTAGAGATGACGTTTCACCGTGTTGGGCAAGCTGGTCTTGAACTCCTGAACTCAGGTGATCCACCCGCCTTGGCCTCCCAAAGTGCTGGGATTACAGGCATGAGCCACAGCGCCCAGCCAATGTAAACGTATTTTAAAACATAATGTTGTACACCAAGCTTGTCAAACCCATGGCCCACAGGCTGCACCCAGCCCCGGAGGGCTTTGAATGCAGCCCAACACAAATTTGTAAACTTTCTTAAAACATTATGAGATTTTTGCAATTTTTTTTTTAAGCTCATCATCTGTAGTTAGTGTTAGTGTATTTTATGTGTGGCCGGGAATATTCTTCTAATTCCACTGTGGCCCAGGGAAGCTAAAAGATTGGACACCCCTGTTGCTGTACCTTTTTATTTGTCAGCTTTTAACAATTGCAGTACAGTTCTTTTTGCTCAGCATTTGATGAGTTCAGTACTCACCAAATGTACTATGTACAAGATACTATGGCAAGAAAGTTGATAATTCCTGGGGATACAACAAGAGTTTGTACCCTAAAGCCCTTTAAAGTACAGTTTTAAAATTAATTGATTGCTGTTGTTAGGAAATAGGACAGCCACTTGGAAGGAGCAAACAATGGTTATATTTGTCACCATGTTAATTAATTTTTCTCTATTGTTTTAATCTCTCAGGACACTAAAGGAGACTCAGCCATGGTCCTCTCCCAAAGGTTCTGAAGGATACCTTGCAGCCACCTATCCAACTGTCGGCCAGACCAGTCCCCGAGCCAGGAAATCCATGAGCTTGGACATGGGGCAGCCTTCTCAGGCCAACACTAAGAAGTTGCTTGGTTAGTTTATCTAAATTATGTAGTTTTTTTTATTATTTAAAAAAATAGATATTTTTACTCTTGGAAAATTATTTGAAATTGCAAGATTATCAAAATTTTCCATCTCAATGTAGCAAAGTTTTTGATGCCATTTAAAAGAGAGTTTGATAGCTCAGTTAAGCATTATAAGTTGAGATAGAGAAATGAGAATGGGGCCTTGAAACGGTTTTTTCTGCATCTTAGACTATTATGACTCTCCTTATTTTGTTTTGCCTTGGCTGGTCAGCAGGGAATGGAACTCTGAGACATATTAGATAAACACCTATAAGAAAGCAAGAGTCTTGCTGCACTCGGGGGATTTAATGATATACTGTAATACTTCCCAAAATTATCGTCTGAGAGAATATGTGAATATGGTATGAAGCTATAATAGTACTATTTGCCATGCTTTCTTTGAAAAGACAATAAGACATGTTTTTCAGTTACTGAAAGAAAATAGGATTCTTTTTTTTTTTTTCTTGAGATGGAGTCTTGTGTTCACCCAGGCTGGAGTGCAGTGGCACAATCTCAGCTCACTGCAACCTCTGCCTCCTGGGTTCAAGCAATTCTCCTGCCTCAGCCTCCATAGTAGCTGGGATTACAGGCGCACATCACCACATCTGGCTAATTTTTGCATTTTTAGTAGAGATGGGATTTTCCCATGTTGGCCAGGCTAGTCTTGAACTCCTGACCTCAGGTGATCCGCCCTCCTCGGCCTCCCAAAGTCCTGAGATTACAGGCATGAGCCACCTTGCCCAGCCAGAAGATAGGATTCTTGAAATTAAGATTGCTCAGTTACATCAACATTTATAGAATTTTTGTCTCTGAGAAGTACACCTAAAACGCTGCGAGACTCATTTCCATTTTAGTAACTGAAAGTAAATGAATGAAAGAACCCAGTAGGCCAGATGCAGTGGCTCACACCCATAATCCCAGTATTTTGGGGGACTCAGGTGGGAGGATTGCTTGAGTCCAGGAGTTCAAGACCAGCCTGGGCAACATGACAAAACCCATCTCTACAAAAAATACAAAACTTAGCTAGGCATGGTGACAAGCACCTGTAGTCCCAGCTACTCACGAAGATCACTTGAGCCCAGGAGGCAGGGGTAGCAGTGAGCCAAGATTGCACCACTGCACTCTAGCCTGGGTGACAGAGTGAGACCCTGACTCCAAACAAACAAACAAAAACACTGATCTTACATTGCTGCTCAGAGGAAATGCAGAGATGTTCTTCTGTTCCATTGGGTAAAATTGTAATTGTTACTGGAATACATTGCGATCTATATTTCAGTGGCCAACACTGTGAATAGTTCAACAGATTTCAGTTATCCATGCAAACATATTTAATATCTTTAGATATTAGAAGAATGTTTGTGTTCATAAGGAAATTAGTGAACAAACAACAAATTGTAACATAAATAACCTGCCAGTAAACCATGAAAGAAATAGAAACCGTGAATGTCAATCACGGTTACTAGCCACATAGGTGTGTTACTGTTGTTGAGTTCCCTTCTGTTAGTACCTTGCCATAAGTAATCTTTTAGGAGTTTCCTGGTTACTTTGTGTTTTGTAATTCTGGATTTTCATGCCAATGAAGTTGTAAATGAAAAACTAACCTCAGAAAAAAATGTAGTATTGAATTCGTTCAACCCATGTACTAAGTGAAAAAGATATGGTAACTGCCCTGGAAGAGTTTGTAATTTGTGTCCAAGACTTATAATCAGCCAATCACAACAGCAATTCCAGGTGCCATTACAATGATATGTCTTAATGGAGGAAACTGGAGATCTGGGGAAATTAGAAGAAAAAAAAACTGCAGCGAGGAGATAACATTTGAGCTGTGTCCTAAAGATTTAATATATGCTTGCTAAATAGGCAACAGGATAAGTAGGGGTGTATGTTTAAGGGCAGTGGGGAATAGCAAGAGTAAAGAAAAGGCAGGAAAGCAACATGATACATCATGGCGTCATGGGGAATGGGGTAGGAAATGAGATGAGAAGAAGGATTAGAACTCGATTGGAAATGACTGTGTGCCATGATAAGAGATTTTTCCTTTATCACACATTCAGCTGAGCTATTTAAGTAGGGGAAGAACATGACCAAATTTTAATTTTCGCCAAGTTTTTCTAACAGCAATGTGGAGAGACAAGAACAGATTTTTAGCAAGGGAACCATTTAATAAAATTGATATAGCAGTCCAAGTAAAAAAAAAAAAAAAAAAAAATGGTGCGGGCCCCGCACTAAGGCAGACGCAATGAGAGAATGGAGAAGAACCAGCAGGTTTGGAGCTGGGCATAATGGTACACACCTATAGTCCCAGGAACTCAGGAGACCAAGGCAGGAGGATTGTTTGAGGCTGACCTGGGCAGCATAGTCAGACCCTGTCTCAAAAAAAACAAAAATCAGGTTTGGAGTAGGTTTCTGAAGTAGAATGGACATGACTTAGTGACCAATTGTTACAGGTGGGGAAGGGGAGAAGATCATGAAGGATGTCAGAAGTTTTTAGTTTTAAAAACTGTCTGGATAGTGATTCCATTCATAGAGATCAGGACTAATATGTTTACAGTACATGATAAATTTAGGTTGGTTGATTATATTGGAATATTTTCAAGACATCTAGGAGTATATAACTAAGAGATAAACCACAAGATGTACCTGGAATTCAGGAAGAAAGTAGATGAGTAAACATTTAGAATTGATTAGCTCACAGATAGTTGAAGCTATGGAAGCAGAATGAGATCTTCCAGGAAGAATGCAGAGAATAAAACAAAAAGGACAAGTGAGAAAGGAAGGAAAACTAAATGTAGAAAGTAGTGTCCCAATCTCATGGAGTATGGAAAGCACTGACTGGTTTTAGAAAACCTGAGTTTTCCATCTGGTCATTGTCTAGATCCCTAGCCATGCTGCCTCAGACTAATTACTTAACTGCTCATGGCTTCATCGGTGTACATGTGCATGAAACGAAAAAGCTGGACTAGATCCCTTTGGGCTGTTAAATTATTTGGCCTTGGTATTTATGACTATTATGAATAGTTATTCGTGTTAATTCTTGAGGTAATAGACTTTGTATTTCTCAAGTGTTAAATTGTCAGATTTTATTATATTGGCTTTAATTCTGGCTTTAAAAAAGTAATACTGTTGGCCGGGCCTGGTGGCTCATGCCTATGATCCCAGCACTTTGGGGAGACCAAGGCAGGTGGATCGCTTGAGCCCAGGAGTTCGAGACCAGGCTGGGCAACATGGAGAAACCCTGTCTGTACTAAAAATAGAAAAATCAGCTGGGTGTGGTAGTGTGCGCCTGTAGTCCCAGCTACTGGGGAGGCTGATGTGGGAAGATCATCTGAGCCCAGGACGCGGAGGTTACAGTGAGCTGAGATCATATCACTACACTCTAGCCTAGGCCACAGAGCGAGACCCTGTCCAAAAAAAAAAAATAGTGTTAATACATGATTACATGAATAGAGAAACTAAAAGCCAAGTGGGAGATAATGCTACTTGCTATTTTTGAAGCATCTCCCAGTGTATCTGGTTTTTAGTATTTTCAGGCATGCATATCTTTTTTTCAAAGCTTAAAAAATTAAAATCAAACTCTGCTTTTTTCCTAAGCTTGGAAATTACTCATGTATTAATGAGTAGTTCTTGCCACTAGCAGCATTTTTTAAACCGAAAAGACTGGTCAGACATAGTTGACCTTTGGTACTGAATAATGCCTACCCTTGTATTTATTATCAGTTATCATATTTGTTGATTTACCTCCAGTGTAGTTTGGTTTACCTCCAGTGTACAGAATATAATCTCAGTTTAATTTGCACCAGTAAGGTGCATCCTATCCTGAAACGGAAAGCTATGGGAACAAAACCCTTTGAGAAGATGGAAAATAAAGGAAAGAAACTGCTCCAGGGATATATTAGAGCTTTCTTTGAGTCCTAAGTGAAAGCTTAAACACTTTATGTCCAAACATTTTCTTTTTAGTATATTCCCATTTATACCATTTATAGACATTGTGGTTAATGAACTTCCATATTCTGTAACTTTTGTTTATAGGAACAAGGAAAAGTTTTGATCACTTGATATCAGACACAAAGGCTCCTAAAAGGCAAGAAATGGAATCAGGGATCACAACACCCCCCAAAATGAGGAGAGTAGCAGAAACTGATTATGAAATGGGTGAGAAACAAAGTATTGATCTAGATCGTTGAAAATAAGGTGGGAGAGTACATGAAAGTCATGTTTATTTTCCAGCTATTTCTTAGAATCTTTAGAATAAAATATAGAAACATTTACCATTTCTCAAAAGATAAACTCTACCATTCTTAAAATGACAGTTATCTTGAAGCTTGTGTAAAAAATAGTCATCTATATTATATACAACATTGTAAATAAGTAACCAAAACTTTTGTATAGGTGAATAGTAATTCTATATGATGTTTATGTTAGTATTTAAAGTATCTACTAAAGAAAGCTGTTGAATTGTAGAAGTAACATTGAAATAGGTGAAGTGATTATCCAGGTGTTTGATTAATACAGCTGATCACATTAATTCCCTGTCTTACTGCAGAAACTCAGAGGATTTCCTCATCACAACAGCATCCACATTTACGTAAGGTTTCGGTGTCTGAATCAAATGTTCTCTTGGATGAAGAAGTACTTACTGATCCAAAAATCCAGGCGCTGCTTCTTACTGTTCTAGTAAGGATTTCCCCTTTTTGAGTCCCCCACCCTCAAATTTTTATTCCAGTCTACTTTTAGGAGGCCCTTAAATATTAGAAACATGAATAGGATACAGTCTTCTACTTCTCACCCAAACAGATAACATTTCAGCCACAAAGTAAAAATGTTGTATGTTTACTTTTTTGCATCTTGGCAGGCTACACTGGTAAAATATACCACAGATGAGTTTGATCAACGAATTCTTTATGAATACTTAGCAGAGGCCAGTGTTGTGTTTCCCAAAGTATTTCCTGTTGTGTAAGTATCTCCTTTTGGTTTAATTAACCTTCGTGCCTGTCTTTAAGTCAAATGCTTACCCAGTAATGTGCACTGGTTGCAAAGAGGGCAAAATGAGATATTGTGATAGTGATTTTAGCTTTGAGACAGTAGATTTAATGAGGGTTAAGATTAGTTTTGACCTATTAGATCTATTAGAAAGTTTTAAAAAAACTGGTTTATTTAAGTGGTTTATTTTGATGATCATTGCTCATTTTCCTCACTTAGAAGCAAACTATTAGACTGCTGTATCTAAATCAGCATACCTGTTTTGGTTTACTTTTTAGTAGAGCTTTTGTATTTATCCACAGCTGAGTGAAAACGACATTGACCAAAAGAGGTGAATTTTATTCTCTCTTAAGGACTAAAAATATTAACCTCAAAGGATTCAAATTTAAATAGCTCAGATAAATTCTTTTCCTGATCTAGGCCTTCTACATCATGTCATTATTTTCTTTTTTTTAACCTCATGTTAGAATTTTAGAGAGTTAGGACTCAGTTATTTTTATTAATGGAGTGTAGCCGGGTTAGAAATAATTTTTTTCGTAAGTTTCAATTGGATCATGTATTTCACTCCCTCTAAACTATTTTGCTTTCCCTATTTGATCTGACTCAGCATTTTTTTAAAAGCTCTGATTAACATTAAATTTAATTTTTTATTTTCGTTTTGCACAGATCCTAAATTTAGTTTTAACTTCCTAAGTGCATGTCAGTATACAACAGATGGAAATAATACTAAAGCATGCTAAGTAGCAGACAGAGCCAACCTTGTCTTAAGCAAACATTTACCGTGTATGGCTACACACGGTTATATGACACTACCAGTTGTTTGTTTTCACCATTTCTTCCCTGGTGACTAAAAACAAAAGACAGACAAAAACAGACACACAAACATGTTCATTGTAGAAAATTTGGAAAATGAAGAAATGCCCCAGAAAGTAAAAAGCACTCATCTCCCTTCAATTTTAGCACATTATTCTGGGGAATGTATATTATGTTTTCCACTACATAATTTTGCTCTAAAATGTTCCTCTGTTGACTTTTTTTTTTAGGCATAATTTGTTGGACTCTAAGATCAACACCCTGTTATCACTGTGCCAAGATCCAAATCTGTTAAATCCAATCCATGGAATTGTGCAGAGTGTGGTGTACCATGAAGAATCCCCACCACAATACCAAACATCTTACCTGCAAAGTAAATAAATGTATCTGGAGAAGGATGGTTGATGAACTTGCTAACATGCGCACTGTTGTAGAATGCACTGACTACAGAATTCTTTATAAGGGATAGACTTGTTCATACTTTTATTTCCATATTCCATTTTTTACTCTCTCAATTGTATGTCCAATGTAACAGGTTGACAACTTTTTATACTGAGTATATTTGAGGTGGGTTTTAGTCGCTTTGACATATTCTAAAAACGTGTTTTCAACGTGTACATAGGGTTTACATATCATCAGCTATAAAACTTATTTAATTTCTGTTACAATTAAAAGATATCTTGCTTGTTATAAGAGTGATATTTGATTTGTTACAGGTTTTGGTTTTAATGGCTTGTGGCGGTTTGCAGGACCCTTTTCAAAGGTAAGAAAATATATTTTTCTCTAACTTTTGGCAAAATGAAGGTTTCTGTTCAAATTAGTATGCTTGTTTTAAGAACACACAATATGCTGAAAACCAGAATAATAATTCACAATAAACACATATGTTACTTTTGTAAAAAGTTTCTCATCACAAGGTTTTTTTCCAGGAAGCAGCACGGTGTGGGGGGGTGTGTATTCACTTTTACAAACAAAGTCAGCTTATGCTTGACTTTTCAGAAGAGTATCATAAACCTCGGTGATACTTTTCTGCCACAGTCCCTTGTGTATTTGATAATCTTAATCCACATACTTAGATAGCTTATGACTAGCAAGGAGCATTACCATTTTATTTCCAGCCTATTAGATAAGATTCATTTCTCTCTGAATTTGTCCTCATTTGCTCCTATTCAGTTTTTTTCGTTTGTTTGTTTGTTTTTGTGAGACGGAGTCTCACTCTGTCTCTAGGCTGGAGTGCAATGGCGCAATCTTGGCTCACTGCAACCTTTGCCTCCCACGTTCGAGCAATTCTCCTTCCGCATCTCCCAAGTAGCTGAGACTACAGGCATGCACCACCACGCCCAGCTAATTTTTGTATTTTGGGTTTCACCATGTTGGCCAAGATGGTCTTGATCTCTTGACCTCGTGATCTCCCCACCTCGGCCTCCCAAAGTACTGGAATTACAGGCATGAGCCACCGCACCTGGCCTCAGTTTGTTTTCTGATTGGCATTAGTTTATGTAGTGTTACATAATATGTATATAATCATTTCTCTGTATGTGGGCTTTCTCCAAATTGATCAAAGTTCCTTGAAGGCAGGATTTCTGTTTCTTCCCTTGAACAGTTCCTAGTGCAGTGTTTTAGATACAGGGGGTGCTAAATCAAGATGAATTATATAAACCTTGTTCCAGTTTTTAAGAATTGGGTATTTTGTTTATTTCTTTTCACTATTACTGAATATCTGTTGACATGCAAAGGTTGTCACTTAAAAAATGGGCCTGAAGTTACAGAAATAGTATATCATACAGAAGTTTTTGCATTCTGATTGCCAGTAACCCTCTGAGCCCTTTACAGTGTCTAGTGATTAGAATCTAAATGGCAGCTGGAATGATGATGCTCTGCTCATTTTCTCTGTTTTGGAAAATTGACTAGACATCATTCCTGATGATTGTATTGCCTTAGTATTAAATTCAGTCTGTCTTGTGCACGGCTTTCAGAAAATGCAGGTTCATCTGGAAGCTTGCTGAATAGACCTGCCTGTTGTAAGTCCTCTGGTAGTCTATAAATATTACTCTACTCCCCTTTTTTAATGGTAAGTAATACAAAGGAAGAAAAATAGTAAATTAAGTCCAAACAAAATTAATACCTTTTTGACTTCAGATGGGGATTTACTTAAAGAAAAGGAGCTAAAATAATTTCCTGGTTTTCATTACAGCAAACACAAATTCCAGACTATGCTGAGCTTATTGTTAAGTTTCTTGATGCCTTGATTGACACGTACCTGCCTGGAATTGATGAAGAAACCAGTGAGGAATCCCTCCTGACACCCACATCTCCTTACCCTCCTGCACTGCAGAGCCAGCTTAGTATCACTGCCAACCTTAACCTCTCTAATTCCATGACCTCACTTGCAACTTCCCAGCATTCCCCAGGTCAGTAAATGTGATCTTTACATGACTTTGAGCAACAGTATAAGATACCAACATTAGGAATTCTCTTGTGATCAGTTTATAGCAAATTTTGCTCCTTTTTCTTATGAGATTCACCTACATTTCTTCTTTACCTTGTAACTGACTTGACTTTTGTTACTCTATAAAGCTTTCTACTTTCAGACAAGTTGTATGTAAGACAGTAAAATGTTAAAATGTCCACATGATATTCCAAGGTTGACAAGTTTCTAGAGTGTGGGCAGGAAGAGTAACTTAAAACACATTATTCTGTAAGTGAACAGAACTATAATTCCTTTACTAGATATACTAACATTGCCCTAAGGGCCTCTTTCCTCTGTCTCTGATACAGCATACTATATCAAAAAATAAAAATAAAAAGAAGAAGAAGAAACACAAAATCTATTAGGTACCTCACTTTCCTGCTGCCAACAATAACTCAACCATCCATAGACCATCCTGAAAATCTGGAAGTAAATAATCAAAAAAGTCATCTCAAGAAAATAACATCTTAAAGCCCATAAGCATATACATACCAATTCATAATGCAACTTAGATTTGAATACACTGAGAAATACTAATAGCTAATAGCTCAGGTGGGACTGAGATAAACAAGATGGCAGAAATGGCAAACCTACAGAACTCTGGACTCATTCAGTGTCATAGTGAATGGTTTCATACAACACTGGTTGACCCAGGAGGGTCATTATTCATTATAGAACTTAACACTATTGTGTGTGTTATGATGACAGTGAGTAATGAAGGAAAGCTTTTGTTATGGTCGTGTTTTCTATTTAGAAAGATACTCTTCTAAAATGGTTAAAAATAAAAGAAACTTTAGTTGCTTAAAGTTCCATTATCTGAAAAGTTCACTTATGAAACACATCATTCTATAAGGAAAAGTTACTATATATAGTTCTTTTAAGTGTTAGCATAAATAAAAAAAAATGACCTAACTATTCTGTGATGTTCAAGATCAATAAATAGAATTCCCAGTTTATGATCCCGGTTTTGCATGAACATTTCAATTTATGTAATTTTGAAGGTTCTAAAGAATTTTGCAATACCTAATTCATATTATAAACTATTACATAATTAACTGTATTCTATTAAATTCTGGTTAACAACAAAGCTTTGCTCAGCAGAGGAAACAAATTTTATTTCAACATTTGTCAGTCGCCTTACAAGTAATCCTTTTCTTCCCCCCAGAAATAAGAGAAGTCTAACTTTTTTCCCCATGTAACAAGGTTTGTTTGCCCTCTGCCTCTAACTCTCTAGTACAATGTTTCTGCAAGTGTGATCCCAGACCAACAGCATCATTTGGGAGCTTGTTAGAAATGCAGATGCTGGAGTTTCACCTCAGATCTGCACAAAAAACTCCAAGTAGAGCCCAGTCAGCAGTCAGTGTGTTAATAAATACCCCAGGCAATTCTTATGCACACTGGAATCGGAGAAGCACTGCCCTGGGGTCTGCTTCTGGTCTTGCCCGTTATCAGCATTTCAGCTGTGAAGGCCAGGGCAAAACTTAAAATTTACTTTTTTTACAGATACTGCAGCCACTGAATTCCTTGCTTTCTGCTTCCCCGCTGATAAACTCTTTAGCATTTTGGAGCTAGGGAACCATACAGGTAATTTAGTTTTAGGCTCACAATATCGTGTACGTTGGGGAGACTGAGTTTTAGAAGAGCTAGGTTAACTGCTTTATATAGTTCTTATCTAGAACCAAGTTCAGGCCCTTTTGTACTACATTCATTGCCTTCCATGTCTGTTGTCTGTCTGATTATCTATCTACTTTCCCTTCTCCTTCTCTATTTCCTTGTTTTTGTTTGTTTATTGCTAATTCATTACTTCTGTCTGCCTTGCCTTAAGCCCACCAGTTCTTTTTTGTCTGTGGGACTGTTTTCTGGGTTATTGAACAAAAGTTGAAAAGTTTTTAAAGTCTGCTTCATTTTAACCAAGCTTTTTGCCTTTTGGGCTACTAAATTTGTGTTAAACATGTCAAAAATGGTTAGTTTTTTTATTAAGTTTTTTTACCCAGTCTAATTGTTTGGGAAATTTCTGCCTATCTTTGCCCACTAATGGAGACAATAAAATAATCTGGATGAGAATAAAGAACCATTACAGGTTTCTCTGCTATTTGATTAGTTGCATATGTCCAGTGTTAATTGGCTATTTGCCAGATCATTTGCTTTGGTAAAACAGTCTTACTCTACAACCTCTTACTTAGAATTGTTTATTAAAATCAGAATAGGTTTTATGACTTTGGTTCCAGTTTCAAACTAATGGTGTCTCCTCCATTAACTCTCCAAAGATGAATAAATAGACTGCTACACCTTGGAAATCTCTGACTATACACAGAAGAGATGAGGAGGTTTAAAAGTAATAGAATTAAGTGGTATCATGGTGTTCAGCTCTTCCTGTCACTCAGTTGTGTGTCATTGGTTTGACAGTTTATTTTACTACATTCAGAGAAAGGGTTTATCTTTTCTTTTTTTTTTGAGACGGAGTCTCCCTGTGCTCCCAGGCTGGAGTGCAGTGGCGTGATCTCGGCTCACTGCAAGCTCCGCCTCCCGGGTTCATGCCATTCTCCCGCCTCAGCCTCCCAAGTAGCTGAGACTACAGGCGCCCGCCACCACGCCCAGCTAGTTTTTTGTATTTTTAGTAGAGACGGGGTTTCACCATGTTAGCCAGGATAGTCTCGATCTCCTGACCTCGTGATCCACCCGCCTCGGCCTCCCAAAGTGCTGGGATTACAGGCTTGAGCCACCGCGCCCGGCCTTTTTATCTTTTCAAAAGTAACCTTACTCTCCCACAAAACCCATTTGTATCTCTAAATTGTGGGCTCATGTTCACAAAAGGATCCCAATTTATATGCCCCATCACTGAGTTTTTGTCATTTGCTCTTACAGAATAACCCCTTTTTTTTTTTTTTTTTTTTTTTTTTTTTGAGACGGAGTCTCGCTCTGTCACCCAGGCTGGAGTGCAGTGGCCGGATCTCAGCTCACTGCAAGCTCCACCTCCCGGGTTTATGCCATTCTCCTGCCTCAGCCTCCCGGGTAGCTGGGACTACAGGCGCCCGCCACCTCGCCCGGCTAAGTTTTCGTATTTTTTAGTAGAGACGGGGTTTCACCGTGTCAGCCAGGATGGTCTCGATCTCCTGACCTCGTGATCCGCCCGTCTCGGCCTCCCAATACAGAATAACTCTTAATGGTAAGAGTTGATCTTTTTGTTTGTAAATAGATGTATTGCTTCATATCTTTAGCTCCATCAAATCTTATATCCTTATCTCTTCTTTTTTTTTTTTTTTGAGACGGAGTCTCGCTCTGTCACCCAGGCTGGAATGCAGCTGTGTGATCTCGACTCACTGCAACCTCCGCCTCCCAGGTTCACGCCATTCTCCTGCCTTAGCCTCCCAAGTAGCTGGAACTACAGGTGCCCGCCGACACGCCCCGCTAATTTTTTGTATTTTTAGTAGAGATGGGGTTTCACCATGTTAGCCAGGATGGTCTCGATCTCCTGACCTCGTGATCCGCCCACTTTGGCCTCCCAAAGTTCTGGGATTACAGACGTGAGCCACTGCACCCTGCCTTTTTTTTTTTTTCCTTTGGAGACAGTGTCTCACTCAGTCGGCCACGCTGGAGTGCAGTGACGCAATCTTGGCTCACTGCAAGCTCTGCCTCCTCGGTTCAAGTGATTCTCCTGCCTCAGCCTCCCTAGTAGCTGGAATTACAGGTGCACACCACCACGCCTGGCTAATTTTTGTATTTTTAGTAGAAATGGGGTTTCCCCATGTTGACCAGGCTGGTCTCGAACTCTTGACCTCAGGTGGTCCACCCATCTCAGCCTCCCAAAGTGCTGGGATTACAGGCGTGAGCCACAGCACTCAGCCACCTCATTTCTTTATGGCACTGAGTTTGCTTATATCAAAAAACCAAAAGAAAGTTGTCCAGATTCCTAACTCGGTCTGGTGTTTCAACTTTGCTATTTAGCTGTATAGAAACCAAAACATTATCTCCAGCAGCAAAGTCTCAAGCAGTAGTATTTAAAGAAGTTCTTTGTCACTCCCCAATATGGAGCATAAGTTTGATTTACCATCAAATTACCCAACATCAACCTACACTGAGATTTAAACAGATAAAGTTTCCATTGCCGTATTTCAAAGAGCAAATGTTGCTGATCGGCACGCATTCAATCCTTTGCTGCAAATGTTTCATGTCAATGCAAAACTCTTCATTCTAGATCTTTGGTGTTTAGCAGGATCAGCTACTAAGCTGTATTTTCTTTTGTCCAACATTTTCTGCTAGCAAATCAACAAAATAAGAGATTCATGAACCTCATCCTCTTCCCCCCTCATGCCCCTGCATTAGGTCTTACTTAAATAAAACATTTTGGTAGTATTTAATTAGTTACCAGCTTTGAGGAGAAGTGGTAGTCACTTACATAAAGCAGTTGTCTCTGAAAATGCATTCTTCTTGACAAATTAGCATAGCCTAATTCTCCGTCCTAAGGGGAGCTGTTTTACAAGTCCACATATAAAAGTACCTAAATAGTTGTCTTCTGAATCCCTCCCTAGTAGAAATTGAATTTGGCATTAGTGGAGCCAATGACTGCACCTGGGATTCAGTGCATATAGAATTGCATTCACTGTGACCCTTTAGCCAAATGGATGTAAGACTTTGGCTCTTAGGATTTTCTCAAACGCCAATAAGAGCATCCTGAAGAGAATCTATTTACTCTATGATATATAAGAATATTTCAGGTTTGATATTATGATCCTTATTAGGTCTAGTCTAGCTGAGCTGGACATGAATTGAAGAACCAGGATTAGAACTAGAAAATGAAACCCAGGCTGAGTGCAGTGGCTCACAACTGTAATCCTAGCACTTTTGGGAGGCCGAGGCAGGTGGATTGCTTGAGACCAGCCTGGGCAACATGATGAAACCCCATCTCTACAAAAATAGAAAACTTAGCCAGGCGTAGTGGCATGCATTTGTACATTTGTAGTCCCAGCTACTTGGGAGGCTGGGGTGGGAGGATCACCTGAGCCCGAGAGGTCAAGGCTGTGGTGGGCTGTGATCTTGCCACTGCACTCCTGCCTGGGATTGAGACCCTATCTCAAAAAAATAAAAAAAGGAAAGAAAGAAAATGAATTAAATAGGATCCATTTCCAAAGTATCAAAATTTGATATATACTTTATCAGGGTCTCCTGATATTCTTCAGAGGAGAATTGTTATAACTGAATTCAATAAACATTTGAATACCTATTTTGTAGGTGTATGTTAGGTGTATATTAGAATCCTTGGTCACCAGAGACTTGACAGTTTTTGCCCATGGATCTAGGAAGGAAAGTTATTTCTTTCCGATCCATGTTGTTTAACAAATTCTAAGTGTGCACTACTTTTTTTTATTTTAAATACAAGATTAATACTATAGTGCTCTGTAGAAAATACCAGAATTCCAGATACTTACCCTACATACATGTATTGTTTACTACATGCACGGGGCTCTTAGACCCAGGGGAGCCGAGGAGCTACCAGGGCATGATACCTGCCTTCAATAGAACCGGCAGTAGAATGTACATAGACAACTATTTTGACCTCTATTGTGATACCTGTCATGTTGTACCTGATAGTTCAAAGGTACATTTGGGTGTAAGGATCATGTAATAATTATGGCAAAAGTTTTATAACACATTTTTCACCTCAAAAACGTTTTTTTTTTTTTTTTTTTTTTTTTTTGAGATGGAGTCTCGCTCTGTCGCCCAGGCTGGAGTGCAGTGGCCGGATCTCAGCTCACTGCAAGCTCTGCCTCCCGGGTTTACGCCATTCTCCTGCCTCAGCCTCCCGAGTAGCTGGGACTACAGACGCCCGCCACCTCGCCCGGCTAGTTTTTTTTTTTTGTATTTTTAGTAGAGACGGGGTTTCACCATGTTAGCCAGGATGGTCTCGATCTCCTGACCTTGTGATCCGCCTGTCTTGGCCTCCCAAAGTGCTGGGATTACAGGCTTGAGCCACCGCGCCCGGCCTCAAAAACGTTTTTAAACAAAACAAGTAAATTTGTGATTTAATTTTTTTTTTTTTTTGAGATGGAGTCTCGCTCTGTCACCCAGGCTGGAGTGCAGTGGCACAATCTCAGCTCACTGCAACCTCCGCCTCCCAGGATCAAGCAGTTCTCCTGCCTCAGCCTCCCGAGTAGCTGGGACTACAGGCACCCACTACCATGCCCAGCTAATTTTTGTATTTTTAGTAGAGATGGGGTTTCACCATATTGGCCAGGCTGGTCTCAAACTCCTGACCTTGTGATCCTCCCACCTCTGCCTCCCAAAGTGCTGGGATTACAGGCATGAGCCACTGCGCCTGGCCTAAATTCTTTTTTTACTAGGAAAAAGGCTTTAACTTTTTTTCGTTTGATTAGCTCATTTTACTGTTAGTGTTGGTGCATGAATTTTTTAGAACAAGGACATACTTAGTTCATCGTTACTTTATATTCCTTTCTTCCATTTTTATTTCTGGGCTTCGTCCAAGCCTACCAGTCATCCTCTCACTTTGCTTCTGTAATGTAGACCTTCTTCCTGAGAAGCTGGCTAGATCAGGTAGTGATCATAACATTCCTAAACCAATAGTGCTGATAGCTCTCTGTATGGAGGGATATTTCATCCAAACCATTTCTCTAAACTTAGACTTAGCTCTGAGTCAGTAATACTTCTGTTTACTAGGTTTGAAATATCTCCCTCTTAGCTGGGCAAAGTGGCACGTGCTTGTGGTCCCAGCTCCTAGGGAGGCTGAGATGGGAGGATTGCTTGAGCCCAAGAGTTGAAGTCCAGCCTGGGCAACATCATGAGACCCCCATCTTTTAAAAGAAAAAAAAGAAATATCTCCCTTTTAGAAGAAACCTAAAGGTCTCTATTTTGAGGCCACTTAAGATCTCTGAAATGATTTTAATGTTTTAGAGAATTATTTATGGTATTACCTGACCTTTTTTTCACGATTTGTTTTCTTTTTCTTCTTTATTATCCTATGTTTAAGGGAGAAAAATAATTTTAAATTGAGTGATTTCTTGGTATAATTCTTGCTAATTTTTAAATCTAATTTTTAGCTTAATTCTTAATTTAAACTAAAATTCTTAATTTTAATATAAATGGTAAAAAAAATACATCTACAAAGTTGTAAGTTCTATCATTTATTTACCAATTGTAAAATTTAGGAAATTAATGGTCAGAGTTCAATAATTAAAACCAGATTCCTTCTGAAAACCAAGGAACATTATAATTATCTAGCGTCTAATTGTACTGCAGCCTTTTTTTAATCTTATGAACATCACTCACTTGTTTTTTTCTTCCATTCTTTGTAAAGCTTCTCTGCCTTGCTCTAAATCAGCAGTTTTCATGCACCTGTTCCCTCATCAAGGTACTCTTTACTTTCATCATCTTTGCACGAAAATACTGCTTACCCAAAAACACTCATCCTGGGCACATAGCATGAGACTTTACTCACCGGTCCCTGTAAGCTCAGTCTGGCTTAGCCACTTTAGGAACTTGTAAAGCCACCACTTTATAAGGTCTTGGTACTTAACAGGAATTGCAGGGCCAGTGTGTGGCCTTAGTTAAGGAGCTGCTGATACCCACCCTGAACAATGAAGATGCAATCCCAGTCCTGGACTAACAAAGGCAGATTAATAAGAAACTCAAGAGAGAGTTAATAGAGAAAGAGCAGAATATGTGGTTTGATGAAGTTTTAGGTTAGAAAATAACTTGTTTTCCCCAAATAGAAAGCCAACCCTAGTGTTTCCTCAGAAATTAAAGCTGCCTGTCTATTCAATCACCTGTGGTTAAAAAAAGGAATATGACTGGGTGCAATGGCTCATGCCTATAATCACAGCACTTTGGGAGGCTGAGGCGGGCTTATCACTTGAATCCAGGAGTTCGAGACCAGCCTGGGTAACATGGCAAAACCCTCTCTCTACAAAAAATATGAAAAGCTGTTCACAGGGCTGAGGTGGGGAGGTTGAGGTGGTGGTGAGCCGAGATCGCACCACCGCACTCCAGCCTGAGTGACAGAGTGATATTCTGTCTCCAAAATACATATATATATGTATATATGATTTTATATATATATTTTATATATACATATATTATATATATATAGATAGATGCCTTTTCTTTTATTCACCTGTAATTATTATACAAAAAGATTACACCTAAACAGAAAAAGAAGTGTTAGCAGTTGGTGAAAATCGTTTTTAAAAATTCTTTTTTCTTTTTGAGACGGAGTCACTCTCTGTTGCCCAGGCTGGATGGAGTACAGTGGTGTGATCTCAGCTCACTGCAACCTCCACCTCCCCAGTTCAAGCTGTTCTCCTGCCTCAGCCTCCTGAGTAGCTGGAATTACAGGCATGTTCCACCAAGCCCGGCAAATTTTTTTTCTATTTTCAGTCGAGACGAGGTTTCACCATGTTGGCCAGGCTAGTCTCGAACTCCTGACCTCAAAGATGTGCCCGCCTTGGCCTCCCAAAATGCTGGGATTACAGGCATGAGCCACTGCACCAAGACAAAAATTCTTATAGTTACAATTTGGTATATTTAGCTCAAAATAAAGATATTTCTAAGTATATATTTAACATGCCTCCACAAATGTATTTACTATAGCTTAAAAACAGGCTGTAGCTACCTTTTCTTCTATGAAGATTTATTCTATTTTGTGCTTATTTATATTAGCTTCACTAATTTTACAAATTCTAGCATAAAATTAAAGTCCTAGTATTTGTTCTAAAACTCCTTTGTATCACCTGGTCTTTTACTACAGATATTAGGAGCATCTTAATTTGTGGAGTAATTATTTTATCTGTGTGCAAAAATTCTTCACATATTTTGTCTAACAACCCTTTGAAATAGACAAGTCTGCTGTTACCCTTAACTGACAGATTAAGAATTAGAACTAAGTAAGAGTACCAATCCAAACAAGTCTCAAAGCTAGGTCTTCTGACATGTTTGACTTCTCCTGTACGTAATAAGAGTTTTCTAATAAGTTTGCCATATTGCATATGAAATAAACTAAATGCAGATTAAGGTAACCTACTAGTGCTGCTGCACAGGTGGCAGGAGATTTCAGTTATTATTAGTCTGTCATTTTTGTAGTATAACTTCTCACAAATTACCTAACCCGTTTTTCCTTAGCTTTTCAAGAGTTAAAAGTGATTCTGTTCTTTTATTGTTTCATGATACTATTATAACTGATTATTTCAGTTTTGGAAACCAGAAGTGTTTTTTAAAAATGGATGACTACAAAATTGTCAGGCTGGAGCTACATCACTAGTTGTAAAAATACACAAACCTTGGTACCTGCCTTCAAGGAATTCGTGTTCTAGCAGGGAAGATAGACATATAACTTAAATAACAATAATGTAATCTAATGCTTTTCCCCAACTACTCAAATTCACTAAATTTTGGCCAATAACACCTTCTATTGAGGATTTTGTCTTTATCTGGAACCACCACAATTTATTGAAACATAGTACTACTGATACACTGCTGTGCAGAATGTCCAGCTGTTTCTGCTCTGCATGTTTATAACTGGCTGTATGTTTGACCACAGTGTGTCTGTGGGGTCATTTAAGCTAGCAAATCAGGACCACAGAAGTTTAGCTTTATTTCCTTTGTGTGGTAGCCTCTGGGTTTCTGTCAGCCACTTCGTAGTTTTTTCTGTTCGTGTCCACCAAAGGCCAGAAGGGGGAGCCAATGCTTTAGGGGCAAAAGAGAGACTAGAACACAAAACTTTAAAGGGCCTTTGATGAAAAGAAGTGCAGCACCAAGGCCTTCCCACCAACTTAAAATACAGCATATACCAGTGCAGGATGTGTTCCGTCTGCATTGGAGCGGTCTGTCAGATAATCTGAGAGTTTTTCCTATGGGATTTTGAAGTGAAATCCTTCACCAGCTTCTAGAGAGATTTCTAGATGTAATTTTAGGGGATAAAAAGAAAGAATGCTGCCAAAATTCTTACAAGTGAGAATTATGCTTAGAAACTTAAATGCCAGAACTAGATACTATGATCATTCTGTTTCATACTACCTTGGCTTTTTCAAGATATATTTTGGTGTAAATATAATGCATTTTAATTGTTTTTTTAAGTGACTGTCCAAGATTTTTGTTAGTTTCTCCTTTGATCCTTACAGTAAAACATCTTTGCTGTGAAGCTGGACTTAGGAATCACAGTCACACCACATTTACCTACGTATGATTTATACAGTTGGGTCACTAAGTAGGAAGAAAACACACATTCCAAAAACAAGAATTTAGATGAAAAATGAATTTGAGAATAGAAGTAGAATATCAACTTTTGACATAGTGTTGAAGCTTTTGGTTATGAGGGACCGGGCTGACAAGTCACTCGTACTTTTACATTTTTAATTAATGTGCTCATTAGGAAAAAATTAGAAAATTCAGAAAAATAAAAGGAAAAAGTTACCCACCATCCTGTCATTCTAAGATAGATAACCACTGTTTATTAACATTTTGGTGCATTTCCTTCCAGTTTATTTTCTTTGTATACTTGAGGTCATAGTATGTGAACAACTTTATAGCTTGTTTTGTACCCTCACATTTAACAGGAGATAAATAAGGCCTTTAAAACTATTTGAGGTTTGACCGTTGTTTGCTTCACAAAACAGAAAGTGGAATGTTCTTAGCACTTCTGTGAAGATATCTTCACCCTAGTGACTTCATCTACATTACTACAATTTATGTAATTTTAATTCTCAAGAAGAACACTGTGCCCAAACAGAAGCATTGCCACGCATGTCATGACTGTTTTCCCCTCAGAGTAGGCCATGGTCTAGTAGTAGCAAGACACACAAGAACAAGCCCCAGGGTAGCAGATTGCTGGCAGAGAGCCACAGGGCCTTCCTAGTGGTCATCCTTGCTTCATGCCCGTCCTGCATGCGGGCCAGCTCCAAGTAGTTTCAAACCTTTGTCTTTTTAAGGTCCTAGTTTTGCCTGAATCTTATTTCCTGTTAAACAATTCAGAATTACTGGACTTGAAACTTGTAGGCCAAATGCAAATTTAAGGAAATGGAAGGTCAAATACGCTGATAAATTCATAATTTTAAATGGAGGATGCCAAAGGGGAAAAAAAGGTCTATCTTTTCAACTAAAAATATTATACTACTCCCTGGAGATCAGGGATTGCATGCTTTGGGGCTCTGAATTACAGGGATCTAGCTATCACATTTTAAAATGGAAGCATTCCGTTCATTCAGTATTAATTGAAAATAATTTTTCAATGTATTGAAAAAATAACTAGATTTTACAGGAAAACAAAAATGAATAATAATGATCTTTATTTACCCTTCTAGGTGCTTTTACTTGGTAGAGGAAATAAGATGGATGTACAAGTTGGGGAGTCATAGGCAAGTTAATTTAAAAGCAAGGAAAGAGAAAGTAGTTCTGGCAAGAGACAGAATAATGCATCATGAAGGAAAAGGAGATGAGAAAAAATATGGGTTGAATTTTATCTTGTAGAGATAGGCAAGACAATTAAAAGAACCTGCACAAACATACATCCCAAAGTTGTTCAAGGCACATTCCAGAGATCATGAGCAGCTTTCTTTCAATTTTGTTATTTCTTTTGTAAATAGCTCTGGAGAGGATGCAAATAAATATATAGAAGAGAATTTAAATTGACCAGAATTCTGTTACCCAGAGAAAAGTTCCATGAATGTTGCTAGTCATCTTTCTATGCATATTAGGTTAGATTAGATTAGAACATGACTAGCCTTAAAAAATTTAATAAGGGTTTTTTTAAAAGATTTGAATAGAATAGATTTTCAGTGGCAGTTCAGCTATGCTCACTTCCTGGAGAAATGTCGCTAATGTTTTTCGTTGCACTCATATGCCTGATGCAGTGCACATGTTCATAAACAGTCACTGACAAATGCCCGTGTTCCTTTGACAGCCTTTCAGATTTTCAAGACAGCAAATCCTGTTGAGCCCATGTAAACCAGGCCATGTGCTTACAGATGCCTGATACTCTTGAGTTGAATTCTGACCTGAATCCAAATGAAAGATGAGTGGCTCCTAGAGGGAGGTCATCCCAAGTTCAATTCCTGTTCATGAGCCAACAGATAACTAACTGGGTAGATCTATGTACATTTTGTGTAACATAATGAATACTTCTTGACTTGAAATAGTACTTTTTGTCCAAAAATGGAAATTTTTCCATTCTGAGATTTAAAATTTCAATATATAAAGAAGAATAAAGTAGAAATTACCTGAAATCTGGCCATACAGAGGTAAAATGTATTTTTTAGTCCTTTGACTTCTAACAGAGATAAAATATTTTGGCAGATGTTTACCCAGCCCTACCCCCTCTCCCCACAGTGTGTGGGTGTTTTTTTCCTACTCCAAAAATTGTGGTCATCTTTTTGTATCAGTAAATATCAATCAGTAATGTACATTTTGATACAAATTACTAAAACGTTCTGCAGCTATTTGCTCTCCCACCAAAAGTTATGCCAGAAGTAGGTATAATCAGTCTAATTTTGGGGGTATATTTTATTGATGAGTAACAGAAAAGTTTACAAATTGCAAGTTTACAGTTTAATGAACTTTTAAAATGTAAACACACTTGAAAATCCATCATCTACATCAAGAAACAAAACATTACCAGCACCCCAAGAAGCCATCCTCATGCCCCCTTCAGTCACTACTTCCGCAAGGGTGACCACAGTCCTGTTACCCAATTTGTAATCTTTCCTAATGTGATAGGTAAAAATAAATATCTTATTTTAGTTTCTGGTTACTTTTCTGAAGTTACTGCTTAGATTATTTATAAAATTAATTGGGATGGGGTGCAGTGGCTCATGCCTGTAATCCCAGCACTTTGAGAGGCCAAGATGGAAGGATTGCTTGAGACCAGGAGTTCAAGACCAGCCTTGGCAACATAATGAGACCCTATCTCTAGACAAAATTTTAAAATTAGCTGGGCATGGTGGCATGCACCTGTAGTCCTAGCTGTTTGGGAGGCTGAGGCGAGAGGATGGCTTGAGCCCAGAAGTTAAGGTTATAGTGAGCTGTGATCACACCACTGCACTGCAGCCTGTGCAACAAACAGGGCAAGACCCTGTCTCTAAATAAATAAACAAATAAATAATCACTGTTAGGCCCGGCTTTTGGAGTTTTAATCTCCTCAAGAGAAATAAATGGCATTTGTTTAAGGTTGCAGAATGTGAAATGACTTGCCATAGCTGAAAAGAAGCAAAGATTCTACAGTATGACCTTTGTGATATATTATTTTCTCAGTAAATAGTTTCTTTGGGACAAGCACTGTGATTTAAAAAATAAAAAGCATCTGAGTTTTCTTTGAAGAGACAAATTTGCTGGAAAGATCAGTACTTTCTGCTGCTGGAGAGTATATTCTGTTTATAAATATGAATGAGGATATGAATAAGGCTAGAAGCTGACCTCTGCTGGAAGTTTCTGGTATGATTTGGAGGAAAGAGCACTAGTCTTCCCTGGTGGCTGCTAGCCTTTCATTTAGTTCAAGCCTGCCTGCCTCTAGCTTTTCCTTGCAACTTCTCTTTTCATTTTTCTTGTGCTAGTTTCTGCTATGATAGCAAACTTTGCCTAACAAAATGTGAAGTTTTCCATGTGACATTAACTTAAAACATTCTAGCAATTGACTATTAAAATGAAATGTGCAAAAACAATTTGCCAGGTTGTATCTTATCACAAATATAGTCATGTGCTGCATAACAACATTGCAGTCAACAACAGAACACATATAGACAGTGGTCCTGAAAGATTATAATACTGTATTTTTACTGTACCTTTTCTATGTTAGATATACAAATACTTAGCATTGTGTTACAACCACATACAGTACACAATATGGTAACCTGCTGTACAGGTTTGTAGCCTGGGAGAAATAGGCTGTACCGTATAGCCTTGGTGTGTAGTAGACTATGCCATCTAAGTTCATGTAAGTACGCTCCACAATATTTGCACAGGCAAAATCGCCTAATGATCGTTTCCTAGAATGTGTCCCCGTTGTTAAGTGACACATGACTATAATGAAATTCAGTCCTGGAAGGAAGAGAAGAAGTAACTGGCTATTCTGTTTTTCTCCAGGAATCGACAAGGAGAACGTTGAACTCTCCC
Source organism: Theropithecus gelada (assembly GCF_003255815.1). Taxonomy (NCBI): domain Eukaryota; kingdom Metazoa; phylum Chordata; class Mammalia; order Primates; family Cercopithecidae; genus Theropithecus; species Theropithecus gelada. The sequence continues at coordinate 5,246,040 of NC_037684.1, forward strand.
CTACCACTGGCCACTGTAACAGTGGACGAACTCGCCACGGATCCGCAAGCCAAGTGCAGAAGCAAAGAAGCGCTGGCAGTTTCAAACGTAATAGCATTAAGAAGATCGTGTGAAGCTTGCTTGCTTTCTTTTTTAAAGTCAACTTAACATGGGCTCTTCACTAGTGACCCCTTCCCTGTCCTTGCCCCATCCCCCCATGTTGTAATGCTGCACTTCCTGTTTTATAATGAACCTATCCAGTTTGCCATGTTGCCAGATGATCAACTTTTGGAAGCATTGCCTAAATTTAATGCTGCCTTTTCTTTAACTTTTTTTCTTCTACTTTTGGCGTGTATCTGGTATGTGTGAGTGTTCAGAACAACTGCAAAGAAAGTGGGAGGTCAGGAAACTTTAACTGAGATCATCTCAATTGTAAGAGAGGATAAATTCTTGAATACTGCTACTACTGGCCAGCAACGAAAGCCATTTGCACAGAGCTCTGCCTTCTGTGGTTTTCCCTTCTTCATCCTACAGAGTAAAGTGTTAGTCCTATTTATACACTTTTCAAGATACAAGTTTATGAGAGAAATAGTATTATAACTCCAGTATGTTTAATCTTTTAGCTGTGGACTTTTTTTTTAACCTTACAAAACTGAAAGAACCATAAAGGTCAAGCCTCAGTGACTTGACACCATAAAGCCACAGACAAGGTACTTGGCAGGGGAGGGCAGGGAAATTTCATATAGTGGATTCTTAAGAAATACTAACACTTGAGTATTAGCAATAATTACAGGAAAATAAGTGTGACCACATGTATCTTAACATTACTGAATTAAAACTATGGCTTCTAAGTCCTTACCCAAACTCAGTCATCCAAACTAGTTTATTCTTTTTCTCCAGTTGATTATCTTTTAATTTTTAATTTTGCTAAAGGTGGTCTTTTGTGTTTTGTTTTTTTGTAAACCAAAACTATACTAAGTATAGTAATTTTATATATATATATGTCTATTTTTCCCTCCCCCTCTTCTTTCCTAAATAATTCTGAGCAGGGTAATCAGTGAACAAAGAGTTGAAAATTGTTCCCAGAAGGTAATTTTCATAGATATTTGCATTAGCTCCATAGCAAAATGGAATGGTACGTGACATTTAGGGTAGCTGATATTTTTATTTTGTTAAATAATTTCCAAGAATAGAGTATGGTGTATATTATAAATTTCTTTGATAAGATGTATTTTGAATGTCTTTTAATCTTCCTCCTCCTCTCCAGAAAAATCGGAAACCTCTTTAAGAAAACATGTAGGTTATATATGCTAGAATTGCATTTAATCACTGTGAAAAGACTGGTCAGCCTGCATTAGTATGACAATAGGGGGGCCATTAGAGTTGCTGCTATACGGGTGGTATGGATTATCATGGCATTGGAATTTTCATAATAATGCAGATCCAATTTCTTTGTGGTACCTGCAGTATACAAAATAATTTTACTTCAGTGAGCATATTGGTATCTGGATGTTCCAATTTAGAACTAAACCATATTTATTACGAAAAGATATTAATCCCTCTACTCCCAGGTTCCCTTTATATGTTAAGATATAATGACTTTGAGAGGAGGGAAAATAAACCTAGGGGAGAGGGGAGTTTCCTGTAGTGCTGTTTCATTAGAGGATTTCAGTAAATTAAATTCCACAGCTAATTCAATAAATAATGGTACATTTAAGTGTTCTGATTTTAATAATATAATACATTTCACATTTATCCACACAGTAACAATGTAATATGTTAATGTAAATAAAATTGTTTTTGATACTCAGAAATAACAAGAATTTAATTTTTTTAATTTGTTTACAGTCCTGGGAAAAGTAAGAATTATTTGCCAAAATAAAAGGAAGGAAAACTGTAGTGTTCTTAATGAGTTTACCATAGCATTATTGGAAATACTGAAGACAGGTGCAATTTACTAAACTTTTGTTTTTAAACTATTGTAGAGGCTGCATTAGAAGAAAATGTCTATAATGACAGAGCAACTAAGACTATATATAAAAGCTGAAATTAGAACTGAGTTTAGAAATAGATCAGTAACCCAGTGCCAAGGATGCCAAGCTGCCATCATGGTCTTGGCTCTCCCACAACCCAGTGTTTCTGGGGTAAGTTTCACAGTTTCTAGGCCCTAGAATAGCAGGCAGTGTAAGCCTTTGATAACTTTAGTTCCATGTTTTTCTTTTTTTTGTTTGTTGGTTTGGTGCATATGATAGTGGGTGTTATGCTATTTTGCTCTTCCATCAAAATAGAGAAACTTGCAGAGGTTTTACTGTTAAAAATATCGATATTTCCATAAACAAGTTTACCAAGGTATAGTATTTCATACCCCCTGAAATGATCAGCGTTGGCACAAATCAAAATTGAGCCGCTTTTGAAATGCAGAAATACCTTTGACTAGTAAGTACATCCTAGGAATTTGAAAACTTACTAAGGTTTAAAATTTACCCTGTTTAAAGAACTTCTGACTTTTGAGGAAAATCTAGCTTTCCAAGTAACTAAAATGTACATGAGATAAACCTCTCACCACTATGTGTCCCGTGAGAAATGCAACACTTTTTTAGTCTTCATACTTGTAATCTATAAAAGAAATTCTGAAGTTTAGAGCAAGTTGCCCATTTTTGTGTAATTGACATAAGTTCTGTTAAGAATATTGTAAGTAATTTGTTTTGGTTTGTAGATGTTTCCCCTGACTTGTTAAAGAGGAAAACAGGAACTCAGTCATGTTTTTGTCCTGGATAATCTACCTGTTATGCCAGTACTCACGTCTGAGGGGCGTGCCTTTAGTTGCCAAGATGCAGATGCAATTCACTAGATTTGGGGCAAAGTGGCTACAGCTCTATCTTCCATTCACTCAACACCTGTTCATGACTGAGCCAGGTGCCCAGGACACATCCTAAACAGTCAGCTTCTATCCTGTGTCCTAGTCGGGGAGACAAGAGTGCCAGCCAGCAACCGTCCCAGGTTTGTAGGTTTTAGGGGTTTTCAGTGTTGTTTGGGGTTTTTGTTGTTTGGTTTTGTTTCTACATCCTTCCCCGACTCCCAGGCATAATGAGGCATGTCTTACTCAATGTTATGCAATGGATTTAGGCAAAAATTCATTCTTAGTGTCAGCCACACAATTTTTTTTTAATGCAGTATATTCACTTGTAAATAGTTTGTGTAAAATTTGACAAAAAAGTATATTTACTACACTGTAAATACATGTGATGATATATTGTATTATTTTGCTTTTTTGTAAAGCAGTTAGTTGCTGCACATGGATAACAACAAAAATTTGATTATTCTCGTGTTAGTATTGTTAACTCCTTTTTGCGACTGCGTTACATCATTTAAAGAAAATGCTGTGTATTGTAAACTAAAATTGTATATGATAACATACTGTCCTTTCCATCCGGGCCTAAACTTTGGCAGTTCCTTTGTCTACAACTTTGTTAATACCGTAAGCAGTTGTACGCCAGCAGGAAAAATACTGCCCAACAGACAAAATCGATCATTGTAGGGGAAAATTGTAGAAATCCATTTCAGATCTTTATTGTTCCTCACCCCATTTTCCTCCTTGTGTATGTACTTCCCCCATCCCCCCTTTTTTAAGTAAAATGTAAATTCAATCTGCTCTAAGATATGAGGAGTTATTTAATTTCTTCACATGTATCAAGCTCTGTTTTCTTACTTCCCCCCAGTCCTCCCAATCTTTTGAAACATTAAGGCCATTTTCTTTAAGGATGTTTTTGGCTCTCCTACTCCCCATGAGAAAGATCCACTTCCAGAAGTTCTCCACACTAAAAGTGAAATATTTTGGTGAAATGCTTTTTTAGGGCCTGCCAAACTCAGGTGAGTCTATTCTCTGGGATAGGCTGGCTTCTGTTAAAATGAAGCCAGTCAGAAATGTCCAGGGCATCCCAAGATTGACCAGAGGGCAGTTCTCTCCAACTTTTCAGCTTTCCTGCTGTAGAATCTTCTGTGACACTAAACGTGTACACAATGTAAACCACCTCCCCTGGCTCAGCTGCCCCATGTTACTATTTCACTTACTTGATTATGTGGAGTACCTCCCCCAATCAGTGGAGAAAGAACACAACCCACACCCAGTGGGCAAGACAGAGCTATCCTCAGAAGGGTAACAGTGTCCGATGTTGAACAAAGGACTAAAAAAGACCATGTGACAGATACCTACAGGTCTGAGGCAAGTACTGGTCTGTTTATGGGCAGGCTTGGAAAATAGGGGTACCTCACCTGGAGAGCTTGCTAATACACTGGTCCCCATCCCAGTCCCCCAAGGTAAAGGCAGACTCTCCAAAGATGGGCTGTTGGGAGAAAGAGTGTGTGTTTAAACTTCTTAAGCGATTTTACTGAGCACCCAGTGGTTTAAAGACCACTGGAGTAGAGAACTGAAAACTCAAATACTGCAAATAGCTGCCTTTTCCCTGTAGCCTAAAGCATCTTAGTCCAAACTAGGGGATGTTTTTAGGGTAGTGACCCTCTAGATCAGAGCTCTCCCTTCCTGGACAACAAGCTTCCTGAGGACCTGGGCCACTTAGTACATCTTGTATGGGCCTCTCTGCCTGTTGTTTGCTTTGCTTTCTGGGACACCCTTAGGCTAGTCTAGCAATTCCAAACCTGCCTGGCTTGAAGAGCTGATTCCCATGGGATTTTGAGGAGGGGCCAGAGGTTCTGGAATAATAGTAAAAAACCTACAACCAAGTGGTAGCATCTCAGTACTCCTCTTCTTCCACAAAGTAGTCCATCCCCACCATCACCAAGGGAAGCCCCTAGTGGTGGCAGGCATCTTGGGAATTTTCCTTCATTACGAATTATCCCTTGACTACCAGTGGCACTTCTTAACCTGCTCACTGCTCATCAGAACAGCCTCCGACAGAGCTGCATCCAAATTCTTTAAAGGGCAATTAATTGCCCCAAGTAATCTGCCAAACCTGTCTTCGTTAGAAAATCAGTCTTCATATTCAGGTGAGTTCCACTTAAGACCCTTCTAGCTGCCATTTTAAAAGAAGCCCTTTTGCAATGTTGATTATGTTTCTGTAAGTATTAGAACTGGCCGGGCGCAGTGGCTCATGCCTGTAATCCCAACACTGGGAGGCCAAGGCGGGCGGATCACTTGAGGTCAGGAGTTTAGGAAATACGGTGAACCCCGTCTACTAAAAATACAAAAATTAGCTGGGCATGGTGGCTCATGCCTATAATCCCAGCTACCAGGTGGCTGAAGCAAGAGAATCACTTGAACCCGGGAGGTGGAGGTTGCAGTGAGCTGAGATTGCCTGAGATTGTCTTTAAAAAGCAAAACAAAACAAAAACATACTACAGCAACATAGTCACTGTTGGTTTGAATCTCTCACATTTTGTTCTTTCAGAAGTGCTGGCTGATCATAAGTTTCATAAAGTAATGTGGAGGTATAATTTTAATCAGTTGGTTTGGCTTTTTAAAAGAATTATCTTCTAAAAATCTGTTTATACTGTGTGTGTGCATACGTACTACATATGCATATGTGGATGCATATTTTTCTATCCTAGCAATTATAAATGTTTTGAGTCTGGCCCAAAATTGAAGTAGAAAGAAATTGATGGTAGAGATACTTTCTTTGTAATTTGTGAATGGAAGGCAGCTTGATACAGTTTACCTACATTGGGCCAAATTATTTTGTCTTTTAAAATTTTCTCAAAAAGGTCATATTGCAAAATTATTCTAGGTCCTTTACTATGTCTTTATGCTGACAATCAAGCTAGTAGTGATCAAGGGCATTAAACTTCTGGGGTTACAAGGTTCAGAACTTTCCCCACTGGCCACTTCCTCCATATAAAATAAGACAGTCACACTGGAATCTTAATAGGGCCCTTTCCTGCTGAGAAGTTCAGAAAGCATTGCCTAAATTAATATTTTTAAAGGAAGAAAATGTTGACAGATGTAACCTTAGCTGATTGTTCAAAGAAACATTTTCCGTTGGTTATAATTGTAAATACAAAAGAAGAAAGCTTGGCCTTTGCCCTCTATGACTTCATGACTTAGTGGGGAAAACAGCCACCCAAACAATGACCACAGTGTCCCAAGGTGTGGATGGGGTTCTTAGAGGGTCATGGAATGACTGGCATGGTTGGCAACTGAGGAGGTGGATCTTGAAAAATGACCAAGAAGTTTGTCCAGGTTGAAATATGTCCAGTGAGCAGTTGAAAATAGGGTTTTGGAGTATTTAATGGACAGAAGGTAATCAAGGCCATTAAGAGACTGGCCCAGAGACGGATCACGAGGTCAGGAGATCAAGACCATCCTGGCTAACACGGTGAAACCCCGTCTCTACTAAAAATGCAAAAAAAATTAGCCGGGCATGGTGGCGGGCACCTATAGTCCCAGCTACTTGGGAGGCTGAGGCAGGAGAATGGCGTGAAGCTGGGACCAGAGCTTGCAGTGAGCTGAGATCGCACCACTGCACTCCAGCCTGGGCGGCAGAGCGAGACTCTGTCTCAAAAAAAAAAAAAAAGACTGGCCCAGGGAGGGCAAGTAGCAGAGAAATGTTTAGGCAGAAAGCAGCACAACACAGATTGGCTTCTTGTGTTATTTTTCTCCATTCTTTTGTCCCACGTTGGGGAATGCAGCCTAATTTTCTACATTTAAAAAGTATATGGACCAGGCATAGTGGCTCACACCTGTAATCCCAACACTTTGGGAGGCTGAGGCGGGCAGATAACCTGAGGTCAGGAGTTCGAGACCAGCCGGACCAACACGGAGAAACCCCATCTCTACTAAAAATACAAAATTAGCTGGGCGTGGTGGCACATGCCTGTAATCCCAGCTACTGGGGAGGCTGAGGCAGGAGAATCGCTTGAACCGGGAAGCAGAGGTTGCAGTGAGCCGAGATTGTGCCACTGCACTCCAGCCTGGGCAACAAGAGCGAAACTCAGTCTCAAGGGAAAAAAAAAAAAAAAAATGTACATGAAGATATGTCTTAGTCCCAGACCACAAAAATAGCAACACTTTTTCTATCCTAGCAATTATAAATGTTTTGAGTCTGGCCCAAAGTTGAAGTAGAAAGAAATTGATGGTAAAGAGATATTCTTTGCAATTTGGTAATTTGTGACTGGAAGGCAGAAAGGAATTAGGTGATCTGTGCCTTCATTAAAAAAGACTCCACAGGCCAGGCGCGGTGGCTCATGCCTGTAATCCCAGCACTTTGGGAAGCCGAGGCGGGCGGATCACGAGATCAGGAGATCAAGACCATCCTGGCGAACACGGTGAAACCCGTCTCTACTGAAAATACAAAAAAATTAGCCGGGCGTGGTGGTGGGTGCCTGTAGTCCCAGCTTCTAGGGAGGCTGACCAGGAGAATGGCGTGAACCCGGGAGGCGGCGGAGCTTGCAGTGAGCAGAGATCGCGCCACTGCACTCCAGCGTGGGCGACAGAGCGAGACTCCGTCTCAAAAAAAAAAAAAAAAAAAAGACTCCACAAATACCACCCTTACTCATATCTAGGATTCTACAGGAGGCAAAAATTCGTTATCAAAATACCAAGTCTTTTCTAATGTGCAGCAGTCAGTCATTCAGCAAAACATTTTCTGGGTGCCTTGTTGTCACTCAGTTTGAGTACCAGCACCTCTTGGGAAAGATTTCTGATCTCCCATTGGCTGAGAGCCCTTCTATTGCTTCTGTGACAGCTTTTCTATACAACAACAACGTAATCATCAACTATCTTCCTATGTCTCTGGTTAGGACTATGAGCCTTCCAGTGTAGGGAACATGCATTGTTCAAAGGTGCTCAATAGATAGTTGTTGAATAACACTGAAGGCTTTATGTTATAAGGAACTATATAAATAGAATAATGGGGGAAAAAAAGACCCCATTCACCATAGCAACCCCAATGCAAAATCCCTAACAAAATAAAGGTGACCTGTGTAATAAAGACCTATTGAAAATTCTAATCCAGACTTTGAGATTTCACCCATCAGTAAAATTTCCAAAACGTATTTCATCAACTTACGCATTTAGAAACCAGAAAAAATATATCTAACATAGGTTTTTTTGTAAAATGCCATTTCAACTCTGAGTAGCGGGGGAGGGAATCACAGGATAAAGTACAGTTCTTTAAAACGAATTAGTTTTGCTTTATAAAAGTCACTATGTTGTTCTCAATTTTCTCTCATTGCTGCTTATTTTTCTCCGCACAGCACTCCTCAGCAGGCAGGCATGTGAGGGGGCTGGGCTGAAAGGAGACTGCAGCAAATGGAGAGACAGACCACAGTCCTGAGTTGGAAAACTGAGTATCGTTGAATGCCAGATCTTCCAAAATAAATGAACTGGCTTAATACAATTCTAATCAAGATGCCAACAAGAAGAGAGTGTATCCAGACAAAATGATCTTTGGAAAATATTCTTCACCTTGTGGAATAAACAGGAAAGCATGGCTAACAACGGGTAGTCGAAAACTTTCCTTACTAGATAGTAGAACAAATTTTTAAATGCTTAAATACTAATGGTAATTAGAGTAAATAGAGTGGAACAGGCTAGAAGGTCCAGATTATGCTTTGATTTTTTTATTTACAAAGAAAAGCATGAGTAATTCCAAAAGTGTATTGGCTTCAAAGCCACAAAAGCTTATTTCTCACCTCTGCTACATGTCCATCGCCTATTATCAGGAGGCTCTGCTCACCCTGATTTCCTGGGACTCCAGACTGAGTGATCAGCCATATCTGATCACTCACTCATTTGATCTACAGATTGCCAGCCATCATGCCAGAGGGAAGGAGCTCAGGCTACACTGTCCAGCCACTGTGATGATGGAAATGTTCTGCTGGTAGCTGAAACAGAGGGGTTCCATTTTCATTTGTCACATTAGCAAAGATAATATTGGTGCAAGTCCAGAGTGTGGTGCAATGAGTTCTTCCTGCACTTGGCCTCATCTTTCTGTATTACCAGTTCCATATCTGCACTGTCCAGGACAGTGGCCACTAGCCACATGTGGCCATTGAACACCTGAAATGTGGTGAGAATGGGGAACTAAACTTTTATATTAATTAAATGTGAATAGTTAACATGTGGCTACTGACTGCTAGACTGGACAGAGCAGCATCTGGAAGCTCTTGCATCAGCAATTAAAGGCTTGAGGCCAGATGTACTGTTACTTCTCACAGTCACTGCCAGAACTTGACACACAGCTTCACAAAGTCACAAGGGTCAAAAATCACTATCTTCCTCTGTCCAAAAGGAAAAGAGCTGGAAACGTTGGCCAAGAACATTAATGACTCCTACAACTGGGAAGGACTTTGTAAGCTTAAAAGCAGTGTAAGTGCTGGGTGCGGTGGCTCATGCCTGTAATCCTAGCACTTTAGGAGGCCGAGGTGGGTGGATTGCCTGAGCTCAGGAGTTCAAGACCAGCCTGGGCAATATGGGCCTATCTACTAAAATACAATACATTTCCGGGCGTGGCGATGTGCACCTGCAATCCCAGCTGCTCAGGAGGCTGAGACAGGAGAATCGCTTGAACCCGGGAGGTGGAGGTTGCAGTGAGCTGAGATCATGCCATTGCACTCCAGCCTGGGTGACTCCGTCTCAAAAAAAAAAAAAAAAAAAAGGCAGTGTTTAAGCTTAAAAGCAGAAATCCTAAGGGTCCTGCATTGACTTCCTAACATTAACATGTCCCCATGTCCAAAAAAATCACACACAAAATTAAAAGGTCAACCAATAGGGAATTATAAAGAGTTCATAAAAATCCATCTAAAGAAAACACCTAAGTAGAAAGAAGAATGGGCAAAGGACATGAATGGCCAATCCACAGAAATACTGTACCAACTCCTATTTATGATGGAAAAGGTCATCACACTCATTAGTTAAAAAAATGCAAACTGAAACAATGGGATGCCTCATACAAATTTTCATTGTCACATTAGCGAAGACATACTTAACTAATACTTGGTGCAGGTCAAGAATCTGGTGCGATGAGTTCTTCCTGCACGTAGCCTCATCTCTCCGTATTACCAGCCTTAAAAATGTCCATACTGGCCAGGTGCGGTAGCTCATGCCTGTAATCCCGGCACTTCAGGAGGCCGAGGCAGGCGGATCACCTGAGGTCGAGAGTTTGAGACCAGCCTGACCAACACAGAGAAACCCCATCTCTACTAAAAATACAAAATTAGCTGCGCGTGGTGGTGCATGCCTGTTAATCCCAGCTACTCAGGAGGCTGAGGCAGAAGAATCACTTGAACCTGGGAGGCGGAGGCTGAGGTGAGCCGAGATTGCACCATTGCATCCAGTCTGGGCAGCAAGAGCGAAACTCCGTCTCAAAAAAAAAAAAAAAAAAAAAAAAATCCATACCATTTGCCCTAGAAATTAGGAATCTAGCCCGGAGAAACAAATGGTAAAAGAGTGAAGATTTTCATCAAAGTATTATAATATCAGAAAACCTGAAGACAACCAAAATATTGGTTAAATTATCTACATTCATCCAGCACCTTCTGGAGGCTGACCACTTCCTTATGCAGCCTTTAAAAATGGCCTAATATGGGACATGGATGCAGCTGGAAACCATCATTCTCAGCAAACTATCGCAAGAACAGAAAACCAAACACCACATGTTCTCACTCATTGGTGGGAATTGAACAATGAGATCACTTGGACATAGGAAGGGGAATATCACACACTGGGGCCTGTCGTGGGGTGGGGGGAGAGGGGAGAGATAGCATTAGGAGATATACCTAATGTAAATGACGAGTTAATGGGTGCAGCACACCAACATGGCACATGAATACATGTGTAACAAACCTGCACATTGTGCACATGTACCCTAAAACAAAGTATAAAAAAAGGCCTAATAATATTTAAATTTTGGGAGGGGACTTCCAATAAAATCAAGAGTTTTAAAACCACATAAGAGGGCTAATTCCCAATTACGTAAATACAAATATATGTATATAGTTTTTGCATAGGATAAAGAAAAGGAAATATATTCAATGTTAACAATATGTATGGCTCACTTATTCCTTTTTGTGTCTATTTTATTTTATTTTATTTTTTCTTTTTTGAGACGGAGTCTCGCTCTGTCGCCCAGGCTGGAGTGCAGTGGTGCAATCTCGGCTCACTGCAAGCTCCGCCACCCGGGTTCACACCATTCTCCTGCCTCAGCCTCCCAAGTAGCTGGGACTACAGGTGCCCGCCGCCACGCCCAGCTAATTTTTTGCATTTTTAGTAGAGATGGGGTTTCACCATGTTTGCCAGGATGGTCTCTATCTCCTGACCTCATGATCTGCCCGCCTCGGCCTTCCAAAGTGCTGGGATTACAGGCATGAGCCACCACGCCAAGCCTTTGTGTCTATTTTCTGAGCATTTTACAATGATCATTATTGCTTCGAAAACAAAAAGGGTTTTAAGAGATGAGGATAATGCTTACTTTTAATTGTACTAAAAAGGGTGTTTATGAGAGCAGAGTTTATTTAGGTATTACATTAACTACCACCTCTTGGATGTTTTTACCTTTATCTTTTTCCTTTTATCAAAAGGTAGCTCTTTACCTAATTTGGATTACAGGGAGCTGGGTTTGTTTTCCTTCCTTAGGGAAGTATCAGCATAACTAGTTTAGAGTGGTGCAGGTGAACTGCTGTCAACTCCGTAGGTCAACCCCAAACCTTCACCGTTGTTTTATGACTTCTACTCAACAGCTTGCAACCTTTCAAGGTTAACAAGGTTGATGGGGAATGGTCCTTGCTCTCAAGCAGCTCTCAGGTGGCCAGGCGCAATGGCTCACGCCTGTAATCCCAGCATTTTGGGAGGCCGAGGTGGGTGGATCACCTGAGGTCAAGAGTTCAAGACCAGCCTGGCCAACATGGTGAAACCCCATCTCTACTGCAAATACAAAAAATTAGTAGCCGGGCGTGGTGGCTCGCATCTGTAATCCCAACACTTTGGGAGGCCGAGGCGGGTGGATCACCTGAGGTCGGGAGTTCGAGACCAGCCTGACCAACATGGAAAAACCTGTCTCTACTGAAACTACAAAATTAGCCAGGGATGGTGGCATGTGCCTTTAATCCCAGCTGTTTGAAAGGCTAAGGCACAAGAATCGCTTTGAACCTGGGAGGCAGAGGTTGCAGTGAGCTGAGATCGCCCTATTGCACTCCAGCCTGGGCAACAAGAGCGAAACTCCATCTAAAAGAAGAAAAAAAAGCCAGGCGTGTTGACGGGCACCTTCTAATCCCAGCTACTCGGGAGGCTAAGGCAGGAGAATCACTTGAACATTGCAGAAGTTGCAGTGAGCTGAGATCATGCCATTGCACTCCAGCCTAGGCAACAAGAGTGAGACTCCATCTCAAAAAAAAAATACATGGTGAAGGATGTGCATACTTAACTATAATTCAGTAATTTTCCTCACCTCTTTGGGCTTCCAGGCACCTGTTCCCTCTCCTCCTACGGCTCTGACAGCACTTCCTACACCTGCCTCTTAACTCTCGGCTCTTTACCCTGTGTCTGTTTTCCTAATCTTGGAATGATCCCATCATCCCTGGGAAGACAGCTGGGTGCCCCGGCCAGGGGAGACAGCCGATGCGCAGGGCATCCCTGTGTGTGCATCATGAACACACTGTAGGGTCTGCGAAGTTCTGTGAGGGCAGAGCAGTAAGGGCAGCTGACTCAGGGAAGGCTTCAGGGGGTGGCATTTGAAGGATGGCAGTGGGGGTGGTGGAGGGGGGACAATCCAGGCAGAGGGAACAGCATGTGCAAGGCAAGCCAGGCATTTCACTGATCAATTCCATGTTGAGTCACTGTCTTGGAATCTATGCCACACAATACTTGGGATATAGTAAGTGCTCAACAAATGTAAACTGAGTATAGTAGATGATGTTACTGCTCAGCCATGTTTTACAGAACAGAGAGCATCAAACTGTAAAGGGCCTTCCTGCTTGCCGCTCACCCTGAGGACTGAGTTTTTCTTTTAGGTAGAAGTGGGCAGTAGAGGAGGCTCAAAGCCAGGGAATGTGAGTGGATTTGACTCACCGAGGACACTGCTTCCTAAGCCAGGAGGGAAATATTGGTGCCCTGCCTGGAAGTTAGTTTCAGGGGCCATTTCTGCAGCTGACAGTAGGATCTGGAGCCCAGTTGGGTAGAATAAGTTAGGTTTTGGCATTTCTTCTTAGAATCCTGGAAGGAATTTTAGCAATCCTGCTTCTAAGGGTCAGAGAAGATTCTGGATACCCCTCACATCAAGAGCTCATGCAGCAGAGGAAAGATGAGGTCTCAAGATGCCCCCCTGCACCCCAAGTGTGCCCTAGTCCAGCCAGGGTCGTCAGCACTCCAAAGGCAGGGCTGGCTGTGTCTCCCAGCAGGGGCCTCTCTGCTTTTGCTCACAGAAACATATTTTGGGATCAGTGAAGAAGGAAAATAAGTTCACAGCACCTTCTTCCCCTTCAAAGTGATAATTACTCATGGGTTTAAAAAAAAAACAAACCCAGCAGGTTGTGAACAGGAAGTTACTGAATCCTGCCCCATTTCCAGACAACATGGACAATGAAATTAAGGCTCACAGATGAAAATACAGAAATGTTCCCCCTTTTAGACTGGTTCCAAACTGCTCCATACCGCCACACATAATCACCCAGGTGCAGTACTGTGCCAAGCACTGGGCGAGGCATGACACAATCTTTTTTAAATTAAAACCCTGGAGGACCTCTGCAAGGTAGAAAAACTGAGGCTTAGAGAAATTAACCTGTCCAGAGTCATGGTGCTAAACGAGCAACAGATGTTGGTGCCCAGCTCAGCTGTTTTGAATTCCAAAGCCTGGCTCTTAATAATCTTTGATAACTTCCACATGGTATTTGTACCATCCGTATTCATTTCTCATGGCTGCTGTGCTAGGTCCCACAAACTTGGTGGCTTAAGACACCAGAAATTTATTCTGTAACAGTTCTGGAGGCCAGAAGGCCCAAATCCAGGCATCAGCAGGGCTGTGGGCCCTCCAGAGGCTCTGGGAGGGATTCTGCTCCTTGCCTCTTCCAGCTTCTGATGGCTGCTGATGCTCCTTGGCTCATGGCTGCACCACTCCAATCTCTGCCTCTGTGGTCACATTACCCTCTCTTTATGTGTCAAATCTGCCTCTGATCCATCTTATCAATATGTGTGATTGCATTAAGAGTCTACCTCGCTAACCCAGAGTAACCCCCCATCTCCAGATCCTAGTTTGTGGTGTTGTTGTTTTTGTTGTTGTTGCTTTTGTTTTGTTGTTTTGTTTTGTTTTTGGAGACAGGCTGGAATGTAGTGGCATGATCTGGGCTCACGGCAACCTCTGCCTCCTTGGCTCAAGCCATCCTCCCACCTCAGCCTCCTTAGTAGTTGAGACTACAGATACATGCCACCATGCCCGACTAATTTTTGTATTTTTTAGTAGAGACAGGATTTCATCATATTGCCTAGGCTGGTCTCAAATTACTGGGCTGAAGCAATCCGCCTGCCTCAGCCTCGCAAAGTGCTAGGATTACAGGCGTGAGCCACCGCGCCCAGCCTCCAGATCCTTAATTACATCTGCAAAGACCCTTTTTCTAATGAGGTAACATTTAGGGGTCCCAACGCCCAGACCACAGACCATTACCAGTCCATGGCCTGACAGGAACCACAGCAGGAGGTGAGCACCGGGTGAGTGGGCATTAGCGCCTGAGCGCCACCTTCCATCAGGTCAGTGGCATTAGATTCTCATAGAAGTGGGAGCCCTATTGTGAATGGCACATGAGAGGGATCTAGGTTGCATGTCCCTTATGAGAATCTGAAGCCTGATGATCTAAGTTGGAACAGTTTCACCCCGAGATCCTCTTCCCCTGACTTGTCTGAAACCAGTCCCTGGTGCCAAAAAAGGTTGGGGACCACTGATGTACAGGGATTGTTACATAGATATCATTTAAGGGGGCATTTTTCAGGCTACCACACCATATTTGTCCATTCCTTAATTTATTCCTACACAGACCCTAACTATGTGTGTATGGGCATTATTTAGGAGCTACAGAAATCAGGAGAGAAATGGACATAGTCCCTGCTACCAGGGACCTCATGGTCACTCCTACGACCTTCCATACAGTTTCCCAGATACTCCAGTGATAGACAACAGGGGTAAGAGATGGTAAGGATAGTCACAAGGACAATAGCTGTCACTAACCAGCAGCACTGTTCTGACACTTACATGTATGTACTAACTTACTGACTCTCACCACAGCCTTATCCGCACCTGTAAGTGGGCTGCACAGTCTGTACTTTCACCTCTCCGCAGGAGCACATGAGAGAGGTGGTCAAGGGGGCAAGATGGGGGTGGTCATGAAAGGCTTCCTGTAGGAAGTGCCACTTCCACAACACAAGGACAGGAATTAGAGAAAGTGGAATTGGGAGGGAGTAGGATTGAGGCCTCCCACCCACTAAACAGAGGGAGGCAGTAGGGAGCCTGAATGCTCCCACACTAGGGTTAAGGAGTGCAGGAGAGTATGAAGACACTGCACAATGCCAGCTCAGGCAATGGTGGCCATTGAGTTTTCAGCAGGGGAGGGACCTGATCAAACTTGTTTCTTCCTAGAGAAGGGGCCAGAATCCCAACTGTCCCTTCCATGTATATTTCCCAGTATATTTCCAGCCTGACAAGGCTGCTGCAGCTGTTGGAAATCCCCTGGAGAATCAGAGGTCACCTGGAGGAAGTGGAGAACAGTAAGGAGGCTCCCCACCTTCCCACTCTATCCATGGGGACCTCTTGCTTTCCTGGAGCAACCCCCTTCACCCTGAGGTTCCCAGTCCTGCAGCCGGTCCTGACATGGATATTCTCTTGCTGCTTCTGCTCGGGGTTGCACTTTGAGCTCTTTGATCAAGGTGATGGGAGCCTTAGTGGTCCCAGGTCCACGTCCAAGGACCCAAGGACTCCATAAATCTCACCATCTCTGAGGGACCTTTGGGTAGGCACTCAGCAGGCCCTCTTGGGCTCCTAGAGCCTGGGACCTCAATGTAGATCACACTGGGCCATGACTGTCCCCATCAAGTTCAGCAAGTGGCTGCTCCCCTTTCACTGTCATCCTAGCATACCCGACACAACATAGGTGCGCCACAAAAACGTGACAACCCCAGAAAGAATGCCTGTGATGTGCTTTGCTGGCCCCAGCAGCACAGCGGTGAGCAAGAGACCCAGTGCCACTGGTGGGCGAGGCAGGTGTCCTTCAAACCATCGCCCACCAGAGACAAAACTGCAGAGACCTGGGCAAGGAGAGTCGGGTCAGGGAAAGCTCTCCTGGGGGATTTTTGAATTTGTGATGATCCTATCTTTGACAAGAACTGGCTAATCTCATGGCGGGATCCTGTCTTGGTTCACTTGGGATTTGTTCATGCTCAGGCCTGAGGTCCCCGCCTCTGCCAGCTGAAGTGGGTGAGTCTTCCAGCTCCCCTGTCCCCAGTAAGGGGGCATTCAATGCCAGGCAGAGCGCGGAGAGCCACTTCTGCAGCCCCCACCAGGGGGCAGCCCCAGCTCCTGGCCATCTCCTTTCTGTGCTGAGCCCCTTGGGTGAGAGAAAACCACACAAGCTGACCTTGGACGAACTAATATCGGGGTCCCAGGGGCAGGCAGCAGCCCCCAGCTTCCACTCCCTACCTCCTTGCCGGGGAGCTGGCTGAGTCTCCAGCAGCCAGTCTCTCCCTACCAACCGCCCGTCCTTATTCTCCATTTCCACCTCCATTTTGCAGGGTAGGCCGGGGGAAGCAGCATTGCTTAGATTCGCTCTCATCTTCAGTCGCTCTAAAAGGAAGGCACTATTATCCCCACTGTACAGGAGAGGAAACCAGCTAAAATATGTTAGTATCCGGCTGAGGGGCATCCAGCTAGCAGAGACGCTCTCACTCAGCCGAATACCCCCACTCCACTCCCAAGGCCTCCCCTTTCCCGCTTTCACACATTTCCGACTCCTCAATCCTCAGAACCACAGGTCTCTCTTCCCAAGAGGTGCTGCCTTTCATGGCTCTCAGAGGAACCGAAGGGTCAAAGGAGAGTAGCTAAAAGCCAGGTTCATCCCAGGAGCCAGGGCTGGAAAGAAGAAGGCCCCGCCCACTATCAGAAGGCAAACGGCAGTCCCTGTGCAGGATATATTCAGGGTTGAGCAGGAAGACCACAGAGCTACAAACCGAGGCCCAGCTAGGGGAGGTCATGCAGTTCACCCCGGACTCCCACTACATTGCTCCTGGCTCCTCACACAATGGGCGGGCCCATCCCCTCTGGGTGGGGCTTCCTCTGGGCCCACTCTTGGCTGGAGATCAGGGACTTGAAGGTAATTAAGACATGTCTTGCCCTGGAGGGCTTCCCAGCATGGTAGGGAAAATGGGCATCCCACTAGAGAATGAAGAACTAACTGGGCATCTGGAAGAAGGGCCTAGAACTCAGGATAGAAGACAAGATGGAGTGCCATCAGAGAAGCCTTCCCGGAAGAGGAAACCTCTGTGCTGAGCAGGACAGCACAGGTGGGAGTAGCCTCAACCAAGGCCTGTTTTTGGCTTGGGGCCAATCGTTGCCACAAAGACCTGATGTGCCCAGCAAGGAGGTGGAGAACAGAGGGGAGCCCGGCCCGGTCCTGCGGGGCGCTGAAGCGCGGCTGGGAAGTCAGTACAAGCTGGAGTGGAGGCTCCGCTGAGCACTAATGGGAGGAGGCCAAGGTCCTGACCTGGAGCCTGCAGCCACCAGGACAGAGATTCTGTCCTGGACTCTCTGAGCTTGGGGCATGCGGGCTGCCAGGGAGGTGTGATGGTGGGAACCCGGGGAAAGGGAGGAAGCCTCCTCCAGGCGTGGGGCAGCCCTGGGTCCTGCAACAGGCAGGCCTCTGGAAGGGCCTCGCTTTTCCTCCCTTGGGCCTCATCCTGGTTTTCTCCTCACCTCCCTGTCGCAGGGTCCCGGGTCCAGGCTGGGGTTCAGTTCCCTGCTCCTCCTCTCTTTGCCCTCCCCCCGCCCGATGGCCCCACAACTGCTGTCTTGGAGTAGAGCGCCGGGAGACCGCGGCGCCGAGGTGAAGAGCGGAGTCCAGAGCCCTCCAGAGCTGGGAGCGAATCCCAGCCCTGCCTATCGCGAGCTGTGTGGCCTAGAGTGAGTCCGACCTCTCTGGGCCTCAGCTTCCTCCGACATGAATGCAGTCACGGAACGCGCCAACGCAGGAGACACCCAGGACATCCTGACCGCTCGGGAGACGCGAGGCGCGGCAGCGGGCACGGGCAGCGGAGAGGGGCACGACCCTGCGGAATCCTCCGGCAGGGCGGGGCCTTCGGGTGGCTCCGGGTGTCCAGGGGAAGGGGCGGGCTCCGGGACGCGGAGGGAAACTGAGGCCGCGGAGGAGGCGACCGTTGGCAGCGCGCTGCTCCTGCCGGCCCTGCGTGGACGGCCCCACTGGGGAGGACGCGGGCTCCTTTTGTCTGCAGCGTCCCCGCCGCCGCTGCCGCCTCCCTCTCTCCCTCCCGCTCTCGCCGCGGCCCCCGCCCGTCCCCTCCCCTCCCCCTATTGCCCCTCCCCCTTATCCTCCCCTCTCCCCCTCCCCTTCCTTCCCCTCCCCTCCCTTCCCCTCTGGAGCGGCGGGGGCTGCGGCGCCGCTGCTGACACTGATCGGCCGCGGCCGCCACCGGGCGGAGGCTGCGCGGCGCAGACCCAGGCGGGCGGCTCCGGAGGGCGCGCGGCGATGGCGGCGGCGGGAGGGCGGCGGGTGCGGCGGGCGAGGGGTCCGGGCTGAGCTGCGGGCCGGCCCGGATGGCGGGCGGCGCGGGCTGGGCGGGCGCCCCCGCGGCTCTGCTGCGCTCCGTGCGCCGCCTGCGCGAGGTGTTCGAGGTGTGCGGCCGCGACCCCGACGGCTTCCTGCGCGTGGAACGCGTCGCGGCGCTCGGACTGCGCTTCGGCCAGGGCGAGGAGGTAAGCTGGCCCGACCCCAGTCCCGGTCCAGGGACCCCAGCCCAGCCCCCAGCCCCGCCGCCCCTCCCCCAGCTCTCCCGCCGGGTCACCCGCGTGGCCCGAGGCAGTGGCCTCCCTCCCAATCCCCTCCCTCCGCCGGAGCCCAGGACCTCGGTCCCCCGGGTATCCCCGGCACAGCCGGGCCCTCGCTTTCCCCCCCTCCCTGGCGCCTGTGCCCCGAGCATCACGCGTCACGCCCAGGGTGGCTTCTGCGCCCACCTTCCCTCCTCGGTCGTGCAGGTCCTTCTGAGCGGTCTGCACATCCACCCTTGTCTTGGGGAGAGACCTACCAGAATCTGGTCCCAGGCTCCCCACCCCACCCCCAGCTGCAGAGAACAAGATGCAAGGGTCTGTGTACGCCCTGCTGGGCCGGGCCAGGGGGTGAAAGGGACAGGTAGGGGTGCTCTGCAGCCTTGGCTCCTTGGCTGCACCCACCCTGCCCAGACACAGGAGGAGGTGTCTGCTGGGGCCACCGTGTATTCCCGGCCCAGTGCCGAGTGACCTCTCTCATTCAGGCTCTGCTGGGCAGCCAGGCTGGCAGCCGGCTGTGTTGGCTGCAGCAGGCCAGGCAGAGCCAGGCTCGGGGAGTGGTGGCTGAGCAGAGGGCTTTCATGTGGCATCTATTTGGGGAAAGCAGGACTTACGTAGATTGTTAACAGGGCTGGAAGCGGAGGGTCGGTGCAGCCAGTAGGGTGGACGGAGTCATATCACCACACCAGAGTCCTCTGGTGGCACCGGCGTGGGGACTGGGGACTGTGTCTTTAGGGGAAGACAGAACACCCACCTGGCTGAAATGGTCAGGGATTTCCCCTGGAGACAAAAGCCGTGAGAAGTGGGTTTCCAAGACCATCTAAGGCCTCAGGCCCTGCATGGGGGGCCTGGGGCCATGGGCCTCAAATGGGCACTGGCTGGCATTGTGTTCCCGGGACAGGTCAGACCAGGCATTTCAGGACATGGGGGAAGCTGGATGATGGCCAGGTTGGACCCGTGCCTCCGTGTCACCAGACAGTGAGAGACGATGGAGAATTATCTCTCACTGGCACCTGGGCATGGGCCGGGACCTGTGAGTTGCTGAGAGCGGTGGGCAGAAGAGAGCGAGGCAGCTTCAGGGCTTGAGAACTCAGGTACCCACCCCAGGAAACACCACTGCAGTGCCTGTGAGAGCCCAGACTGCCCTCTGCGGGGCTCTGCTGAGGGGCACTGCCTGCTGCCACCATGACCTTTCTTCCCCAAAGGCCAGCCACACCCTTCCCTTTTCCCGGTGGTTCCCATCTGGGGCAGGCTGAGCCGCCTCCTGGTGTAGGTATAGTCCCGCTCCTTCCTCTCAGGACACAGGCTGCAGGTCGGGTAAAGAAGCCACCAGCTCTGGCTGAAACCTGGAGTCCCCGAACCACAGAGCCTCAGTGGTGGGAAGGGTCTCCCAGCAACCTCTGGCAGGGGCCACCAACCTCGGCCACGTGCCCAGCAAGCCTCACCCACTTCTCCCCCGGCTGGACAGTTCCTGCCATTAGAACCTTCTCCCTCATACACTCTAGAGACAGACCTGCTCGTCACTTAGTCATCACCATTCTGCACAGGGACTCACATGGGTCTCTCTTCTTTGCCGGGGCCTTTAAATATTTGAAAATAGCACTCATGCCCCTTCTCTCCTTCCTAGCTCCTTACTCCCATTTTCCCTTCTCCAGGCCAAATACCCCAGTTCCTGAAGCCCTAGGCCATTTCCATGTGACCCAGTAGCCAGACATCTGGCTTCTGGCCCTGGAGCTGCCATCGCCTAATTCTGTGATTCAGTTTTCCTAGCAATAACATGAAAGGGCTGGACCAGCAGACCGCCCCCCCGCCCACCCAAGACTACCAGCCCCAAGACCTCACACATGCACGCAGCTCAGGGTGGGGCTGCCTCTGCACTGTCCACTCATATTAAGTTTCTGGCCACCAAAACCTCCAGGGATCTGTTTTAGAAACCTCTGCCAAGCCAGGGATTCTCTACCCCTGGGGGAGCGTCAGTGATTTCTTTCTTTTAAAAACATACTCTGATATTACTACAGAAGCGGTGGATATGCACTGCAGAAAACTGGAAATAGGGACAAGCAAAATAAAACGTATTGTGTCCTATCTCTCCCGCAGCGCCTCGATGACACTTCTGTCAGACCTTTCCAGCTGTTTCCATGCTTATATGTCAATTTTCTCCAGAAAATGAGATCATACTGTGCATACTGTTTTGTAACCTGATTTTTTTGCCGGTAAATGATCATCACTTTTCTGCTTCAATAAATTTTCATCTCGTTTAATATGCAGACCTTTTTCAGATTTCCCTATTTGACCCCAAAATGTCCATTTTTGCTGTTTCCTCTCTAGGACTGTGCAGTGTATGTGGTTGTTGTCACCTTTTAGTCTCTCTTACTGTAACACAATTCCTTTTTCTTTTCTTTTTTTTTTTTTTCTTTTTTCTTTTAACAATCCTGGCTTGTGGAAGCATTCGGGCCTGTTATCTGTGTCAATAATTTCTGGAATATAAGCCTGTTTCTTGGCCCTTATTCCCATTTAATTTCGTCTTGTTCATTTCCTCACATTGTATGTGTCAAGAAAGAGAATCTACCATCCTACCTCTGTCAGTCTCAGCTGTGGAGAAGCAGTGCTTGGTGTGTCTGAATCCACAAGGCTGGTTAAACATGCGGGGCAGGACCATGGACAGGGCCCCGAGGCACTTGTAGGGGTGGTTTTCTGCTCACACTGTATTGACCGAGACCCGTGGAAATATACTTTGCATCTCTACTCACTACCCATCATATCCCCTGATGCATTACAAAATCGGAGCGTTGTTTTCCAGCGGTGGAGGGGGCCTCCCTTACAAAATGCAGTGTACTCTGACTGTTTCTATTTCATTTGCTTTAAAATCAGGCAGTGGCATTGATTTCCCAGCCACTTGGTGCTCTGGGGTGGATAATGCTCATTCATTAGATATGGAGTTCAGTGAACTTACAGCTGATTGTCCACAGTTCACCACCTACCCCCAGAATACCAGGGATACCAGGGTCAAATGCTTTGCAGAAACCAAAATATACTAGGTCATAAAGTATGAAATAAATATCCATGAGGCCATAATGAAGTATATATAGTATAAATTATTGAACAAATGAATAATAAATAGGAAAATCTCTCGTATAGAAGAAATCCAAATAACATATGCTAATAATTGCCCCACTGAGGAAGTAAAGCATAAGTTCACACCCTGTAAGCATGAGATGTGTGTAGTGGCTTCCTTATAAAGGGCAGAGTTTGGAAAGGGGAGGGGAAGAGCAACTGTATAGTGGAGAAACCCAACACACACTGTCTCAGAAGGTGATCAAGGCCAACATCGATAGTGACAGGTCATGATGATGGCATATACCCTTAGTGTGATGTGGTGAGAATAGACCTTTTCCTCTGTGGTCTTCCTCCCAAACCAGGAATCCCAGTCTAGCCCTGAGAAAAACACCAGACACATCCCAACCGAGACGCATTCTACAAAATACCTGATTAGCACCTGTCAGATTTGTCAAGGTCATCCAAAACAAGGAAATTCTGAGACACTGTCACAGCCAAGTGGAGACTAAGGAGGCAGATGACCAAATGCAGTGTGGTGTCCTGAATGGGACCCTAGAACCAAGAAGAGGACATTAGGTAAAAACTAAGGAAGTCTGGATCAAGTATGAACGTTACTTAATAATGGTATTTATGGATTAGGTTAGTCCCTGATAGTTCCCTACTTTGTTGACCTAGGTATCACAGCAGAAAAGAGGAGACAATGGCCCAGGTGTGGTGGCTCATACCTGTAATCCTAAAACTTTGGGAGGCTGAGGTGGGAGGATCGCTGGAGCTCAGGAGTTCGAGACCAGCCTGGGCAACATGGTGAGACCCCCCCATCTCTACAAAAAATACAAAAATTAGCCCGGTGTAGTGGCATGCACCTGTAATCCTAGCTAGTCGGGAGCCTGACGCAGGAGAATCGCTTGAACCCAGGAGGCAGAGATTGCAGTGAGCTGAGATTACATCACTGCATTCCAGCCTGGGTGACAGAGTGAGACTGTGCCACCAAAAAAAAAAAAAGAAAGAAAGAAAGAAAAGGAAGAAGGAGGGAGGGAGGGAAGAAGGAAGGAAGGAAGATTTTTGAGGGATGGGGGCACACCACTGCCCTGACCCTGAAAGTCTACAATGCCAGGGGAGCAGGACTCTGATAAATATGTAACATGATGGCTCAACACCCTGACCCCTTCCTGATGTATTGCATAGTCTCCCTAACCTCTTTAGGCCTCTATTTACTCATCCATCAAATGGAACTGATCAGAGGCCCCATTCCATAGGGTTATTTTGGGATTTGAGTGAGTTAATACATACAAAGGGCTTAGCCCAGTATCTGCACAGAGTAGGCATAATATCAGAATTGCTGGCGCTCTCCTTGTCATTATTATTATTTTCTTAACACTTGCAAGCATTTTTGAGAGGCTGTTCTAGGCTGGGGATTTGCTAGAAATTGAGGTCAAGATCTGGCACTGGCCTCTATGTGTTCAACTTACCCTCCTTAACCAGCTGTGGTGTTCCTGCCCCTCGTGCGTCCCCCCGGCAGTCAGAATGGCAGACATTGAAAGCAGCCAGAGATGTCCTGGACCACACTTCCTTGTGACATGGTCCTCTTCCCTTTCCAGTTTGAAGACCGTCCTTCTTGCTAGAAAAATGGAAATAAGAATCACCAAGTAGGCCTCTGCCATGCATTAACCCAGCACCATCTCCTCTGGACAGCAGGCCTGTCCTGCCTGCTTGGAGATGAAATGATGGTCCCCATTCGGCTCCCTGAGTCCTCAGGTCCCCTCTGAGCTAATGCCCGCTATCGGGGAATTGCTAGTGTCATTGGCTTAAGCCTGGGTCTTTGAAATGGCAAAAGGGTTGGGGTGCTAGGATGGACTGAGACCAGCCAGGAGCCAGCCCTGGGGCTGGGGTCGACGTCTTCTGAGATACATGGGCTTCCAGGAACAGGAGCAGCTGGAACTAAAGCTCCTCCTGCTCATGAGTGGGGATTGGATAATGGGGAAGACGCAACTGTATCCCCTCCGCTGTGGCCGGAGGAGGCGGTGAAGGGGAAGATAGGGCCAGATCAGTGGTTCCCTGTAAGCAGTGAGGAGACCTAGGCAGCCAAGAGTGGATGTGTGTGGGAGAACGGGATGGGGAGCAGGACTGGAGGCAGAAGGCCTCCTCAGGACTGTGGCACATGGTAAGAGAGGAAAAGCAGCCTGACTTGGGCAGTGGCGAGGGGTGCAGAATTGACAGGGGCCTGGAAGGCCAGCGAAGCCCCAACAAGCCACTCCCAAAAGGTGATAGTTAAAGGTGCTCTTTTGAGACCAGGCAGCCTCGATGTACCCCACCCTAATGAGGCCACCGTGCAGAGTAACAAGGCTGGCACATCAGAAGGAAGGCCCAGGTGCCCTGAGCCTGGCAGGAAAGGTGGGAGTGCCTGGGACCTGAGCTGGGAGCAGGACTGGAGTGGGCCCAGAGAGACGTTCTCTTTCCTGTGCTTCTGGGGAACGGTGCTCCTGACGTTGGAGGTCATCATGGAAGTGGGGCCAAGGCTGGGGTCCCTTGGGGCCTGGGGATGGGCACGTGGCACCACACTCTGCTTTGGGGTGGGAGGACGAGTCCTAGCTGGGGCACCCTCTGGCCTCTCATGCCCACCAGTTTGGCTGTGCTGGGAGGAGGCCAGATGCAGAAAGTCTGCTGGGACTCATCCATCTTATCAGACACGCCCCTGCCTTTTTTTTTTTTTTTTTTTTTAATTGAAACAGGCTCTGGCTTTGTAGCTGTGGCTGGAGTTCAGGGCTGCATCACCACTCACTGCAGCCTCGAGCTCTTGGGCTCAAACCGGCCTCCCGCCCCAGCCTCCCAAGTAGCTGGCACTGCAAGTATATGCCACCATGCTCAGCTAATTTTTTGTCCGACACTCTTTTTTCCTGTGTTTTGTTTTTTTGTTTTTTGTTTTTGAGGTGGAGTCTCACTCTGTCGCCCAGGCTGGAGTGCAGTGGCACCATCTTGGCTCGTTGCAACCTCCACCTCTTGGGCTCAAGCGATTCTCTCACCTCAGCCTCCCGAGTAGCTGGGACTACACAGCCACGTGCCACCACACCCGGCTAATTTTTTGTATTTTTAGTAGAGACGGGGTTTTGCCATGTTGGCCAGGCTGGTCTTTTAACTCCTGACCTCAGGTGATCCACCCGCCTGAGCCTCCCAAGGTGCTGGGATTACAGGCCTGTGAGACACTCTTGACGAAGCCTGAATCCATTTGGCAAAACCTTGCTGAGTTCCAGCATCATCCCCAAGACACTGGAGTTCTAGAGAAGGAAGCGCCAGTGTTGAGGGGCCGTGCTCTGGTTGGGGGGTGTGATCCCTGCCTCCATTGGTGAGACCTGAATGGGGGACGTGTAGACCTGAGTAGGGGGAAGAATCAGCCCTTCCCATCAGCAAGACGTGCCCTCTGAGGGGTTTCAGTGGGTAGAGAACCTTGAACCATCCACAAGCTTCCCTTAGGGGCGTCTAGCCCATGAAGTGGGACGTTCCCCCTGTACAGGTAGGTCACGAGGCTGGACAGGCAGCATGGCTTTCAGACCTGGCCCCGGCTCTGAGGCCTAGGAGCCTTCCCCAGCACTGGGAAGAAAACCAAAGAGGAAAAGAAGAAGAAAGGACTGGGCGGAGGGAGGAGAGCCCGGGCCAGAAGATTCCTGTGTGCTGCCTGGGCTGGTGGGCAGGAAGTAGGGAGCCCAGGAACCTGGGAATGGGGGCGATGGCTACAAAGCCACTCCTTTTTCCTTTAGCAGGGCCTCCACCGCCTTAGAAAGTCGGTGCTGGGCAGCACTGCCTTGGGGGGCAGTGTGTTGCTAGGGTGGGCCGCAGGCTTCTGGACAATGGTGCCCCGGCCTGGGCAACCTGCCGCCAGCAGGAATAGGTCCACGTGGTGGAGGGGGTTCTGCCTCAGTCCGGGCGTGTAGGGTGGAGGGCTCCTTCCCTTCCTGTTGCAGCACCCCTTTGGCCCACCCAGCAGTCGTCCCCACCCCAGCCCTGAGCAGTGCCACCAGGAACAGTGCAGAAGGGGAACCCAACAGCTGGCTGAGATTGACTCTTAGAGCTGAGTCACACCAACCTGGGCAGGATGGAGGGGAAATGCCCCTGGCCTGGAAATGGCATACGGCTTGCCCAAGTCACTGCTGTCCTCCCAGCCCCAAGTTATTGGGTAAATGTGCTGAAATTTTTATAGAGTTGATTTTATGGAAGTACCCCTTACATTTACCCTTAACATGGGTCCAGATGTAAAAAAAAAAAATTTTTTTTTTGAGACGGAGTCTTGCTCTGTCGCCCAGGCTGGAGTGCAGTGGCACGATCTCGGCTCACTGCAAGCTCTGCCTCCTGGGTTCACACCATTCTCCTGCCTCAGCCTCCCAAGTAGCTGTGACTACAGGCGCCCACCACTACGCCTGGCTAATTTTTTGTATTTTTTAGTAGACACGGGGTTTCACCGTGTTAGCCAGGATGGTCTCGATCTCCTGACCTCGTGATCTGCCCGCCTCAGCCTCCCACAGTGCTGGGATTACAGGCGTGAGCCACTGCGCCCGGCCAAAAATTTTTATTCCTAGGCCAGGTGTGGTGGCTCAACTCTGGAATCCCAGCACTTTGGGAGGCTAAGGCGGGTGGATCGCTTGAGGTCAGGAGTTCGAGACCAGCCTGACAAACATGGTGAAACCCCGTCTCTACTAAAAATACAAAAATTAGCTGGGCGTGGTAGCATGCACCTGTAGTCCCAGCTACTTGGGAGGCTGAGACAGGAGAATTGCTTAAACCTGGGAGGCGGAGGTTGCAGTGAGCTGAGATTGCACCACTGCACCCCAGCCTGGGTGACAGAGCGAGACTCCGTCTCAAAAAATAAAAATAAAAAAATAAATACAAATAAATAAATTTTATTCCTAGGCCCAGCACAGTGGCTCAAGCCTGTAATCCCAGCACTTTGGGAGGCCGAGGCAGGCAGATCACCTGAGGTCAGGAGTTTGAGACCAGCCTGGCCAACATGGTGAAACTCCGTCTCTATTAAAAATACAAAAATTAGCCGGGGGTGATGGCACACACCTGTAATCTCAGCTGCTTGGGAAGCCGAGGCAGGAGAATCATTTAAACCCAGGAGGAGGAGGTTGCAGTGAGCCGATTGCGCCACTGCACTCCAGCCTAGGCGACAGGGTGAGACTTTGTCTTAAAAAAAAAAAAAAGCCATTTTATTGCATTTTTAACATCGTGGGTACCTACTGTGTGCCAACCCTGCCCTGGGCACTGGGAAACAGGAAACAACAGGGACCTGGACTCGCATTCTGATTGGGGGGCACAGGAAAGAGACAGACAAAGGAATAGAAACAACTGTCAGGTGCGGGTAAGTGGCGGAAAAAAACATTAGTGCTGAAACAAAAACCAATGTACTTAGAACAATGTCATAGACGGATATTGAGGTGGAGCCCAGAATGAAGTGGGGGCTGCACCTTGCAAATGTCTCGGGAACGCGGTCCATGCAGAGGCAGGAGCCTGCCCCGGGGCTTAGAGGCACAGTGAGCCCGATGACAAGGGCGGGCCAGTTCCTGCGGCCTTCCCTGCAGGGGCTTTGGCTTTCTTGGAATGAGATGGAAGCCCCCAAATGGTTCTGAGCAGAGGAGAAATAGGATCAGACTTAGGTTTAATGGGGACCACCCTGGCTGCCATGTGGCTCCTCGGAGAGGCAGAAGGGGCCGGGAGAGGCAGGGACACCAGTGCCAAGGCTGCTGCTTCACCCAGGTGATGGGCACTGGGGGCTGGGAGCAGAGGAGAAGCCGTGGAGCAGTGGCTGGATCTTGAAAATGGAGCGGATTGACAGTGAGAGTGAACAAGAGGAGACTTTGGAGACAGGCTGCCGTTGCTGGGTGGGGAGGCAGAGAGGAAGAGGGCTGGGTGAGGACTCGGGAGCTCCACGTTGGCCTGTGAGACCTGAGTGCAGCTGTGGAGCCAGTGGCGATGGACAGGTCTGGGGACCACGTTTCAGCTCAACCCTATCTGGCACATCCTGGGCTCTTTCTCCCCTTCCTTCTATCCTGGCCCTTGGGTCTCATCTCACTGCCCACAACAAAGGAATTTACAGAAGCTGACCCAGGTGTGGCCTGGCCCCCTTTAAAAGCCAGACTTGGACAGGCGCGTTGGCTCACGCCTGTAATCCCAGCACTCTGGGAGGCCGAGGCGGGCGAATCACGAGGTCAGGAGACCGAGCCCATCCTGGCTAACACGGTGAAACCCCATCTCTACTAAAAATACAAAAACAAAATTAGCTGGGCGTGATGGTGGGCGACTGTAGTCCTAGCTACTGGGGAGGCTGAGGCAGGAGAATGGTGTGAACCTGGGAGGTGGAGCTTGTAGTGAGCCGAGATCGCGCCACTGCACTCCAGCCTGGGCGACAGAGCCAGGCTCCATCTCAAAGAAAAAAAAAAAAAGAAAAAGAAAAACCGGCTTGCCCCAGCATCTTCAGATTCTTGGAGACTCCCCCATGGGCCACAACTTAGGGCCACCAATTTCCTGCAACCTGTCACCCCTGAGGTCACTGCTGAGGACCCATTGTCCATAGCTTCTGTGTTCTTGGGGGCAGGATGAGCAGAGCAGCCCAGAATCCTTACAGGTTTCTATAACAACCTGTGACCCAAGACGGGGAGCATACAGCCGTAGCCCAGATTCCAGCTGTGAGGACCTCTGGCTTCCCTGGAGACCAAGGCCTTGAGTCCAACACACACTTCAGTTGCTGTGGCTCAGGGCTTACAGGCACAAAACCCAGAGAAGATTGCCAGCTTCCTCCAAAGTGTTTGCTGATGACACATGGGCCTACAATGGGCACTGTCCCCAGGAAAATCCCAGTCTAAGGCCAGCACCTCGACAGGATAGGCAGAGGATTGATATGAACCAAAACAAAAACCAGAAGGGAAGTAGAAGTCATTCAGTGAGACTCCCATTCAGCGCCTGCATCACTCAGTAGCCAAGAGACAGGGACACGCTGCCTCCCAAGGCAAGCCCATTCTCACCTGGCAGAGCTCTGGCTGAGTTCTTGTTCATATAATGAGCTGAAGTCTATCTCCTAGAGTTCCATCTGCTCACACTTCCTCCACCCATTCATCCAACCATCTGCCTGCCCGTTCACCTAAGCATCCACTTACCCATCCATCTACCCATCCATCATCCCTTCCGTCCAGCCATATATACCCAACCATGTACCTCCTGATCCATTCGTCCAGCCAACCGCCCATCCAACCATCCATCCACCCATCCATTCATTAGCCACTCACCCCTTAGCCCACCCATCTGTTCATCCACCCTTCCTCCCACTTCCCTAGCCTCCCCATCTGTCCATCCATCCATCCATCCATCCACCCACCCACCCACCCACCCACCATCTACCACTTCCTGAGTATCAGTCATGCACAAGTCCTAAGCACAGACCCAGGGATGGGGACTGGTATTTTCAGGGAGTGACAAGTTTCTCCATGTAGTAAAGGGACAGGAAGGGCAGGGAGACTGAGAACTCAGGCTGGAACAGGGACCAGATGGTGACTTTCGGGAGGGCTCAGGAGCTGGGAGAGTCTGAGTAGCTCAGATGAGTTTTGGATGAGCAGCAGCACTTCATCCAAGAGCAGCATGTCCCTGTCTCTTGGCTACTGAGTGATGCAGGCAGTAATTCCCGCCCTCTACGGAATCGACTCCTTTTATGACTTCTCACTTCCCACACAGGCCACTGGGTCTGGCAAGAGCTGGGGTCTTGCTGAAAAAAGTGAGGGCTCAGATTATTTTATTTTTATTTATTTATTTATTTATTTGAGACAGAGTCTTGCTCCGTTGCCCAGGTTGGTGTGCAGTGGTGAAATCCCGACCCACTGCAAGCTCCGCATCCCAGTTTCATGCCATTCTCCTGCCTCAGCCTCCTGAGTACCTGGGACTAGAGGGGCCCCCCACCATGCCCGGCTAATTTTTTTTGAATTTTTAGTAGAGATGGGGTTTCACCATGTTGGCCGGGATGGTCTCGATCTCCTGACCTCGTGATCCACCCATCTCGGCCTCCCAAAGTGTTGGGATTACAGGCATGAGCCACCACGCCCGGCCCTGCCTTTGTATTTCTTAATCCCTTTCATCATCGTGGCAACCAGGAGGCTCCAAGAGATGAAGTGACTTGTCCAGGGTCTTGAGTAACTGGAGGAGCTGGGATTTGAACCCAGGTCTGTCAGGTTCTAAAGCTGCCTTTTTAGCTTCCTACAGTGGGGGTCCCACGTTCTTAGAAGGTCAGAGGAGGGAGAGAGTGACCTGATCTGAGTTCCAGAAATCTAACATTGGAGAAATCTAAAATTTGAGGCTTCCTCTGGCTGGGGAATTTGAGCCTGGGATGGTCTCGGTTGGGAAATGCACAGATCAGAAGTAGGTCTGGGATCTGCAGGATGGGCGCCCAGGGGCGTTCTCATGGGCACTGCATCCCAGCACTGGGCAGGGAGGGAGTCTGCCAGCAAACTGTGCCCGGAATTATGCATCTGCGCCACTTCCTGTTCAAGTGGTGATGCCATGACCCCAGGAGGTGTGCGTTTGTTTCTCTGACTGCTCTGATTTCCTGCCAGGCGCTCATAGGTAATTCTCTGCAGGCCCAGGCTGTGTGGGGCTGAGTCTTCTGGGTCTCCAATTGGCCACCCCGCCACCCCTGGACCACAGGCTCCTGTTCCTGCATCTTCCTCAGCCTGCACTGCAGATCCTCCCCAGTCAGAGGCCCTGCAGCCCCAGCCGGCCTCAGCCCCATCCTGCTCTCCTACCCCTTCCCCACTTCCACTTTTCTACAGCACCTCAGATCAGGCCAGGCCATCTCTCAGGTTCTCTCCCTGCCCTAGGGAAGTGGCTGGGAGCTGGGCCCTAGTGTCAGGCACATCTGGTTTGAGACCCAGCTCTGCAACTTACTTGCTGGGTGACTCTGAGAAGTTACCTAACCTCTTTATGCCTCAGTCTCCTCATCTGTATAGTGGGGATAATATTAGCAATGCATGTTAAACCCTCAAAACATAGTGACACGTGACATAGTAAGTGCCACATATATTTGTTAAAATGACCATTACCACGAACTCTAGGTTTTCTGAGTCAGCTCTCCGATCCACTCTTTTACAGATATTTTTGAGGTCTGATTCTGTGTCATGTTTGGGGCCAGAGGGTATACAGATGAGTAAGATGGGATTCCTTCCTTGCGGTGGGGGAGGGGGACTGACATGGAAACCTTGGTCAGACCTGCGGGAAGGGCATGGGCTTATGCAGGTGTGGCTGAAGCATGAAGACAGAGGAGTCTGGAAGATGAGAAAGCCTTTCTCGAGTGGGACTCCAGAAATGGATGGTGGGGCTGAGTTTGGAACAGGGTCTGCCAGGGTGGAGGGAAGGACAGGTATGCCAAAGGTGAGACCTACCTGTGCAGAGGCCCACCTGCAGGGGTGGAGGGGCTGACCAGGCAGGCTGGAGGCAGGAGGTGGCAGGGCTTGATGTTATCCCAAAGGTGTCGGGATAAAATGTTGAAGAGGTTTAAGCAGAGGGCCACACTGCACTAATGCCTTTAGACAAACCCACCTAGAAGTAGCGTGGGTGGGGGAGAAGGGGCTGAGGTGGGAGGTTTCTGTCCCAGTTCAGGGGCAAGGAGAGGGGACCCTGAGGATGGAGAGAAGGGGAGGGGAGGGTCAGAGGGAAGCTCCCAGGTGGTCCGGAGGCATTCACATGGGTCCTCCATGATTCCCACCTTGGTGACTGGGTGCTGGAGCCCTGGGTCCAGTGCAGGTGGCGCTCATACACCTGCCAAGCTCACGCGGCTCCAGGGCCTGCCCTTGCTCTCAGGAATCTTTCCAAGGGCAGCTGCTCTTTTTTTTTTTTTTTTTTTTGAGACAGAGTCTCACTCTGTCGCCCAGGCTGGAGTGCAGTGGTGTAATCTCGGCTCACTGCAGCCTCTACCTCCCTGGTTCAAGCGATTCTCCTGCCTCTGCCTCCCAAGTAGCTGAGACTACAGGTGTTTGTGCCACCACGCCCGGCTAATTTTTTGTATTTTTAGTAGAGACGGGGTTTCACCGCATTGGCAAGGCTGGTCTCAAACTCCTGACCTCAGGCGATCTGCCCTCCTTGGCCTCCCAAAGTACTGGGATTACAGGCGTGAGCCACCGCACCCAGCCTGCTCTTTATTTTAAAAACAAAAAAATTATCAAATATTGTTCTTGATATAGAAGTTTAAACTACTTTATACCTAGTTTTTCTTAGTTTTCTTTATACTTAGTTTTACTTTTATAGTAGGAAAAAGAAAGCTAACTCGCACTGAACTGAAGTTCTGTACCTTAAAACAGAAATGTGGCTATGATTGCTGAGTGTGAGCTATCGTGACCTGTTTCACCTCGTGGTATTTACTGTGCCTGAGTCTGCTCAAGAGATGCTGGTGTCTCCTCCCTCTCCCACCCTGCTTCATCCCAGCACGGACCAGCCCTCACACCAGTCACTATTAGTGTCTGCTCTGGACTCTGCTCTGCTGAGCCCAGCTCACTGAGCCCAGCCCACCTGGCAGGGCACCTGGACCAGCTGGTCAACCCCTGGGCTCAGCCCCTGCTCTGGTGCGAGCAGGGTGGAGCCCAGGGGGCACTTTGCTCCCCAGATGATGCCCTCCAGAGGGCAGAAGGGGGGATGTCTGGAGCCAAGCTCACTGCTGAAAGTCTGGAGGAGGAGTCCTGGGTACCCTGAGCTGAGCTGCACCTCCCTCAGTACCACTGACTGTCCCTTGGGCTCTGCTCCCAGCCCAAGCGCTCAGCTGCCAGCCAGAGGAGTGGCCTCTGGTGTGGGCGTCTCACAACCCCTGACCCCCAGGGGGCACGTCCTAGACACTGGATGGGTGGAATCTAGGGCCTGTCTGCTCACTTGTCTGGCCAGAGGCACTGGCTTTGGGCTTCTGGTCACCTTTTCTAAGAATGGTCGCGTCTTCTCCTTCTCTCTCCCCTGCCTCAAAGCAAGCCTTGCTGCAGGCACGAGGGTGCTGTTTCCGCACGGCCCCATCAGTACTACTATTTTAATATATTTGTTTCTGCCAGTTTGATAGGTGTGTAATGCTATTTCACGGCTTGTTTACACTTGCATTTTTAATTGCTCATGAGACTTTGCATTTTCTCCATGTTGCTATTTACTCTTGGTATTTCTTTCTGCATAAACCGTCCTATCGATCTTTTTTGAGCATTTATCAAGGGGAATATTTGTTTTCCCCTTTATTTTAAAGTCAGTTTTATATATTTCAGCACTGTTTGTCATGCCGTTTTTTCTTGCTCTGTTGCTTTCCTCTTTCTCTCTGTTAATCCTATCTTATTGCTCAAAAGTTTTCCTATGTATGAGTATGTTCTTTCAATTGTATCACATCTGCTTTGTTTCTGATTATATTTATCACTTCTTTAGTAGTTAGACACTTATTTTCCATCTCTAACAAGAATAAATGAGCTATTTTGTTTATAACCCCCAGTAAACTCACCAGCTGTTTTGTGTTTTGCCACGTTTGGTTTTTTCTTTCGCTCTATTTTTTTTTTTTTGAGACAACGCTTTGCTCAGTCACCCAGGCTGGAGTACAGTGGTGTTATCTTGGCTCACTGCAGCCTCCACTTCCTGGGCTCAAGTGATCGTCAGCCTCTTGAGTAGCTGGGACTAACAGGTGTGTGCCACCACGCCCAGCTAATTTATTTTTATTTTTCATAGAAATGAGGGTCTTGCTATGTTACTCAAGCTGGTCTTGAACTCCTGGGATCAAGCAGTCCTCCTCCCTCAGCCTCCCAAAGTGCTGGGATTACAGGCATGAGCTATCGCGGCTGGCTTTCACTCTGCTTCTTATCTGTCTGTCTGTCCATCTATCCATCTATCATCTATCTCCATTTCTGTTGTTTTGTTTTGCTTGAACCATTTTCAGTAGATAGAAGACATCTTGACCTTTCTCCCATAAATATTTGACAGTTTCCTGCCCAAATGCAGCGCAGTGATCACCCAGGGATTTCACATTAATTCACCAGTGTCATCTAATATTCAGCTCATAATCAGATTTCCCCAGTTGTCATAACATTGATGTTTCTGAGGAGTCCGGGCCAGTTGTCCTATAGACTGTCCCATCACTTGGATGTGTCTGTTTCCTCGAGATTAGATACACAGTAAGCATTTTTGGCAAGGACAGGTGGTGGTGTGTCCTCAGAGCATCTCATGAGGGCCACATGCTGTTCATTTGTTCTATTTTGGGGATGCTGAGTTCAATCACTTGGTTAAGGTGGTGTCTACCTCATCTATTCAACATAATGATACTTCTCCCCTTATAATTAATAGGTAATCTGTGGGACCATACCTTGGGACAGTGTAAACGTTTGGTTCACAGAATAGTTTTAGCATCCACTGCTGCCCCTTGCCTGAGTAAATTACACTGGTGGTTGCCAAATGGTGGTTTTTCTAATTCTCTCATTCTTTCCACAGACAGAGCATTGTTCTGTTAAAAAAAAAAAAAAAGAAGGAAGGTCTTTCCTTCCACCCCGCTTTTCTGAGTATCACTATGAACTCCTGGCTCCTTACCTCCCCAGCCTGTCGCACCTTGTTACCATCATTCTTTTTAATGCTCAACAGTTTTTTCTTTTATTTTTAATGCAACATTATAACATTTTGAGCATTATGACTTGGAATAATATAGTTTTAATTGAAACAAGCCAACCGTTATTACCTTTTAAAAATCCCTCTGATAGTCTTCATTATTTATGGATTTTGAAGAATGTAACACATTTTTCAGGGTCTGTAATTGGTATTGCATTCAGTCTATTAGATTAGAAAGAGCTGCCATCTTTACATTTATATTTAGTCCTCCCAATAGGAGCAAAATATTAATATTTAAAATAAATGTTTTACAAATGGACTAAATACATGTTTAATATTTAATGTGCTTTATTACTGCTGATAATGCAGTACTTTTTTTCCACTGATTTTTTTCCTAGCTGCATGTCACTAGCATATAGGAATACAATTGATTTTTTGTAAATGTTTTCTCTGATCTCACCACTGGTATGAATTCATTTATTATTTCTAGTAGTTTTCTGGTTGATGACTTTGCATTTCCTAGGTAAGCCATCCCATCCAGTTCAAAAGTCATTGTTTTGTGTCTTCTTTTGAGTTCAATTACTTTTTCTTCTGAGATGGGAGCTGCCAGCATTTCTAGAGCCAAGCGGGGTGGGCACAAGAGACATTGCCCCGACTGACATGCACTGGAACATTGGCCACAGGTCCAGCTGTGAGTCAAGGAGAACAGCCGGGGCAGGGGCTGTGGTCTCACAGACAGGGTCCCAAAGGAAGCGGTGAATCCTGAAGAGGTCGAGGCTGGTGTTGGCACAAGAGGTGGCCTAATGGAGAGGGAAGGGGGCCAGCAAGAGGTAGTCAGGCCTCCTGCTATGGATCGTGGGGACTCCATCCTCATGGCAGAAAAACCAAGTCCCAGGCAGCAGAGGAGGGATGATGGACCAGGTGAAACATTCACACAGACGGCCACAGAGTTGATCCGGGCAGCCAGACACAGCTAGCTGGGCTGAGGCTGTTCCCTGGTCCCTGTGTGGTCTCAGATGGTGGTGGAGCCAGTAGAGATAAGGGTTGGTAACGGACGGAGGAGGCAGGACCCCATCATCCTTTCCTTGTAATTTTTTACAGTGGAGGGACAGTAGCTTCCTACCACTAACTACCTTGTCGGTACTTGGGTTTGGGTCAATATTCTTGTGCATATTAATGAAGACCACCCCCTCTCCCCTCCGTTCTCCTTTTGTTAGAGTTTTATTCAAGACCAGATGGTAAATTGTACCAAATGTCTTCCCAGCATCTATTACATGTTTCAGTGATGCTTGCTATTTTCCCAGTTGATGTAAAGAATTACATTTGGAATGGGTGAGTCTCCACTTGGCCAGGCCTGGTCAGGTGCCCGTCCTCAGGGGCAGTCCGCCCAAATTACAGGGAATGGGGGAGGGGCAGCTTCCCAGAGGAAAATCAGGGTGCACCTACCAGGTGAGGGGCAGCTCAGCGTTGGGTAGAAAGAAACCACAGATGTGCAGGACTACCTAGCCTCTTAGCCCAAGCACTCTTGGTTCCCACCCTGCACTCGAGGAGCAGGGAGGAGCATTTATTTCTGTGGTTCTCCTGGCATGAGGACAGATGCTGGGTTTCTGCAGCCCTCTGCCTCCAACACAGGGTATTGTACTGGTTCACAGTACTGGATTTACAGGGCGTATGTAACAGGGGCACAGTGTTACTTAGCCGACTGAGTGAGTGAACACATGGAGTGCAAGGGGACCAGCCTGGAACCAGGAGCCCCAGCTCCTCCTGAGCCCTGCCCCAAAAATCTTGTGATTTGGAAGCAAGTTCCTCTCTGCTTCTTGAGGCTGCTAGATGGTTTGGGAGGCAGGAGGGCTTTGTGATCAAGGACTCAGGGTCTGAACGGGTCAGAGGTCAGCTCCCAGCTTTCCAGCTTGCTGGCTCTATGACCTGGGATGGGCCTCCCCTGCAAAATTGGGATGCAATACTGTTCCCCTGAGAGGGTTCTCATAATGCTAATGAAAGAAGGTGGGTGAAGCACTTAGCACAGCCCTTGTGCATCCTAAGCCCTTTACCCAGAGGAGTTATTAGGGTGCACTCTGTGGCTTTGGGGATATTTAGAAGAGGAAGTTCTGCACTGGTTATAGATGATTTCAGGCTCTTGGGGGGATAAGGATAAGCATCCAAGTCCGTAAGTCACTGAGATTGTGCGCTTGCTGCTGCCACCACGTGGTCCCAGGATGATGATGATGATGATGATGATGATGATGATGATGATGATGGAGAAACATACCTGCGCCTCCGGCTGCAGATACAGGGGTAAATTGAAAAAGTGGTATTGCATAGTAGAAAAGAGTGCAAGCTGGGCTGGGTGTGGTGGCTCACGTCTGTAATCCCAGCACTTCGGGAGGCTAAGGTGGGCAGATCACTTGAGGCCAGGAGTTGAAGACCAGCCTGGCCAATATGGTGAAACCCTGTCTCTACTAAAAATACAAAAATTAGCCAGGCATGGTGGTGGGCACCTGTAATCCCAACGCTGCACTGAGGGGCTGAAGGGGGCAAGGGCATGGTATCACACCCTTGGAGGGGCCGTGACTGCTGTGGGCTGAGTCTGCCTGGGAAGGGGTGATGACACAACCCCTCTGTTTCCACTGTTGCTGCTGGAAATATTCCCACTGCCACCACCTAACCGCTTTTGTGCCAGCCTCAGAGGGCATGTGCCAGCTCCAAGACCAGGGCCCTGGTTGAAGACCAGCTCCTGCCACTCCCTGCCTGGGTGAGGTCTACCAGCCGCCCAATCTGGATTCCCCTCTCATGGTCTCATCATCAGAATCTCCAGGGGAAGCCCTGGAAAATACAGCTTCCAGGGTCTCACCCTGGTGAACAGGCTCTGCAGATCTGTGTTGAGATAACAGGATGAGAATCCCCCCATCCTTCTGCCCTGGATGGCATATGGTTTAATGGACCATGCATAGGCCCTGGATTGGAATGCCAAGCTCAAACCTCATTTTTCGGGCTGGGCGCGGTGGCTCACGCCTGTAATCCCAGCACTTTGGGAGGCCAAGGTGGGTGGATCATGAGGTCAGAAGATTGACACCATCCTGGCTAACGTGGTGAAACCCCGTCTCTACTAAAAATACAAAAAAATTAGCCAGGCGTGGCGGCAGGCGGCTGTAGTCCCAGCTGCTGGGAGGCTGAGGCAAGAGAATGGCAGGAGAATGGCGTGAACCCGGGAGGCAGAGGTTGCAGTGAGCCAAGATCACGCCACTGCACTCCAGCCTAGGCGATGGAGCGAGACTCCGTCTCAAAAAAACAGAACAAAACAAAACAAAAAAAAACAAAAAACAAGAAAACAAAACAACAACAACAACAACAAAACCTTGCTTTCCTGTCTCCTAGCCCAGAGATCCCGGCCAAGTCCCTGGCTCTCTAGAGCCTTGGTTTTCTGGTTTATTAAGTGAGGCCAGTAACCTCTCTCCAAGGGCTGGCATGAGGATAAACCAGGAGAAGGGTGTGCAGGTGCCACACGCCTGAGTCCTTTCTGATACCCAGGACTCTGTTACGCTGGTCCTCCACCCCAGGCCTCTGAGCCACTTTCTTTTGGGAAGGAGGTTTAAATTATAAATAAGGGCCTTAATCATGGATGAGGCCTCTTGCCTCCTGCTGTGCTTGCTGGAAAAGAACTTTGCCTCTGCAAAGAGCGTCTACAAAATGAGTAGACTCAAGACCTCCTCTGTGGCCCCTGGCCCCGCCGTATGGGCCCTAAGGAATTTGCCAAGCTGCCCAGGGGTGCCTCCCATGAGGCCAGCTACTCAGACTGCAGGGCGACCTTCTGGGGAGAAGGTGCAGTTGCAGCAGAGAGGAAGCGAGGGCTAGAAAGCCTGAGACATAGACAGCCCCATGTCCTCGCCTCAGTCGGGGCTCTGGGAGGGCCACAGCCAGGCTGAGTAGGCCTGGGCCACCCAGCTTCTCCACCTGGGGAGCAGCTTGGTCCTGGGAGGACCCAGGGAGATCCCACCAGAATTTCTCCTCCCCAAGTGAGTGCATCAGTGCTGGCAGCTGCACCCACAAGCTGCAGGCAGGGGTGTGGAGCGAGTGAACCTAGGCAGTTTATCCTCTAGGGGTAACCGCGCACACTGCCACCCTCCTCTCACCCAGATGCCAGTTTTGCCGTGGAAATGGCCCGTTTAATGTCCTGTGCAAGGGAGAAAAGCTCTAGACCCCCAGAGCAGGGGTCCCATCCTGTGTCCAGCAAAGAGAGGGAGGAAAGCATATTCCGGTCCAGCAGTTGGTCAAGCAATGTGGAAATGGAGCCTGCTCCGCCTTCACTTTAGTCCAGGAAAGCCTCCGGGTAAAAACACTGACTCTGGCCCAGCCTGTCTCAAACTTACGGAGTTCAGAAACCTTTCTACATGTAACACATTGACACTCTCTAAGAAATGCCATCCTGGTGACCTTGGGTGAAGGACTCACCTCTCTGGGTCCCACTCACTTCATCAGTGAAACTGGAACCATAATCCCCATCCTGCCCTGTCCCATCACAGGGAGCATGGATCGGAAGGGGCGGGGCCACCTTAGTCTCTGCTGTCCACATTGGCCTAGGAGCTCCTCTTGTCGCCAGCCCCTGGCTAGGCCTGGCCCGGGAAATGTACTTGAGCACCAGTGAGTCCCAGGGAGCAGGCAGACACTAGGCGCAGGTAGGTTTCGGTCCTCTGCCAGGGCTGCAGGCTGCACCTCCCCCGGGATCCATGTGAGGTTTCTGTGATGGAGAGATTGACCAGTGGGCAGGACCTCACCGCCACCACCACTGCCGTGGCCCTGCAGCCACCATAGGCGTCTGCCTGACCCCTTCCAGGCAGCAGGGAGGGGTGCTTGGAGGAGGCAGGCGGCAAGGGACCATTAAACCCCTGAGCAATGTTTCACCTATGGTAAGAGTTCTCAAATCCATATTCCCTCTGATCCCCATGGTGACGGTATGAGGTGAGGAGCAGTACCTGCCTCATTCACAGGCGAAAAAACTGAGGCTCAGAGAGGTCGGGGTCTGCCAGGGTCTCATGGTATGTTTGAGATTCCATTATGGGATCCCCAGAACAAGTCGCCCTTCTCACTTGCCATCTTGTGTTGTACTGACAGCAACAACAGTGGAATTTCTGGCCGGAGCCACTGTATTTTGCTTTGTTTCTGTAGCTAAACCTCAATTCACTGAAAGGCCATGAGGTGTCCTGGTTAACTCATTTTCTGGAGAACGGAGGGAGGACTGTGGGAGATTTTCAGTTTGAGTCTAGTTGAAGTGTCAGGGCTGGGCAGCTGGGCCTGTTTCAGACAGGGCAGGATAGATGGATTAGAGGAGGCAGGGTCCAGGGACCACACCTTGGAGTGGCCCAACTCCTGCAGGCCAGCACCCCCCTTTGATGAGCAGACATTCCCATGTAACCTTAAATAATGGGTCTGAAGCCAACCAAAGCCCACAGCAAGCAGCACCTTTCAAACTACGCCAAGAGCCAGAGATGTCAACAGAGGGCCTCACACGGAGGGAGCTGTCCTTCCGTGGTCCCCCCGAGAAGAGAGTGTCCTCCCTCTTCCCCCCCCCACCATATTTAGCTTCCACCTGCCCTCCAGCCACTCAGAACAGCTGGTGGTTCCTCAGACCCTTCGGGCACCTCTAGGGCCTGGCCTTGGCTACCCTCTCCCTCCTTCCTCCCTTTGCTCACACCAAAGCCCCCCTTCTTGAATTCCCATTCCCCACATCTGCTGTGTCAGTTCTTCCACCTGCAGTCCAGCAAAACCTCCTCATCCTCCAAGGCCCTTCCACATCTCCCAAGCCCTCTGGGTTGTCTCCCCTGGGCCCCAAAACTGCAAGGATTTGGGGTAGCACTTTCAAAGGGGTTACATTGTGATGGATTCTGTCTTATCTTCCCCTACAATGCCGTGAGCAGTTTTTCAAAAGAGTAAAAAGAGTATTTTTTCCCTAAGTTCAAAAATGATCCAGTTCATTTTTTAAATTCAGCCAGTTAAAAATTGCTGGAAGAAGAGGTGCAGTGACTGGCTGTCCCAGCTCATGAGTTTCACGGGTGTCCGCAGCTTCCTGACCAGGGTCCAGGCATGGTCTGCCTATGAAAGCCTCATTTATCCCAAGGCCGCTCTGTGTCAGCTGCCAGGCTGTCTTGATATGCCATTCCCTCTCAGTCCTAACATGTGATGAGGCAATGCTGTTGCTCAGGGATTAGTGCGCAGGGAGGTGGAGTCATCCACCACTGGTCACACAGCTGGGAAATGGAGGTGGGACTCCAACTCAGCAATGTCTACCTAGAGCCTGGGAGCCACGCTACCCTGCCTCTGGGCTTGTGGCAGTATTAACAGTCACCTACACACTTTTATGCTATTCCCCAGGCTATTTTTATTTCACTCAAAAATAACTCCAGGACATCTGTTCCTTCCCTGGGAGCTTCCCGGGAGCCTCTCTGTCTCCCCACAGGCCAGTCTGGCTGAAGAGCTGTGGAAACATTTGCGGAAGGAACGGACAGATGGGCAGATGCATGCAGAGGCCAGTCCACTTCAGAGACCACCCAGGCTTCTGTCACTTTCGCTCCTATTCAGACCCCAAACAAAGCCCTCGTGGGTGGCCGGAGGGATTCTGTCAGCCCAGGCTCAGGCTGTGAATGAGGGGCCGCCTGATGACACTCAGACGGATGGACGTGTTGGCGGTCCCATAAAGGAAGATGTCTCCAGCTGTGGCTGCTGGGACAGCGCTTCCCAGGAGGCAGTGGCCTGGGTACCATGTCACTGGGCCATGGTGCTGGCCAGCCCTCTGGATGTCTAGCCACCCTGGTCAGAGACACTCCAAAGCCTCACAGCCCCTCTCCACCTTCCCTCCCATCACCACCTTTTATCTGAGCGGGTCCCTGAGACCGGGTCCTTCATCGGGTAGGGGCCCTCCAGCTTTGAGAACCAGGAACCAACACAAAATGACTTGCATGCTGAGGCAAATGTGTTCTTCCTTATAACACAAGGGTCCAAGGTAGGGCAGCTCCAGGGCTGGTTCCTCAGGGGCTCAGAGGCATCAGCTAGGACCCAATCCCCTTCCATTGAGCTTCCCGGCGTCGACCCAAGATGGTGTCCATTCTCCAGCTGGGGAAGCAGGTAGGGGTGAGCTGCTTAGGGATGGGCGCCCCCTCCAAAGACAGCCTCTCCCAGAGCCCCCTGCAGATGTCTTCTCATGGCTTATTGGCCAGAGATGTATAACATGCCTTTGCCTGAACCAATCAGTGGCAAGGGGAATGAGTCCACAGGACTGGCTTGGTCCAGTCAGAACTCATGCCCCAGGTTGAGTGGCCCCAGGCACCTAGTCAGACAGAAGGTGAGCACCTCGGACCAGGGGGAGCTCTACGTGGACAGAGAAGAGGGGAGGGGCAGGATAGTGGTGACTGACAAATCTGCCTCCGTTCTTGTCATTGTTTCTTGGCTATAGAAGAGGGGAAGTAAAAGACTCGCAAGAGAGGTTGAGTAATTCCCCAGGACCACACCCTCTCCAAAGTCCCCAAGCCATTTACTTGTTCCGCAGTGAAGCTCCAGTGAACGGAGGCATTTTTCGCCCAGTCCTCTGACCCCATCTACTTCTCCACTCTGGCTTTCTTCTCTTCCTCCTCCCAACCCCACGCCCACCCCAAACATGCCTGAAAGCGTTACGATCACATAGACCTCAGAGCTGGAAGAGACATTCAATATTAATGTTATCCAATGCTGTCATTTTCCAGATGGGGAAACTGAGGCCTGAGAGGGGAAGGAGCTCAGCGAGACCATTCAGTAAAGCAGTTGGTGGTAGAGCTGGGACTGGATGGAGGGCCCAGAAAGCGCAGCGTCCCCGAGATTCTCAAAGGGTCTCGGACCACCCTACTTTCTCACCTCAGCCCCCCTGTGGACGGTCTCCGCAGCCTCCCTGCTGGCTGGTGGCCCCTCTGCCTGTCCCTCCTGGGGGAAGGCTCCCCCTCAGGCCCCCTTTATGCATCTTTGCACCTGGCACTTCCATAGCACTCTCCAGCCTCCGACGTCCTTGACTCAGTCTGGTCTGATCGTCACAGCGGTCCTGTGAGCTGGTGGGAAGTGCATTAGAGATCCAGAGACTGAGGCCCAGAGAGGCAACAGGGCTCGCCCGAGGTCATGCAGTGGCGCAGTACTGAAGCCCAAGCCGAGCCGGCCTGCGACCTGTGCAGACACACAGGGATCAGTGGTTTGAGGTTGCCTTCTTGAAATTCGTGGTAATTTTCCCCTTTGCTCTGGGCCCCACTAATGACGGAGCTGGTCCTGAGCCCTGAGCTCCTGACTTCTCCAGGATTCTTTCCACAACCACATGCTGTTCCCCCTCTACCAGTGGCCTACCCAGGGCAAGTCTGACTGATTCCATGGGACAGTCCTTCACATGGAGGGGAGCGGGCTTAGGGATTGGGAGCCAGACAGTTGTATATTTTGGCCTGGGCTCGGGGTGCAGGAACTGGCAGGACCGACTTTGGCAATGCCTCCTTCATCCCTTGTCTCAGGCCGGTGTTGCTGAAGCTCTTGCCTGGCTCTTTTCCCATCCCCGCCTCAGAATTCATGGAGAGGTCCAGTGGCAGCCTGTGCCCTTTGTCCCACCGGCCGGCCTGGGAGTGGCGGCTCCAGAATACAGGGTCCTATTGTGTGCCCTGACGTCAGGCAGCTGGACTGCCGGGAGTGAGGATAAACAAGCAGCTGCAGCATCTTGCCGGAAGCCCCAGAAGAGATCTGGAGCCCCTGCAGCAGCAGGAGAAGGAGCCAGTCTGAAGAGGAACAGAGCTAGGGGGAGTTGGAGTCCAACCCTGCCCGCTGTGCGGTGAGGCCAGCCCAGCATCGGCGTCCACTGCTGTAAGAGCGGAATGACTGGCCGTTTGCTACTTCATGGGGCTGCTGGGAGTGATGCACTTGAGTGCTTCAAAGGCTGCCTGACACCAGCCAGCTCTGCCGCCCGCGCTGTCCGCACTTGCCCCTGTTCTTACTATCGCCCATATTCAGGATAAAGCACATACAAGCCCTTTGCCTGGCTCATAAGGCCTTGTCTTTCAGACCTGTTCCCTCTCTGGCCCCGTCTCTTGATGACGCCCCCTCCCCACATTCCCTCCATCCACTCCAGACCCCCTGCCTTTGCCAGCATTGCCCCCTCTTCCTCTCCTGCTCCCTCTTGCTGCCTTTCACATCCTTCCCCACCGTCCCTCTCATCTGGCCAGCTCCCAGCAGAAAACCCTGCAACTGGCCCTGGGATTTACGATGCCTCCAGTACCCCAGTGTCCCCATAGGTGTCCCCTGAGTGTAAGGCCTCCAGAGTGGCCACCCCTGAGCAAGGATCTGGCACCAGCAGCTGCCTCACCTCCTCCAGAGGGTCCCCTCCCCAGAAGCACTGCCAGGACAATCTAGGTTCCACATGGGGACAAAAGGCACTTCCTGGCCTGCTGCAGGGAGTCTCCAGGTACCCAGACCTGCCACTCTCTTTGTAGGCCCCTCTTGCCCCACAGGCACTGTCCTTTCCCCACTTTTCCCGTCTGCCTTCTATTGTGGCTGCTTTTTTATGCTGGGGAGTTTCAACTTCACCCTACTCCAAGCCAAGCCCTGAAACTCCTTTTGCGAGTATAGATGGTGTCAGATGCCCAGCCAAGCCCAGGTTACTGCTCAGGGTAGCAGGAATTGCCACTCTCATGCCCATAGGGGCCAGGAAGGAATGCAGCCTAGGTGGGCTGTGGTGGGGAGCTACTTGGGATTTGGGGGTTCCCATAGACAACTGGGGAGCAGAACACATTCCCTTTCTAAAGAGTGTGCTTGAATTCAGCTGTCGCTCATTGTTGCTGTGGGGGAATATGGGACCTGTGTTGCCAGATCTGATATTTCAAGAAAAGCCAGGGGCTGGACATGGCGGCCATGCCTGTAATCCCAACATTTTGGAAAGTCAAGGCAGGAGGATCACTTGAGGCCGGGAGTTCAAGACCAACGTGGACAACATAATGAGACCCCATCTCTACAAAAAATTAGCCAGGTGTAGTGGTGTATGCCTGTACTCCCAGCTACTTGGGAGGCTGAGTTGGGAGGCTCCCTTGAACCCGAGAAGTCAGGCTGCAGTGAGCTATGATCAATCATGCCACCGCACTCCAGCCTGGGTGACAGTGAGACCCTGTCTATAAGAAAAATAAAAATAGGCTGGGCATGGTGGCTCACGCCTGCACTTTGGGAGGCCAAGGCAGGCAGATCACCTGAGGTCAGGAGTTCGGCAGATCACCTGAGGTCAGGAGTTCGAGACCAGCCTGGCCAACGTGGTGAAACCCTGTCTCTACTAAAAATACAAAAATTAGCCAAGCATAGTGGCGTGCACCTGTAATCCCAGCTACTCGGGA
The DNA here is from genome assembly GCF_003255815.1 of Theropithecus gelada. Lineage (NCBI taxonomy): Eukaryota > Metazoa > Chordata > Mammalia > Primates > Cercopithecidae > Theropithecus > Theropithecus gelada. The sequence goes on from NC_037684.1 coordinate 5,290,999, forward strand.
GGCTGAGGCAGGAGAATTGCTTGAACCTGAGAGGCGGAGGTTGCAGTGAGCTGAGATTGCACCATTGCACTCCAGTCTGGGGGACAAAAGCAAGACTTCATCTCAAAAAAATAAAATAAAATACATCAAATAAAAATAAAAATTTAAAGCCAGATATCCAAGTTTGTATGTGCAGTTCCCTTGATTTTTTTTTTTTTTTTTTTTTTTTTTTTTTTTGAGACAGGGTCTCACTGTGTCACTCAGGCTGGAGTGCAGTGGCACATCACAGCTCACTGCAGCCTTGACTTCCCGGGGTTAAGGTGATTCTCCCTCCTCAGCCTCCCAAGTAGCTGGGACTACAGGCGTGCACCACCACACCCGGCTAATTTTGTTTATTTTTTGTAGAGACAGGGTTTTGCCATGTTGCCCCGGCTGATCGCGAACTCCTGAGCTCAAGTGATCCTCCTGCCTTGACCCACTCCCAAAGTGCTGGGGTTACAGGTGTGAGCTACCATGCCCAGCCAGTTCCCTTGATTTTTAAAGAAAAAAATTTTTTTTTTTTTTTTTTTTGAGACGGAGTCTCGCGCGCTGTCGCCCAGGCTGGAGTGCAGTGGCGCGATCTCGGCTCACTGCAAGCTCCGCCTCCCGGGTTCACGCCATTCTCCTGCCTCAGCCTCCTGAGTAGCTGGGACTACAGGCGCCCGCCACCACGCCCGGCTAAATTTTTGTATTTTTAGTAGAGACGGGGTTTCACTGTGGTCTCGATCTCCTGACCTTGTGATCCGCCCGCCTCGGCCTCCCAAAGTGCTGGGATTACAGGCGTGAAGAAAAATTTTTTAAAATTGTTTTTACTTTACATACAGTAAAATTCACTTTTGGGGGATGGGGGAAGAAGTGTTACTATTTACATAGATTCCTGTGACTCCCACCACCATCAGGGACAGAACCGCTCATCCCCCAAATTCCCTCCAGGGGCTCCTTTGTCTTCAGTCCCTCCTCCTCACTCTTGGCATCCACTGATCCAACTTTGTCACTGTGGTTTTGCCTTTTGCACATAAATGGAATCGTACCGTTTGTAATCTTTGGGAGTGGTTTCTTTCCTGTAGCATAATGCATCCGAGATTCATCTGTGGTGTTGTGTCGATCATTTGTTCCTTTTTATTACGGAACACTTGCTTATCCATTCAGTTGTTGAGAGACACTGGGGATGTTTCCAGGTTTGGGTGATTATGTGTAATGCTGCTGTGGACATTTTTGTGCAATTTTGTGTGTGTGTGTGTTTGAATGTAAGTTTTCATTTCTCTAAGCTAAGGAAGGATAAGGAAGTTCCCTTATATTTCTACTTTGTTGAGAGTTTTTTTTTAATATCATGAATGGATGTTGAATTTTGCCACTTTATTTCTCTGCATCTTTTGATAGGTTTTCTTCTTTAGTCATGTTTAGATTACAGCCATTAGTTTTCAGATGTTGGGCCAGCTTTGCTGAATAAACCCCATTCGGCTGCTGGTCTTGTTATATTATTCATATGTATCTCCTGGATTCGATTTGCTAATATTTTGCTGAGGCTCATTGCATCTGTGTTCATGAGGGATATTGACTTGTAGTTTTAGTTTTCTCTCTCTCTCTTTTTTTTTTTTTTTTTTTTTTTTGAGACTGAGTCTCGCTCTGTGCCCAGGCTGGAGTACAGTGGCCCAATATCGGCTCACTGCAAACTCCGCCTCTCGGGTTCACGCCATTCTCCTGCCTCAGCCTTCCGAGTAGCTGGGACTACAGGCGTCCACCACGATGCCCAGCTAATTTTTTGTATTTTTAGTAGAGACGGGGTTTCACTGTGTTGCCAGGATGGTCTCGATCTCCTGACCTCATGATCTGCCCACCTCGGCCTCCCAAACTGCTGGGATTACAGGCATGAGCCACCGCGCCTGGCCAGTTTGTAGTTTTCTTATATTGCTTTTGTTTAGTTTGGGTATCAAGGTATTGCTGGCCCCATAAAATGAGTTGGGAAGTGTCTCTTCTATTCTCTGAAAGAGGCGGTGTAGAATTTATGTATATTTTCCTTAAATACTTAGTGAAATTATCTGAGCCTGAGGTTTCCTTTTTGGAAGGATATAAATTCTGAAATTAATTTCTTTAATCGCTCAAGGACTGTTCAGATTATCTGTTTCTTCTTGCATGAATTTTGGTAGTTTGTGTTTTTCAAATAATTGGTCCATTAGTTCATCAAAGTTGTAGAAATTATGTGTGTAGAAGTGTTCCTAGTGTTCCCTTATTAGCCTTTTAAAGAATGTAAGACTGTAATGATATCTCTGTTTTCTTTCTTTTTTCTAGACAAGGTCACACTCTGTCACCCAGGCTGGAGTGCAGTGCTGCAATCAAGGCTCACTGCAGCCTTGGCCTCCCTGGCTCAAGTGATCCTCCAACCTCAGCCAACCCCAGTAGCTGGGACCAGAGGCATGTGCCACCATGCTTGGCTAATTTTTTTTTTAATCTTTTGTAGAGGTGGGGTCTTGCTATGTTGCCCAGGCTGATCTTGAATGCCTAGTCTCAAGTGATCTTCCCACCTTGACCTCCCAAAGTGCTGGGATTACAGGTGTGAGCCACTGTGCCCAGCCACATTTTTTGTATCGGTAATTTGTATCCTCTCTCTCTCTCTCTCTCTCTGTCTCTCTCTCTGTTTCTCTGTCATTCTGGTTAGAGATGCATCAGTTTTGTTAATCTTTTAAAAACAAAACCAGGTTTGGGTTTTGTTGATTTTTCTCTACCAGTCTCGTTTTTAATTTTATTAATTTCTGCTCTTAATTTTATTATTTCTTTCCTCCCTTTTGCTTTGGGCTTGAATTTTATGGTATTGTATTTTTATTTTCATTTAGTTTAAATTATTTTTAATTTCTCTTGAGACTTCGGGGCCAGGCACGGTGGCTCACGCCTGTAATCCCAGCACTTTGGGAAGCCAAGGGGGGCGGATCACCTGAGGTCGGGAGTTCGAGCCCAGCCTGACCAATATGGAGAAACCCCGCCTCTACCAAAAAATACAAAATTGGCCAGGCGTGGTGGAGCATGCCTGTAATCCCAGCTACTCGGGAGGCTGAGGCAGGAGAATTGCTTAAAACCCAGGAGGCAGAGGTTGCAGTGAGCCGACATCAGGCCACTACACTCCAGCCTGGGTAACAAGAGTGAGACTCCACCTCAAATAAATAAATAAATAAATAAATACATAATATAAAAAACAGTGTTGTACTGGCATAAAAACAGTGGCGCAATTTCAGCTCACTGCAATCTCCACCTCCCATGTTCAAGTAATTCTCGTGCTTCAGCCTCCCAAGTAGCTGGGATTATAGGCACAGGCCACCATGCCCAGCTAATTTTTGTATTGTTAGTAGAGATGGGGTTTTGCCATGTTGCCCAGGCTGGTCTTGAACTCCTGACCTCAAGTGATCCACCTGCCTCAGCCTCCTAAAGTGCTGGGATTACAAACGTGAGCCGTTGAGCCCTGTTATTGATTTTTAGTTTAATTATATTATAGTCACAGGACTTTTTTTTTTTTTTTTTTTGAGATGGAGTTTTGCTCTTGTTGTCCAGGCTGGAGTGCAAAGGCGCGATCTCGGCTCACTGCAACCCCCACCTCCCAGGTTCAAGTGATTCTCCTGCCTTAGCCTCCCTAGTACTGGGATTACAGGTGCCCACCACCATGCCCAGCTAATTTTTTGTATTTTTAGTAGAGATGGGGTTTCACTATGTTGGCCAGGCTGATCTCGAACTCCTAACCTCAGGTGATCTGCCAACCTCAGCCTCCCAAAGTGCTGGGATTACAGGTGTGAGCCACTGCACCCAGCAGGACATACATTTATAATTTCAGTTTTTAAAAATTTGTTGCCAGACTCAGGTGCTTATGCCTATAATCCCAGCACTGTGGGAGGCTAATAAGGCAGGAGGATCTCTTCAGGCCAGGAGTTCGAGACCAGCCTGGGCAACATAGTGAGACCCTCATCTCTACAAAAAATAAGAAAATTAGCTGGGCATGGTGACATATCCCTGTAGACCCAGCTACTTGGGAGGCTGAGGTGGGAGGATTGCTTGAGTCTGGGAGGTGGGGGCTGCAGTGAACTATGATCACACCACTACACTCCAGCTGAGGTGACAAAGATCCTGCCTCCCCCCCACAAAAAAAGTGTTATAGTTTGTTTAATAGCCCAGCATATGATCTACATGATCTACCTTGGTGACAGTTCCATGTTTACATGAAGAGGATGTGTGTTCTGCTATTATTGGGTGGCGTGTTCTATAAACATCAATTAAGTTAAGCTGGTTAGTGGTGATATTCAGGCCTTTTATCTCTTGTTGATTTTTCATCTAACTAGCTCTGTTGTTAAAAATTAGACTTTCTATCTAACTAGTTATATTGTCTAGAGGAGTGTTGAAGTCTCCAACTATGATTGTCAATTTGTCTATTTCTCCTTTCAATTTTATTAGTTTGGCTTCATGTATTTTGAAGCTCTGTTGTTAGGGACATGTGCGTTTAGGATTGTTATGTATCTTCTTGGTGAGTTGACCCTTTTATATAATGTTTGTCTGAATCCTTGGTAATTTTCCTTGTTTGGATTAGGTAATTTCTGTTGTTCTATCACTGCTTTTTTCTGTGATCTCCATTCTGCTATTGATCCAGTCCAATGATATTTTATTTCATATATTGTATTTTTTAGTTCTAAAATTTCCATTTGGTTCCTTTTTTCTAGCCTTTATTTTTCTGCAAGAATTTCTAAATTTCCATTTATTTCAGGATTGTTCACCTTTACCGAACCATGGAGCATTGGTATAATAACTGTTTTAAAGTCTTTGGCTAATTATGGCAACATCTGGGTCATCTCAGCGTTGGTATCTATCTATTGATTGTCTTTTTTTTTTTTCTTTTCGAGACAGAGTCTCGCTCTGTCGCCCAGGCTGGAGTGCAGTGACACGATCTCGGCTCACTGCAAGCTCCGCCTCCCGGGTTCATGCCATTCTCCTGCCTCAGCCTCCCGAGTAGCTGGGACTACAGGCTAATTTTTCTTTTAGTTTTTTGTATTTTTAGTAGAGACGGGCTTTCACCGTGTTAGCCAGGATGGACTCGATCTCCTGACCTCATGATCCACCCACCTCGGCCTCCCAAAGAACTGGGATTACAGGCATGAGCCACCATGCCCAGCCTTATTGTCTTTTGTCTTATACGTTGTTGTCAGCTTTTCCTGTTTCTTTGTATGTCAAGTAATTTTGGATTGTGTCTTGGACATTTGGAATACTATAAGACTCTGGGTCCTGTTAAAATCCTCTGAAGAATGTCAGTTTTTTCTTTGTTTATTCGTTTGTTTTTGAGACAGGGACTTGCTCTGTCACCTAGGCTGGAGTGCACCGGTGCGATCATGGCTCACTGCAGCCTCAACTTCCTGGCCTCAAGCAATCCTCTTACGTTGGCTTCCTAAAGCATTAGGGTTACGAGCATGAGCCACCGTGCCCAGTCCGTTTGCTTTTTGAATCAGTTAGGTTGATGCCTCAGATCCCAGCCTGCCCTCTGTGAGTTATAGTTTCAATGTGAGTTCAGTTTTCAAAGCCTTTGCAGTGCTGTTCAGATCCACCCCAAGTATACATACTCCAGGGGCCAGTCTGTTCGGTCTACACTGTAGTTCAGTTCTCAGAGTCTTTGGTAGGTTATTTGGGGTCAGTTCCATGTATGTGCAGCTCAGGAGTAGGCTAGGACCTCAAATATGACAACTTTATAGGATCACATTCTCAAGCTCCTTTCTTTCTGTGATGCTGCCCTATCCAGCTCCCAGGGGCCCCCTTTTCTCATTTTTTCCAGGCAAAAGATTTTCCCTTTCTCGGAGTTTAGGTTCCCCTGTGTGACTGCTACGGCTGCTGCCGCCACCTAACCTTTGGGATAGGCTTTACCTTGTAGGGAGGCAGCTTGGAGAGAAAAAAGACCCAGGGCACTTCTCCCACTCGATTTTTCCCAAGAGGCCCCCCTTCCCCAGCTTCTCATCAGAAAGAGAATTTCTTCTGTAGCTTTTTCTCTGTGCACCTGCTGCACAGTTCTGGGATTTGGGCTCCTGAGTCTAGGTCAAAAAATATGCAAAGAAAAACTAAGAAAGCTCACCACCATATTCGTCTTACTTAAAGTTTTTCTTTTCCTCCTCAATTCAACTTCCGCTATTCACTTTTCAGAGTCTTTGTGTAGTTGTTTTATGTCTCCTGTCAGGGTTTTTAGTTATAATCAACGGGAAAGCTAGACTGTAGTGTGCTCACTCCATCTTAACCAGAACCAGGAGGCTTGCTTGTCTTTAAATACTGGCATCTAATTTTAAGTCTGTCCACAAGCCACATCTGAGATGCTAGCTGGCCACCTCTGCTTTAGTGGCACAGTGTGTCAAAATTATTTTCTTTCCTTCCTTCCTTCCTTCCTTCCTTTCTTTCTTTTTCTTTTCTTTTCTTTTCTTTTCTTGTCTTTCCTTCTTTCGAGATGGATTCATAGTCTTGGCTCATTGCAACCTCCTGCCTCCTGGGTTCAAGCAATTCTCCTGCCTCAACCTCCCCAGTAGCTGGGACTACAGGCACGCACCACCAAACCTGGCTAATTTTTTTTTTTTTTTTTTTTTTTTTGAGACAGAGTCTCGCTCTGTTGCCCAACTTGGAGTGCAGTGGCATGATCTCGGCTCACTACAACCTCCGCCTCCCAGGTTCAAGTGATTCTCCCACCTCAGCCTCCTAAGCAGCTGGGATTACAGGCGTACACCACCACACCCAGCCTAATTTTTGTATTTCTAGTAGAGATGGGGTTTCACCATGTTGGCCAGGCTGGTCTCAAACTCCTGACCTCAGGTGATTCGCCCATCTCGGCCTCCCAAAGTTCTGGGATTACAGGTGTGAGCCACTGTGCCTGGCCTAATTTTTCTTTTAATACTCAAATTCTTAAGCAAAGGTTGTCAGTACCAATATCAGTTTTTCCAGATGAAAAGAGAGCAGAATACAGATTTATTCTTTCTGTGGTCAGAGCAAGCCCTTAAACCTGTCAGCATAATAATAGTGATTGCAATTATTTTAGCATAAATAATAATAATTACTGGCTAAGGGCATGAACTCTGGAACCAGGCCTCTTGTGTTCAGCCATCTCCTACAAAGTGTGTGACCTTAACTCTGAATGACTTTGCCTTTCTATGTCTCAGTTTCCTCCCCTGTAAAATGGGAATAATAATAGTATTTACTTCCCAGGTGGTGGCGAGGATTAAACAAATTCATATGCATAGAGTGCTCAGAACAGTGCCTGGCAAAAGAAGGCTCGCTAAGCATTTGCTTTGATTCCTGTGAGTAATGGCTAACGTTTATTAGGCACCTTGCCTTGCAGACAGCTTCACGGCGGCAAGATAAGCCGGCTTATCTCGCTTGCTTAGATGAGGCAGCTGAGATTTCAGAAAGGCAAATGGCTTGCTTGAGTCCGTCTGGCCTTCAGACCTTGAAATTAGGGAGGCGTGGGTGGCTGGGCATGGGCTCAGTGTGTCTGGCTGGTAATCAATCAGACGGCAATGGCAATGAAGCTTTTTAACATCATCTGGTCTGAGCTAGAAGAGATGTGACCCAGGGGACTGAGTTCAGGGAAAAAAATCAGCTCAAAGAGAAAGACAACAGAAATAGAAGGGGAAGCCTTGTAATTGAGTGGCCCCAAAAAGGAAAGATCAATATTTTACTTCCAGTGAACAACCAATTTCCCTGGCAGCAAGCTGGGACCCAGCTGCGTGTGCTTCAGCGACAACAGCTGCTCCTGCAACGCCTGCCAGGCCTGGTGAGCCGGTCTCTCCTGGCTGGGGAGCCAGAGCAGGAGCCACACATGGTGTGTGCCCCGGGGTGGGGACGGCCCCCAGCTCCCCTGCCTGGGGTGTAGGCTTCCCACGAAGACCACATGGGGTGGCTATTTGCTATACTCCCTGTGTGACCTTGGGCAAGCCCCTTCCCTCCCTGGGACCTGGCTTCACTGACTGTGGAATGACGGGCTGGGTCAGCGGCATGTGTCCAGCAGAGGACCAGTTGTGGCAAAAGGTTACCCGATGTCCAGGAAGGTCGAGACTTTTTGTGATCAAAGGCGAGGGGTCCTCACCATAGTGGGTAAAGCTTCTTTGATGCACAGGGCACCAGGGGATAGAAACAACACTTCAGTGCAGACAGCCCCGTGAGAGTCTCTGGCCCAGTAAGGCAACAGGGAGCAGCGGCTGACTCTCCAGGGTCAGTAAGACCTGAGTTCAAGAGTTGCCACTACAGGTGGGCAAAAATTTTAAATTTTAAAAAGAGGAAAAAAAAGGGGGGGGGTTACCCCTACAGTGACTTTGTCTAAATGTCTTAACCTCTCTGAGCCTCAGTCTCCTCAATTTAAAATGGGAGACTATAATAATAGCTACTGTTAAGTTGCTGTGAGGATTAAATGAGACTATGTATGAAGCCTCCGTGGACTCCAAGCATTCGCAGTACCTCGCCGCATAAATGATGCTGTTATTTATTTTAAAAATCATTGAGCCTGTGGTGATGGTATATATTGCTAATAACCAGCATGCCTTGTTCTAATAATTTCACACCTGTTTTCTTTTTCTTTCTTTCTTTTTTTTTTTTCTTTTGAGACAGTTTCATTCTTGTTGCCCAGGCTGGAGTGCAATGGTGCGATCTCAGCTCACCACAGCCTCTACCTCCGGGTTCAAGTGATTCTCCTGCTCAGCCTCCCAAGTAGCTAGGACTACAGGCATGCACCACCATGCCCGGATAATTTTTTTTTGTATTTTTAGTAGAGACGGGGTTTCACCATGTTGGCCAGGACGGTGTCAATCTCTTGACCTAGTGATCTGCCCACCTTGACCTCCCAAAGTGCTGGGATTACAGGTGTAAGCCACCGCCCCTGGCCCAATTTCACACCTGTTTTCTAAAGGGCAAGACATCAGTGTGCCTTGCCTCTTTTTTTTTTTTTTTTTTTTTGAGGCGGAGTCTCGCTCTGTCGCCCAGGCTGGAGTGCAGTGGCCGGATCTCGGCTCACTGCAAGCTCTGCCTCCCGGATTTACGCCATTCTCCTGCCTCAGCCTCCTGAGTAGCTGGGACTACAGGCGCCCGCCACCTCGCCCGGCTAGTTTTTTTGTATTTTTTAATAGAGACGGGGTTTCACTGTGTTAGCCAGGATGGTCTCGATCTCCTGAACTCGTGATCCGCCCGTCTCGGCCTCCCAAAGTGCTGGGATTACAGGCTTGAGCCACCGCGCCCGGCCCTTTTTTTTTTTTTGAGATGGAATCTTGCCGTGTCACCCAGACTGAAGTGCAGTGGCACAATCTCGGCTCACTGCAACCTCCACCTCCCCAGTTCAAACGATTCTCCTGCCTCAGCCTCCCCGAGTAGCTGGGATTACAGGCACACATGACCACACCTGGCTAATTTTTGTATTTTAAGTAGAGATGGGGGTTTCTCCATGTTGACCAGGCTGGTCTTGAACTCCTGACCTCCGGTGACCTACCCACCTCAGCCTCCTGAAGTGCTGGGATTACAGGCGTGAGCCACCGTGCCCGGCTGGTCTGGCACTTTTGTGGCCACCACTCTGGGGCTGTAGCTCTTTGAAGAGCCCTGTGAGAGCAGCTGTAGAGAGGTCACAGCCTGGGCCATGGCTCGGGTGCTCCGGGGAACATGCAGTGGCCCTCAGCACCCCATCTATTTGCCTGTCATCAAACAACCCCACCCCCACCTCTGTCCAGGTAGGCTTTTGCTGGCAGAGGAATGGACAGCTCACCCGCCAGTGTCTCCCAGCCCCAGGGAGTTGTGGACACAGAGGTTACAGAATCCAAATCCCTGCACTCCTGCCTCCTAGGTGGACTTGAGGTGGGGGTCCTTATCAGTCAGGCAGCACTCTGTGGCCGACTCCACCCTTGACTTGCTTCGGAAATAATGAAGGCAGAGCCCTGACCTTGGAGAGGATTGTAGGTGTGAGCACGGGAGGCTGGGGGTAGAGGGTGCCCTGGTCCATCCCCACATTCACAGACCCCCTATAATGCCAGCGATGTGAAGGCAGGACGAGAGGAGGCAGAATGCCAGCTGGGATGGTGGGTGGGCTCCCCTGCAGCCCTACAGGTGGCACCTGGGCATTGCTATTCTCAGAAGTCACGTCATTGCCTGGCAGTGTCAGAGGCTGGCATGGCTTGGGGGAGGGGGCAGCTGCAATGCTGAGGAGGCTGGCAAAAAACCACTTTCCTCCTTCACTGAAATTTTACAGATCTTTCCTGAGAGCCCACTAGGTACCAGGTTCAGGGGGGGTTCACGGAAAGAACGTGGCACGACCCCGCTGCCCTTCCCTCATCCCAGACTCACACCAGAGTGGAAAAGCAGGGTCAGCCGGAATCAAGACGCAAGCACAGAGCTTCCAGGTTCCAGGCAGGGAGAAGATGGTTAGGGTGGGGCCCTCTTTGTCCACTGCTCACCTTCCAAAGCCCACTGGGCACAGCCCCATGGTGCCAGGCCACCGGCAGTGACCAAGGCTTCAGACCCCTGCTGCAGCTGCCACGCTGTGGGCATGCAAGAAAAACATGGTCCCTATAAATAGATGAATCCCCAACGTGGTTTGGCTTCGGTGCCTGTTATGGGTGGTGTGGTGTGCTGGTGAGTCTGCCTGTAACGGCGTGAACACTGACAACAGTGACAGCGAGCCATTTCCTGCATGCTGTGCTCTGCAGGCCCCAGGTGCCCTCAGATCCATCATCTGCAGCCCAGCCTGAGCAGATTCTGGAGAGAGCTCATCCTGGCCTGGCTGTGCTATAGATACTGATGGTAATTATTAGGGGGAGCGGCAAGATGCCTGACAAGGAATGTGAGCATGTACACATGTGTGTGCACTATTGTGTATGTGTGGCTAGCCAGCAGAACCAGCACCTACCACCATCAACCCCTGAAAGAGTGCCCGGCATGTAAGAGGTGCTCAGTCATCACTTGTTGAATAAGTAAATGAATGAATGAATGAATGAATGAATGCTTGTATGGGTGCTGTGGGAGGGCTGCCACTAAGTTTTAGAAGCAGTTTTAGATTTAGAAGCAGGCTTCTGAGCCAGGCGTGGTGGCGTGCCAGTAGTCCCGGCTACTTGGGAGGCTAAGGTGGGAGGATCCCTTGAGCCCAGGCATATGAGGCTGCAGTGATCTATGATCATGCCACTGCACTCCAGCTTGGGCAATAGCGTGAGGACCTGGCTCTTAAAAAATGTATCATTATTATTATTATTATTATTATTATTATTATTATTATTCCGAGATGGAGTTTCACTCTTGTCACCCAGGCTGGAGTGCAGTGGCGTGATCTTGGATCACTGCAATCTCCGCCTTGAAGGCAGAGCCCTGACCTTGGAGAGGATTGTAGGTGTGAGCAAAAACAAATATTATGAAGCCTCTACTATGTACCAGTCATGGTGCAAGCGACCAGGTATACAGTGGTGATCAGAACTGACAGGGTGCTTGCCCTTAGAGAGCTTACTTTGTAGAGAGAAGATATAAATTAATCAAATTATCCCACACACATACAACTACATGAAAGAATATGGAGAAACTAAGGCTAAGACTTTCTGCAGTGAGGTCGGGAGATACTCACGCCTGCTAAAGTTCCAGCCACACAATATCCCAAAAGACTTGGATGCGCAACCGAGGTCGTGATCTGCCAGCCTCCAGCATTTCTCAGCTGCGAGTACCCTAACCAGCTCACCAGTCAGAAAGGCTTTGCAATCTAGGATTTCTGCCCAGCCAATGAGCTGCCTCTGAAAACAACTTTCTGTAGAAGTCCTCCGTAAAAAGTCCTCTCCTGGCCGGGTACGGTGGCTCATGTCTGTAATCCAAGTACTTTGGGAGGCCGAGGTGGGCGGATCACCTGAGGTCAGGAGTTGGAGACCAGCGTGGCCAACATAGTGAAGCCCCCTCTCTACTAAAAATACAAAAATTATCTGGGCATGTTGGCGGGTGCCTGTAATCCCAGCTACTCAGGAGAGGCTGAGGCAGGAGAATTGCTTGAACCTGGGAGGTGGAGGTTGCAGTGAGCTGAGATCGCGCCACTGCACTCCAGCTTGGGCAACAGAGCGAGACTTCGTCTCAAAAAAAAAAAAAAAAAGAAGAATCCTCTCCTCCACTTGCCTCCTGGGACGCTCTTCAGGGCTGTCCTGATCCCTTGTACCTTCCACTGTGGTGTGAGTCTGGGATGAGGGAAGGGCAGCGGGGCCATGCCACATTCTTTCTGTGAACCCCCCTGAACCTGCTGGTACCTAGTGGACTCTCAGGAAAGACCTGCAAAATTTCAGTGAAGGAGGAAAGTGACTTTTTGCCAGCCTCCTCAGCATTGCAGCTGCCCCCTCCCCCAAACAAAGAATTGCAATTCTTTGTTTCCCAAATAAACCCTCCATGTCAATCTCTTTTTAGTTAACAATAAATAGCAAGTTGCAACAAATAGTTTGAAGGGAAAGTATAGGATGCTACAAGACAGTATAGCAGCAGGGTGGGTCCTGAATCGATGCGGGTGGTCAGGACAGACCTGTCTTGGGGAGGGACGTTTCATACAGGTACAAAGGGAGACCTGAAGGATGAACTGACATGATGAATGGGGAGGACAGCTGTGCAAGATACAGAGAATAGCATGTGCAAAGGCCCTGGGGCAGAGAAGAGTGTGGTGGTTTGCTTGAGGAGCTGACCAAAGGCCAGTACGGCTGGAGTACAGTGAGTGATGAAGAGTATGGGAAGAGAGGGAGTGGAAGGGGTCAGATCGCATGGGGCCTCATGGGCTGTGCTGTGGACTTTGGATTTTTATCCTAAGTGTGGTGGAATGATACTGGAAGGTTTTAAGCAGAGGAGTGGGTGACATGATCCAGTTAGACTTGCATGGTCCAGGAGAGAGAGGATGATGGCTATGACCAGGTGGGGCCCCTGGGGTGGTGTGGGAAATAGGGAGCTGTGGGATACAGTGGTGGCATAGATTGGACGTGAGTGATAGTGAGCAGACCCAGTGATGCTGAAGAACCCTGCAGTGGCAGGAAGGGAGGGAGGATGGGGTCAGGGAGTGGGACATTCGGATGGGTGGGATTGGAGGGGGTGATGACTGGGTTGACCAAGGGACTTGGTGCCTGAGGTGGAATATGAGGCAATAAGAAAGTCAAGAATCTGAGAGGCCGGGGGTTGATGGTTCACCCATACAGCTGCAGGAACCCCCAAAGATGAGTTATAAAAGCAAAAAGCTGGAAATAACCAAAATGCCCAGCTATTAGGGGTGGTGAAGTAGATTATGATGAACCCACCGGGCAGAATATGTTACAGCCACTAACAATGTGGGTTGTACACACCAAGCAGCATGGAAACTGTTTCTGTCCTACTTACTATTACACGGGAGAGAAACTCCAACCTCAGGGATGTCTGACTCTGCCAGGCTAAAGCTTACTTCCTTATTCATTTAACACTCTTTATTGAAGTGCAAGGTACAAATAGAACAGAAAAGTACATCAGCCACCAGTGTCCATCTCAGTGAGTTTCCCCATCTAGCCAGCGCCTAGAACAAGAAATAGAACAAGAGAAACGGTGGGGTTTCTAGGTCTTTTACAATGCGTTTGTGTCCATTTTGTATGAAAGAAACCAATTTTAAAACATTGGCAGAGCCTTGGCTTTCAGTGTGCAGCCCCTGGGGGAAGGAGGCTCGGTCCCTGAAGCCGTGCGCTGACGGGGGAGCTGGTATTGGCTCTGCTTTTCCTCGCCCAAGTTGTCTGTCACCATGGGGAGAATAAAGTGGCCCCGTGGCCGATACTGACCCCAGGGTGAGGGGAGAGGATGGGGCGGGGACACTGGTGTCCCTCCCTCCCTCTCAGCCTCCCCGTCCCAGTTCCCTGAGTCTTCGGGTGATGCTTGGGTGTCTCACACCTGTCCCTGCTTCCTTCCCACAGGTGGAAAAACTTGTGAAATATTTGGATCCCAACGACCTGGGGAGAATCAACTTCAAGGACTTTTGCCGGGGGGTGTTCGCCATGAAAGGTGAGGCCTTCTAGGGAGGCTTTCCCACGTGCTTCAGGCCCTGCCCAGCTGGGGAAGCTGGTGTGGCTGGGACCCAGCCTGGATTCCTCCCCACAGGGCTCCCAGCGCCCAGGATGGGCCAGAAGTCGGTTCTGCCTCTGGCTTCCGGGGGGGCAGAGAGAAGGACACAGTTGTCCCAGCCGTGGGGGCTGTGGTCTCACCCATGGAGGTCACTTCTGCCCTTCCCCTTGTCTGCCTGCCTCTGGAGAAAGCCTCCCTCCTTGCTTTTCTGTCCTCTTCCTCTGTCTCCCGCTCTGGGATGACCAAACCCAAGGAGTCTCCTGGGCAAACCTGGACAAAGTGCTGGTCACCCGACTGCCCGCCTCCCTCTGAGCTGCTTTTGTGTCCTCCCTGCTCCCACCTCCTTTTTTTTTTTTTTTTTGAGACAGGGTCTGCCTTTGTCACCCAGGCTACTGGAGCGCAGTACGACTATCATGGCTCCCTGCAGCCTCAACCTCCTGGGCTCAAGCAATCCTCCTGCCTCAGCCTCCTGAGTAGCTGGGACTACAGGAGGTACACCACCACGCCAGGCTAATTTTCGTATTTTAAGTAGAGATGGAGTTTCGTCACATTGCCCAGCCTGGTCTTGAACTCCTGAGATCAAGTGGCCCTCCCACCTTAGCCTCCCAAAGGGCTGGAATTACAGGCCTCCATGCCCTGCCCTCTCTTCCTCTTAATTCTTCCTAATTCCTGCCTTTCTTACTTGCTCCCCCTTCCAGCTTTAGGGGAACACTATAAATCCCTCTGTCTTGTCCCAAAAATTCAAAGGCCAGTTGTGAGAAACTTGCAGGAATCAGAATATGGCCACTCACTTACTACTAAGCTGTTTATCTGAGACAGTGAAGGCCAGGCACGGTGGCTCACACCTGTAATCCCAGCACTTTGGGAGGCTGAGGCAGGCAGATCGCTTGATCTCAGGTGGATCACTTGAGTCCAGGAGTTTGAGACCAGCCTGGCCAACATGGCGAAACCTCGTCTCTACAAAAAATACAGAAAAATTAGCTGGGCATTCTGGTGTGTGCCTGTGGTCCCAGCTACCTGAGAGGCTGAGGTGGGAGGATCACCTGAGCCCAGGAAGTCAAGGCTGCAGTGAGCTGACGTCACACCACTGCACTCCAGCCTGGGTAACGGAGTAAGACCCTGTCTCACAAAAGAAAAAAATCTGAGACAGTGGCATAGATCACCAGCCAGGTGGGCTTGCTAAGGCCTCCCCACTAGCTGCAGAGAGAATGCAGTCACTTCTGGAGTCCCAGGGTGTCTGGTTATCTGTAAAGGAAGCCGTGGTTTCCTGTCTGTGGCTCAGATCAAGGTGAGCCCTTTTCTGTGGGGTGCCTGTGAACCCTGGGAGGGTGGAAGGATGCAGGGTGAGGGATGAAGGGAAACGAATACACGGTGCAGGGGGCACAGAACACAGAAGGCACCCAGGGGAGGTTTTCTGCGTGGATTTGACAATGGGCCACTGCAGGCTGCACCTGCCATGTGCCTGTGCCAGGCGTTTTGTCGGGTCCCCCTCCCGTGTTCAGTACAACGTTGGGGCATTTGGTTGGGAACTCAGGAGCGAGGCCAGCCGTGTACAGAGTCAGCAGGAACTGGAGCTGTCCTGGAGCGGCCCTGTCCTGGATGTCCCAGGGTCTGCAGGACGCAGAGGGCACCCAGCTCAGAGGAATGGGTGTGTTTGCTTTCTCCAGAGGCTGGCAGAGTTGTTAGGAGTCCCTGCGAGCCAAGCGGGCAGCACTGCCTTAGGTCCCCTCCCCCAGGAAGGCCTCCTTCTTCCCTGTGTCCCCAGCCTGCCCTCTGCGTGTGGGAGTTAGTCCCAGAGGACAAGGGCCTCTTGCAGCTCCCTGCACAGTGCCCTGAGCCGAGTTCCCCACTGCCTGGGCTCCATCCCTGCCTTCCAATGCTCAGCGGGCCTCCTGGAGCCTTGGGACCCCACCTCAGCCCTTCCCACCCCATGCCCATTAGTTAGAAGCAGAGCAGCCGTCCAGGCTGAGGCTCAACCTCTCACCGTCCCTTGTCTGCCTGTCTGCACAGGGTGCGAGGAGCTTCTGAAGGATGTGCTATCGGTGGAGAGCGCCGGGACTCTGCCATGCGCGCCAGAGATCCCAGACTGCGTGGAGCAGGTAAGGCTTGGGGGACCTCTAGGACCTCCATGGCTCTGCCTCCTCCTTGGTCTCGCCTTTGCTCCATTTTCAGTATCTGGGAGGATCCAGAACCTCCCTCTGAGGACCCTTCTTGAGCATCAAAGTCAAGAAATAGTTTTTGGAACAGGAGCCCTGAGGCCCCATTGGGAAGCCCCAGCAGAGTGTGTAACAGCTGGGGGTCCCCACCCAGCAACTTTGTTCCCCATCTGTGGCACGGAGGAGCAACTGAGTTCCAGACAGGGAAAGTGACAAGTGGAGGGGAGGCAGGACTGGAATTGTTTCCTTTTCTCCTGCACCATCGCTCTCTGGTGAACGCTTCCTGTTTATTTGTTTTCAAACAATGAATTCTCCAATTCTCTGACACTAACTGGTGTCCAGCAGTCAGTTCCACCTGCCACTAACTACCCAACATTAGCACAGACTCCACGAGTCAAGTCCAGCCCCATGAGACTGCCCCACTTCCCATGCCAGCTGCGGTTCTTCCTGGATAGAAGAACCCAGGAAGAACAGGGTTCCCAGGACCCCCCTCTCTCAGGCTGGGTAATTTACTGGAAACACTCAGGAAATGGTTGTACTTATGATGATCAGCGTATTACAAAGGGTACAACTCAGGAATAGCCACACAGAAGAGATGTACAAGACAGGGTATGGGGAGCGGGGGTGCAGAGCTTCCGTACCTTCAGGGACACTGCCTCCCAGCACATCACTGTGCTACCAGCACCCAGGCTCTCTGCATCTCATTGTTCGAGAATTTGTAGGCCTGGCGTGGTGGCTGATGCTTGTAATCCCAGCACTTTGGGAGGCTGAGGCAGGAGGACAGCTTGAACCCAGGAGTTTGAGACAAGCCTGGGCAAGATAGTGAGACCCTGTCTCTACAAAAAAATTTAAAATTAGCTGGATGTGGCGGTGCACACCTGTAGTCCTAGCTACTGGGGAGACTGAGGTGCGAGGAGCCCTCGAGCCCAGCAGTTTGAGACTTCAGTGAGCTGTGATTGTGCTACTGCACTCCAGCCAGCCTGGGTGACAGAGCCAGACTCATCTCCAAACCTAAAACAGTTTTTACAACCCGGTCTCCAGCCCATCTCCTGTGCCTGGAGGTTGGGGGTAGGTGGGAAGGTGAGGAGGTTCCCACCTCATTGTATGCTTGGTCTTTCTGGTGACCAGCCCCATCCTGAAGCTCTGTATCCGGAAGTGGGACAAAGACCACAGTCCCCAAGGCTCTGTTTTACTGTTATCATCACCTAATGGTGTGTTTCTTATAAAACTTTGAACTAGTTTTCCAAACAGTGCAGCTTCATCCTACAGAGAAATAGTTTAAGGTGCACAAGCTGACAACCAGCGAGGTCCCTCCTGGTGGCGACACCCAAAACTAGAGGAAAATGATTCTGATTTCTCACCCAGTCCAACCCCCAATCCTTTTCCCCAGTTCTGATGGGTGCCTCCTCCGGCCCCCAAAACATGAGTATGTTTATAGCTGAAGGAGATCCAGAACCCCAGAGGCTGCTTTGGCCGATGGTAGGCCTCTTGGAATCCAGCTGGGTCGTAGGGCCAGGGTTGGGTTCCCTGGGCAGGACTGGAGGAGGGACAGTCCACAGAGAGGGACACAGTGCTGAGGGCTGCCAGTCCACGGCGGCAGAGACCAAAGCCAGGCACCAACTGTGGCTAGGCCTCAGGCTGCTGTGCTCAAAGCAAGAGCCCTCAGGGATGCGTGGAGATAGCTGGGCTCCAGGCCCGTGCCCGTGCCAGCAGTGGTGGCTCCAGGCCTGTCTTGATGGGTCCAGCAAGGAGGGGTTGAATATGTATTTGGGGCCAGCTAATGGAACCAGGCTTAGGGCAGAGGACCCCTACTGTGGGACAAATACTGTGTTCCCCAGGAAGTTTGTGGGGAGGCCCTTCCTGGATTGCTGAGCGGGAGGCAGCGTGCAGAGGTGTGCAGGACAGGGTCCACACCCACGTGGGCCACCCAGGACAGGCCATGGAACCCGAGCACATTCTTCTCAACCCCTCCGAGCCTCAGTGTCCTCAGCTGTAAAACAGGGCTTGCCACGCCAATCTGGAGGGTCTGTTGTGAAAGTTCAGTGGGAAGACAGACCCCTAATATGTGCTCATTCCTCACCACCTGCTGCTGTAAGAAAATAAATAGTGCTGAAGTTACCGTTTGCATTTTTCAGTTTACCTTTGGATACTGGTGTTGCAAAATTATGTCAAAGTAAAGCCCTGCCCCAAGAACTGCAGGGCAGAGTGGAGCCGAGGCCTGGGGTGGGTGGGGAGTGCGGGTAGGGATGGCGTGTTCCCTGCAGTCTTTGGCTGCTTTTGTGGCCCCCACATTCTGCCATTCACACCTCTGGAAAAGATGGCACGTGGAGAAAAGGTGAGCAGGGGGCACAGAAGAGCGGACCTCCACCAAGGTACTCTTTTTTGTAAACTGATATTGTTTTCCTCCAAAGTCTAGAGGTTATGGGAAAGTAGAAAGAAAGACCACATCAGCCTATCTCAGCAAGCCTGGTGCTTCTCCTCATTTGTTCATGGGACTTTGCAAGCCTATAGGTGTTTGTTGCTTTGGGTTTTAAGCTTCTCGTGGGTGAACTGCTTTCTGCCCTCCATGGAGGCCTGGCCCCGGCTTGGGCGACCACAGCCTAGTGAGATGGCAGTCGGTGGGGACACAGTGGCAGCCTTGTTCATTATACTCGCTGGGGCTGCTTGGTTGACCTGGGCTCCGTTCCCGACCATGGGCTCCTGCGTGTTGGCAGGGAGAGGAAGGGGGCACAATCCGAAGACCAGCCTGACCGAGCGGACGGCTTCTGGGTTGTGAATGAGTCCCCTTCCAGGCTCAGGCTCCTGTAGTAGCAGGGTCAAGACCACAGCTCTGCAGATGAGGTGTCAGAGTGGGCCAGACGGGGCAGGTCCGAATTTCTCAGGCCCGGCCCTCAGCGCCCTGCTGTGTCTTAGCTGTCCCCTAGGGGTCAGTCTGAGACCGAGAAGAAGCGGTGCCTGGATCACTAAGTGGGCTTTCCAGATGCCCCCAGGGAATGCAAACCTGAGGCATGATTTGAGGAGGTGTGGGGATGACACACAGATGGGACGGCAGGCGCTCCACCCCTGTGCTGTGCTTGTGTGCTGGGAAATGAAGCCTGTCTTTTGGGGACACCCCCTTCCCCCCAGGGTGTGGATGGAGACCTCTGATGTCACCACTGGATGTGACTCATAGTTAAAGCAGTGAATGCTTGAGTGCTGGCTGGTGGGCGAGCCGCTGCCACCTGGCCCCTGAGAGTGCCCTGCCCTTCTCATCCCCCTCCCAGGCCCCGAGAAGCCCCTAGCATTGGACATCAGTCAGGGACCCCTGGGGTTGCTGTCCAGACCTCAGGCCAGTGCGAGTCTATCCCAGGCAGTTGATGCCTGGATGCACCAGTTCCTGACCTAACTGGATGTGGCTCCACCTGCGTCCCCAGAGCCCTGTGAAACACTGGCACAGGGAAACTTTGAGTCTTGGGAACCCCAACTGTTGAGCAGGCTGTTGAGCGAGTTTCCTGACCCAGGGAAATTTGCTTCTGGTCAAAGGGAATGCTAGATGTGTCCTGAAGGACTCCCCAGGGTCCCTGGGCCCATGCCTGGGGTCCCTGGAATCGCCCTGGGAGTCCCTCTGAGACTGTCCTGCTCAGGCTGCCCATCAGCACCCAGTCCATATGCTATAGGGGCTCCTGTGGGGAGGGGGCATGGAGACATGTGGAGAGCACCACACTCGGGTGCTAAAGGCAATGGGATAGTTGCTAGGGGCCCGTGGCCACCCCTCGGCAGGTGGTGATGTGAACCCTAACCCTGCAAGCGCTGTAAGGCCGTGGGCCCCGTTCACCCACCCCATGGTGGATTAACAGGCAACCCCATTAATGGAGAGGGCATCCGGCCACCTGCCCTCCTGTGTAGCCACCATGCCAGCAAATGGTGTCAGTAGCCTCCAACCCAGAGAGTCATCCACAGCGCCCCCTCATGCAGCTGCCTGGAGTCCTACGTTCCCCACTCACCCCTGCCTCCCCCTCCCATCGCAGTCACCCACTCACCCCGGCCTCCCCCTCCCATCGCAGTCACCCACTCACCCCTGCCTCCCCCTCCCATCGCAGTCACCCACTCACCCCTGCCTCCCCCTCCCATTGCAGTCACCCACTCACCCCTGCCTCCCCCTCCCATCGCAGTCACTGCCACCCACCGACCAGGCGTCCTCCTGTCCTCGGCCCTCCTCTCTCCACACCCGCATACCACAGTTTGGCAGGCTGTCCCTAAGTTGCTGCTCTGATTTGTCACCCCACTCCTGGGACCTGTCCTTACCAAGGGATGAAAACCAACATCAGCTCCTACCCACTGCTCCAGCCTCATCTCTCACCGTGGTGCGTCTCACACCTAAAACTGGCAATACCAAACCACTCCCTGTTTTCTGAGCAAGCCGCGTTCTCTCTTGCCTCTGAGCCTTTGCATGAGTGTTGTCTTTGTCCTAGGATGTCCTCCTTCCCGCTTACTTGTCAGGAGCTAACGTCTACTCACCTTTTTAAGACTTACTTGGCAGGAGTGGTGGCTCATACCTATAATCCCAGCACTTTGGGAGGCTGAAGTGGGAGAATTGCTTGAGCCCAGGAGTTTGAGACCAGCCTGGACAATATAGTGAGACCCCTTCTCTTTAAAAAAACTTTACTTAGGTACCACCTTCTCCAGGAAGCCTCCCTGGCTCCTTCTGCCCCAGCCCAAAGGAGAAGGACCTGCACTGAGCTTCCTGGGGGCGCTGCACCCTCTATCACCGCCCGAACCTCATCTTTCATGACAGCCAGCCCCATGTCCACCCAGTGGCTGCAGGACTCAGGCTGAGCTCCTCCTTTTCACCCCCAGGACAGCACCCACAGCAAGCATCCTTATCCATGCTCCTTGAGTGTGTCTAAGTATTTCTAAGACTAGATATCTGGAAGTGGAATTGCTGTATCAAAGGGTATGTAGATTTTGTATTTTAATAGATACAGATATAATTTTCTTCCACAAAGCCTGTACCGTGCGTATCATCCAAGCAGTATATGAGAGTGCCCCTTTCCCATGGCCTTCGCCAGCCCCGGAAGCCATCCATCCACCTGCTGGTCTCCAGCTCAGCAGCCTGGGGGGAGGAAAGCCCGTTGCTGCCGTCCTCTGTGCTGCCCGGCTTCCTAGGGAGGCAGACCATCTTTTTCTTATCTTTCCATGCCCTCTGGATTTCTGCTTTTTTTTTTTTTTTTTTTTTTTTGAGACGGAGTCTTGCTCAGTCACCCAGGCTGGAGTGCGGTGGCGCGATCTCGGCTCACTGCAAGCTCCGCCTCCCGGGTTCTCGCCATTCTCCTGCCTCAGCCTCCCGAGTAGCTGGGACTACAGGCGCCCACCACTACGCCTGGCTAGTTTTTTGTATTTTTAGTAGAGACGGGGTTTCACCGTGTTAGACAGGATGGTTTCGATCTCCCGACCTCGTGATCCGCCCGTCTCGACCTCCCAAAGTGCTGGGATTACAGGCTTGAGCCACCGCGCCCGGCCGGATTTCTGCTTTTACGAATTATTCATATTCTTTGCCCGTTTTCAATATGGTTGTTTGTCTTTTCCTTACTGATTTGTAAGAAATCTCTGTATATTCTGTTTTTTGCTTGTTTGTTTGTTTTTGAGGCAGTCTCGCTCTACTGCCCAGGCTGGAGTGCAGTGGCACAATCTCAGCCCACTGCAACCTCTGCCTCCTGGGCTCAAGTGATCCACCTGCCTGGGCCCCCCAATTAGCTGGTACCACAGGCACATGCCACTGCGCCCAGCTAATTTTTGTTTTTGTTTGTTTGTTTGTTTTGGTAGGGACAGGGTTTTGCATGTTGCTCAGGCTGGTCTTGAACTCCTGTGCTCAGATGATCTGCCCACCTCGGCCTCCCAAAGTGCTGAGATTACAGGTGTGAGCCACAGCAACAGGTTGAAATCTCTATATATGCTGATTATCAATCTTTATGCATTTTGCTTGTGTTTTAATCTTGTTTCGGGAGTGTTTTATTACACAGAATGTTAATTCTGATGTCATCATTTATCAGTCCTTTTATGCCATTTA
Source organism: Theropithecus gelada (assembly GCF_003255815.1). Classification (NCBI taxonomy): domain Eukaryota; kingdom Metazoa; phylum Chordata; class Mammalia; order Primates; family Cercopithecidae; genus Theropithecus; species Theropithecus gelada. Next base: position 5,313,265 of record NC_037684.1, read on the forward strand.
CGTTTTGTGTATCATTTTGTGCCTTCTCTACCTCCAGGCTATAAACATATTCTTCTATATATCGTTTTCAGATACTTTTGAGAAAAAGAAGTATTTATGCTTAGCTCTTTGATCCACCTGGAGCTTATTTTTGCTTTTGGTGGGAGTAGAGATCTGGCACTCTCACTTCCTCAATATGGCCAGTGCTTTGAGTTCCTAATGTTGAATAGTCCCTCTTTCTCAATCAATTTGAAATGTTATCTTTATTGTAGGCTAACTTGCCTTATAAACGTAGGTCTCTTTCTGGATTCTAGTCTGTTATATTGATTTGTCTACCTAATTTTAAGCCAAAGCCATAGTTTCAGTTACTCTTGCTTCATAGTTTGATATCTGATAGGGAAAGGCTCTCTCATCCTTCTTTTCTTCCTTCAGGCCAGGTGCGGTGGCTCACGCCTGTAATCCCAGTACTTTGGGAGGCCAAGGCAGGTGGATCACCTCAGGTCAGGAGTTCGAGACTAGCCTGACCAACATGATGAAACCCCATCTGTACTAAAAATACAAAAATTAACCAGGCATGGTGGCGCACGTCTGTAATCCCAGCTACTTGGGAAGCTGAGGCAGGAGAGTCACTTGAACCTGGGAGGTGGAGGTTGCAGTGAGCTGAGATCGCACCATTGCACTACAGCCTGGGCGACAATGCAAGACTCCGTCACACACACACATACACATAAAAACAAAACAAACAGGCCGGGCGCGGTGGCTCAAGCCTGTAATCCCAGCACTTTGGGAGGCCGAGGCGGGTGGATCACGAGGTCAGGAGATCGAGACCATCCTGGCTAACATGGTGAAACCCCGTCTCTACTAAAAATACAAAAAACTAGCCGGGCGTGGTGGCGGGAGCCTGTAGTCCCAGCTACTTGGAGGCTGAGGCGGGAGAATGGCGTGAACCTGGGAGGTGGAGCTTGCAGTGAGCCGAGATCGCGCCACTGCACTCCAGCCTGGGCGACAGAGCAAGACTCTGTCTCAAAAAAAAACAAACAAACAAACAAACAAACAAAAAAATACCTTTTTTGTTATTCTTACATATTTTCTCTTCTGGAACAGCCTGTTTGTCAAGCTCTCTTACAAATCCTGCTGGAGATCATGTTTGAAATTGAATTTGTGCATTAATTGAAGGAAATTGGCTTCTTTACAATATTGCATTCTGTCATCCAGGAATATATATCTCTCTTTATTTATTCTGGCCTTTTATGCCCTCTAAGAAAGTTTTTTGTTGTTGTTTTTTTGGTTTTTTTGAGACAGAGTTTCGCTGTTATTGCCCAGGCTGGAGTGCAATGGCTGGATCTCCACTCACTGCAACCTCCGCCTCCCAGGTTGAAGCGTTTCTCCTGCCTCAGCCTCCCTAGTAGCTGGGACTACAGGTGCCCATCACCATGCCCAGCTAATTTTTTGTATTTTCAGTAGAGATGGGGTTTCATCATGTCGGCCGGGCTGGTCTCAAACTCCTGACCTCAGGTGATCCGCCCGCCTCAGCCTCCCAAAGTGCTGGGATTACAGGCATGAGCCACTGCATCAGGCTAGAAAGTTTTATAATTTTCTTCAATAGGTTATGCACACTTTCTTCTTAGGGTGACTATATTTTGGAGTTTTTATTGCTGATATGTGTAGGATCTTTTTGCTATGATATTTTATAATTGGTTACAACTGATGTATAGGATTGGTTTTCATTTTTGGTGTCAATCTTGTCATGATAACCTTGTTAAACTCTCCTTATTTTATTTATTTATTTATTTATTTATTTACTGAAACAGGGTCTCACTCTTGTTGCCCAGACTGGAGTGCAGTGGCGTGATCTCGGCTCACTGCAGTCTCTGCCTCTGGGGTACAAGCAATTCTCCTGCCTCAGCCTCTCAAATAGCCGGGATTACAGGCATCCACCACCATGCTCAGCTAATTATTGTACTTTTAGTAGAGATGGGGTTTCACCATGTTGGCCAGGCTGGCCTCGAACTCCTGACCTCAGATAATCTGCCTGCTTCGGTCTCCCAAAGTGCTCAGATTATAGGCGTGAGCCACCATGCCTGGCCCATTAAACTCTCTTTATATTTTAGTAGTTTATTTCTATGCTATTTTCTATAATACTTAATTCTATATAACAAGGTAACCATGTTGCCATTTTAAATTTTAAATGGCAACATATTTCATCACATGAAGACAACCAAATTTATATACCAGTTCCTTATTGTTGGATATATATATATATGTGTGTGTGTGTGTGTGTGTGTGTGTGTATATATATATATATTTTTTTTTTTTTTTTTTTGAGACGGAGTCTTGCTCTGTCGCCCAGGTTGGAGTGCAGCGGCGCGATCTCGGCTCACTGCAAGCTCTCCTCCCAGGTTTATGCCATTCTCCTGCCTCAGCCTCCTGAGTAGCTGGGACTACAGGCACCTGCCACCACGCCCAGCTAATTTTTTTTTTTATTTTTAGTAGAGATGGGGTTTCACCGTGTTAGCCAGGATGGTCTCAATCTCCTGACCTCGTGATCCGCCCACCTTGGCCTCCCAAAGTGCTGGGATTACAGGTGTGAGCCACCGTGCCCAGCCAGGTGTATATATATTTTTAACGTAATTTGGGGAATTAACAAAAGCAGTATAATAATCATTCTTTTTTTTTTTTTTTTTTTTTTTGAGACAGAGTTTCGCTCTTTTTGCCCAGGCTGGAGTGCAGTGGCCCGATCTCGGCTCACCACAACCTCTGCCTCCCGGGTTCAAGCGATTCTCCTGCCTCAGCCTCCACGCCCGGCAATAATCATTCTTATAGCTAAGTCTTTCCCCACAGCAGCAATCATCACTTTAAAGTAAATCAGAGATTGGCAAATTACAGACCCCGTGAGCCAAATCTAGGAGCCTGTTATTGTAAATAAAGTTTTACTGGAACACAGCCACACCCATTTGTTCACATCTTATCTGTGGCTGTTTCCACACTGCAGTGGCAGAGCTGAAAAGTTGCCATGGAGGCCAAATGGACTGCAAAGCCTAGAATACTTACCGTCTGTCCTTTACAGAAAAAATTTGCCAACCCGTATGGTAAATTCAGGCAAATGGAGACTGTTTTATGAGAAGGATGCAAAGGCTGGGCACAGTGGGTCACGCCTGCAATCCCAGCACTTTGGGAGGCGGAGGCAGGTGGATCACCTGAGGTCAGGAGTTTGAGACCAGCCTGACCAACATGGTGAAACCCCGTCTCTACTAAAAATACAGAAATTAGCCAGGTGTGGTGGCACACGCCTGTAATCCCAGCTTCTCGGGAGGCTGAGGCAGGAGAATCCCTTGAACCCAAGAGGCGGAGGTTGCAGTGAACTGAGATCGCACCGTCGCACTCCAGCCTGGGCAACAGAGCGAGACTCTGTCTCAAAAAAAAAAAAAAAAAAGAAAGAAAGAAAGAAAAGAAAAAGAAAAAGATGCAAAATGTTAAAACTGCCTAATACTAATCTGTCAAATTCCTCTGCAGGAATCCCATCAGGATTGCATCAGATTCCTTCTACCCTTTTGATACTGGTGTTGCTGAGTTTTCAGACCCTTTAAATTTGAGATGCTAAAATTAGAACCCCTCTTTTGAATTATAATATGGTTTAACTTCTTAAAGTATATTTTTTGGTCACTAAGAGGGCTTTCTTCATGAATTGCCTGTCCACATTCTCCACCCTGGCTATGTTTACTTCTATTGAGTTTTTTTTTAAGAACTAGAAATATAACTTTTTGACATACATTAAATTTTTTCCAGCTTGTTATTTATTTTTAGCTTTGTTTATGACACCAAATTTAAAAATTTTTATAGCCAATTCAGCATTCTTTTGCTTTATGGCTTCAGCCTTTGGTGTAATGCTTATAAATGCTTTCCCACCCATGATTGTGAAACTGTTCTGTTTTATTTTTGTGTATTTAATTTTTCTATTTAAAGCTATAATTCGTAGAATTGACTGTGATGTCTAGAGTGAGGTGGGGATCCAGTTTGCCTTTTTGCCGTCAGTTCCTCTTGCCCTCCCTCACCTGGCTGTTCAGCAGCTTCTTGCTACGCTATGCTTTCGCACGCAGTCCCCTGATGGCGAAGGAAACGAGGTTTGGCCTGGTGCAGTGGCTCAGGCCTGGAATCCCAGCACTTTGGGAGGCCGAGGTGGGCAGATCACTTGAGGCCAGGAGTTCAAGACCAGCTTGGCCAACGTGGTGAAACCCCATCTTTACTGGAAAAAAAAAAAAAAAGTTAGCCTGGCATGGTGGCACATGCCTGTAATCCCAGCTACTTGGGAGGCTGAGCCACAAGAATCACTTGAACCCAGGAGGCGGAGGTTGCAGCCAGCCGAGATCGTGCCACTGCACTCCAGCCCGGGCAACAGAGCAAGACGCTGTCTAAAAAAGAAAAAAAAAAGGAATTGGGGTTTGCTGGGAACCCAGACCTGAGCCTGAGCCCAAAATGGCTCTTTTGCTCATGTTCAGAAGGGGCTTTGCCAAACTCTCGTCTTTCCGGAAGTTTTTAAAATGATGATAACCTGTGCCTCTCTCTAGAAATTGCTGGGGAGGAGGCCTACAGCCTGAACACCTAAGGCCACCCTTGCTTCATTTCATCCATCCTGAAACAAGCATTTCTAAAACCACTCATGACAATGGCACTTATACATTCTAAAAATACTTCTCCTGACAAACAGCACTGTGATTCACCGCGCTGCTGGAGGTGTGGGTGGGGCGCCATGCTCCCACTGGTGTGGTGGCAGGAGGGAGTTTCAGAGCTCAGGGAAGGAGCCTTTCTACTTATATCTGGCCCCAATATATTTTTCTGTGTTTCAACACCCTCCCCCGCCTTCCAAAGAGAAAAAAAAAAAAAAAATCTACTTATCCCAAGCTTCAGAGCTTCTGTAAGATCCTCGATTTGTGTCTTTAGGTAATAACTCAACTGATTAAGCCAAAGGTGGCTGGGACAGAAGCAGTGCAGATATGGAAGCCCCTTTTGTTTGTTCCAAGCCTGGTCTGCCCTGAACCATGTGTCTCCTACCTCCTGCCCCTGACCATCCCTACCCTAAAGAGGCTAAGCTGAGCTGGCCGGCGAGTGCTACTTCCCACAGGCCACCTCCTGCCCCTGATGCCCAAGTCCACATAAATCTTTAGAACCTACTCACCAAGTTAGAGCTTGATAAAACTCTGGAGAGGCTCCTTATATCCCGTCTTTTTAAAGATGAGCAGGAGGGAAAAATTTGGGTTTTATGACCCTGTAGGACATTAACCACCTTCGTATGTACCGTTCCAGTCTCATTTCAGCATCCTTTCTTTCCCTGATGACACAGACTTTGATCCCTCCCCTTCTCCTTTGGACCAGCTATCCCTACCTGCTGCTTCCCTCATTAATGAGTCTAGCACAGTGCGTTTTTGAAGGAGTAACTGTGGGAAACACACAAGCACAATCACATGAGGGCAGATGTTCTCCGAGACAGCGCGGTCGAAACCAATGAGGACTCTGGGTCAGCAGGGCCTGGGGTGCTTCATGTGTCAGAGGCTGAACTGGAATCTCAGTGGAGATTCTACACCCACCATTCAGTTTATAAACCTCCGAGGGCCCGGGCTCCTGCTGCAGAAGGTGCAGGAATAAAGAGTAGATCACTTTTACTAAACAAAGACCTAGAGAGTTGGCTTTGTCTCCAACTTTTTATTTTGAAAATTTCCAATCTTCAGAAAATTTTAAGAGCAGAACGATGAATCCACATATATCCTTCACTTGGATGACCAGTTGTTAACATGCCGCTAAACTTAGTTTCTCTGCCCCTGTGTTTGTTGGTGGGGTGTATGTGCATACACACTACTTTTTCTTCTGGACCATATGAAAGTTAGTTGCGGACATGACACTTTATCCTTAAATACTTGGCCATTGCTAAGAAGGACACTCTCCTATGTGACCACAATTAGTTATCACTTGCAGGAACCTTAACATTGGCACAATTTGTTACCTACTGTAAAATCTACATTCAAATTTTCCAATTTATATATATATATATATATATATATATATATTTTTTTTTTTTTTTTTTGAGATGGAACCTTGCTCTGTCACTCAGGCTGGAGTGCAATGACGCGATCTCCGCTCACCGCAGCCTCCGCCTCCTGGGTTCAAATGCTTCTCCTGCCTCAGCCTCCTGAGTAGCTGGGACTACAGGCACCCACTACCACGCCCGGCTAATTTTTGTATTTTTAGTAGAGATGGGGTTTCACCATGTTGGCCAGGCTAGTCTCGAACTCCTGACCTCGTGATCCACCCACCTCGGCCTCCCAAAGTGCTGGGATTACCGGCATGAGCCACCGCACCTGGTCCCTCCCAGAAATAATTTTATAGCTTTTATTTTTATCTCAAATCTAATCCAGGATCACACAGTTTAGTTGCCATGTTTCTTTAGCTTCTTTTAATCTAGAAGAGTTCCTCGGCCTTTGTTTTATTTTCTTTCTTTCTTTTTTTTTTTTTTTTTTACTCCTATAATGACATTGACCTTTTTAAAAACTTCAGGCCACTTGCTTCAAAGAATGCCCCTCAATTTAGATTTGCCTTTATTGATTTTCTAGTCCTTTGGGGTACTGTAACTTAAATTTAAATTAAAAATAAAATGGGGTGACGAGGAGGGGGCCTGGAGGGGAGTTCTACTGTGTTTATTTTTCAGGTCTAAAACACACTTAAAGTGCGTATTGTTGGCGCCCTCAATGGGCCTCAGTTTTCCCAGGTGAAACATGATCTAAACACCCCTTCCAGCTTGTGTCCATTCTAGCATTTGGGGAAAAATGCCTAATTGTGTGTGTGCGGCCAAGCGTCCACCCTTGGCATCTCTCAAATTGTGGGGAGGCAGCTGGCCTCGGTACTTTCTGGCTCCAGGAACATGCCATGGGCCATTGAACGTCTGTGCGGTGTACACTGGGGACAGTGTTAGGAAGTGTGGGCTCTTACACGTGACCAGGCCACATCTCCACCCTCTTTGGGCTGAGATTAGGACATTGGGGTAGGTGTATTTGTCTCCTGAGAGGGCCAATCTCAAGAGAAAACGAGAAAAGAACCCTCCAGGTCTTTGGGGGAATTATCTGAGATAATGTGGGGAAGAAGCCTAAGCCCCTAAGATATACTGGATGGTGCTTCTCCAGGTACCCGTGCCCGAGGGAGAGACCAGCCACTTGCTGGGATGCCAAGGGGCATCTTCCTGGAGCAGCAGATTCCCTGGAAGAATTGGGGGAAACATTGTCCAACATTAAAACTAACATGGAACATAATAAACATATTTTGAAGATAAGAAAGAAGCCTGTAATCCCAGCACTTTGAGAGGCCCAGGCTGGAGGATCCCTTGAGGCTAGGAGCCTGAGCAGCAAAGTGAGACCCCATATCTATTAATAAAAAAAGACAAAAATTAACTGGGCGTGGTGGCAAACACCTGTGTGTCCCAACTACATGGGAGGCTGAGGCAAGAGGAATCCTAGAGCCCAGGAGATTGAGGCTGGAGTGAGCCGTTTGTGCCACAGCACTCCAGCCTGGGCAACAGCGCAAAATCTCATCTCAAAAAATAAAGTAAAATAAAGATAATAAGAAAGACTTTTATCAATTTTATTTTAGTTTATTTTATTTATTTATTTTTTCGCTCTGTTGCCCAGGCTGGAGTGCAGTGGCCGGATCTCAGCTCACTGCAAGCTCCGCCTCCCGGGTTCAGGCCATTCTCCTGCCTCAGCCTCCCAAGTAGCTGGGACTACAGGCGCCCGCCGCCTCACCCGGCTAGTTTTTTGTATTTTTTTAGTAGAGACGGGGTTTCACCGTTTTAGCCAGGATGGTCTCGATCTCCTGACCTCGTGATCCGCCCGTCTCGGCCTCCCAAAGTGCTGGGATTACAGGCTTGAGCCACCGCACCCGGCCTATTTATTTATTTTTTCGAAACGGAGTTTCACTCATGTCGCCCAGGCTGGAGTGCAATGGTACAATCTCGGCTCACTGCAACCTCCGCCTCCCAGGTTCAAGCGATTCTCCTGCCTCAGTCTCCCAAGTAGCTGGGATTACAGATGCGCACCACCACGCCCAGCAAATTTTTGTATTTTTAATAGAGACGGGGTTTCACTATGTTGGTCAGACTCGTCTCAAACTCCTGACCTCATGTGATTCGCCCACCTCGGCCTCCCAAAGTGCTGGGATTACAGGCACAAGCCACTGCGCCCAGCCGCTTTATTTTATTTTTGAGACAGGATCTCACTCTAGCACCCAGGTTGGAGTGCAGTGGCGCGATCTCAGTTCACTGCAACCTCCACCTCCCAGGCTCAAGCAATCCTCCTGCCTCAGCCTCTTGAGTAGCTGGGACTACAGGCGTGCACCCAGCTGATTTTTGGATTTTTTGGAGAGACAGGGTCTCACTATGTGACCCTGGCTGGTCTTGAACTCCCAGGCTGAAGCGATCCACCACCTCGGCCTCCCAAAATGCTAGGATTCCAGGTGTAAGCCACCATGCCCTGCAGGAAAGACTTAAAATTGTTTTGCTTTAGAGGCTACTCTTTCGAGTCTTACTTCTACTATAGACCCATGTCCCTCTTCTGCTGTGGGGCCACTTTATGCAAGGTATTACTGTTATTGCTGTTTTGTTTTCCTTTTCTTTTTTTTTAAGAAACAAAGTCTTACTCTGTTACTCAGGCTGGAGTGCACTGGTGTAGTGGTGTGATCACAGTCACTGCAGCCTCAACCTCCCAGGCTCAAGCAATCCTCCCACCTCAGCCTCCCCAGTAGCTGGGACCACAGGCACACACCACCACTTCCAGCTAATTTTTTGTTTGTTTGTTTTTTCAGAGACCGGGTCTAGCTATGTTGCCCAGGATGGTCTCAAACTCCTGGCCTCAAGCAAGGCTCCCAACTGGGCCTCCCAAGACACTGGGATTACAGTCATGAACAACCTCTCCTAGCCCTGGTTTCTTATAATAAAGTAAATGCAATGTTCCTTTTAGTAACAAAACAGGTCTTGGCTGGGAGGGAGAAACGGGGAAATTTGACCCCACGTGGCCGAGGCCTGAGATGGGCTCCACGGGCAGCCTCCAGGAGGGATGTAATTTTGCCTCCTCTCAAGGCTGGCCTCAAGGAGGCCTGATTCCAGCCCCTTTGTCTAGCGCTGCCCTGAACCTGTAAGAATCCTTCTGACCAGATCCTCACCAGACACTGTGAATCCTCACCCAGGTTGCTTAGAATCCTGGAAAGAGCTCAGGTTCAAGTCAAACGGGCTGAGTGTGGGTTCTGCTTGACCACTTCCTGTGTGTCATTTGGCAAGTCGCTTTGCTTCTCTGAGCCTTCTTCATTTCTGCCTGTCTAAAGTCGGAGTCGTCAGCCTGATTTTCAGTGTTGTGGTGAGAATGCAATGGATTAATGCTTCTAAAGGTTCCTGAGGAGACGGGTCCCCCAGTCAGTAGTATCTATGACTGCATTCTCTGTACCACTCAGAACCCTCAGGGGAATCATTCAGGACACTGGGGACAGAATTCCCTCCCCTTCCCATTTCCAAAGTCACCAGCCTGCCTCCAGCTATACCCACACTTTCAGCTTGCTGCTGGGATGGTGGGTGGCATGACCCAGCTCTGACACAGGCCCTGCCCTCCAATCCCAGCTCCTCACTCGCACCCTGCCTGAACACTGGATCCCAGCCCCTCCTGCCAATCAAGCACTGGCCTTCACAAACAGCCCCTCACCCCCAGCACCCGCACCACGCCCCTGCTGGGTCCTTTCCACTCACTTCTGGAGCTGACATAATAATGCCCATGGGCAGGGAAGCACCCGCTTGACCCCACATCCTGGCTTTCTTTCCTTTGGTCTATTTCCTCCAAAGACTGGTCTCTACTCCCTTTCTTGTGCCCCTTTCTCTCTGTTGCCACTGCCAATCATGTCTTGGCCCCTCTGTTCTGCTGAAACACTTCTCACAGTCACTAGGAACTTCTTTTTGAGACAGGGGTCTCACTCTGTCGCCCAGGCTGGAGTGCCGTGGTGCAGTCTTGACTCACTGCAGCCTCCAACAGCTGGGTCCAAGCAATCCTCACAACTCAGTCTCCCAAGTAGCTGGGACCGCAGGCATGTGCCATCATCCCCGGCTATTTTTATTTTTTGTAGAGATGGGGGTCTTGTTCTGTTCCCCAGGCTGGAGTGCAGTAGTGCAGTCCTAGTTTGCTGCAGCCTCAAACTCCTGGCCTCAAGCAATCCTCCAATCTCGGCCCCCCAAAGTCCTGGGATGACAGGCATAAACCACCTTGCCTGGCCACCAGGAACTTCTCACTGGCCAAATCCAAGCATCAGTTCTCTAGTCATGTTTTTACATAGCGATGGTGTGTGGTGAACAGATCAGGGTAATTAGCATTTCCATCATCTCTGGCATTTATCATTTCTTTGTTTTGGGAACATTCGATGGTCTCCTAGCTACTGAAAATCTGTATTATTGTTAACGATAGTCATCTTACAGTGATGTGGAGCAATGGAACTTATCCCTCCTCTCGAACTGTAATTCTGTACCTTTAACAAATGTCTCCCTACTCTCCTTCCCCTCCCATTCTCAGCCTCTAGTGTCCTCTGCTCCATTCACATTTTACTGCAACCCTGGGCAGGGCCTGGCACAGCCAACCTCTCCCTTCTCAGACCGTCCTTTTAGCTCGAGGCTTCCTCCTACCTCTCAGGCTGCTTTTCTCCCCACACACCCCCCGACTCCCCTCCTTATTTTATTTATTTATTTATTTATTTTTTGAGACGGAGTCTCCCTCTGTCACCCAGGCTGGAGTGCAGTGGTGTGATCTCAGCTCACTGCAACCTCCACCTCCAGGGTTCAAGCGATTCTCCTGCCTCAGCCTCCCAAGTAGCTGGGATTATAGGACCGTGCCATCACGCCTGGCTAATTTTCCTATTTTTGGTAGAGATGGGGTTTCACCATCTTGCCCAGGCTGGTCTTGAACTCCTGGCCTTGAGTGATCTGTCCACCTCAGCCTTGCCTGCCCTCCTCCTGGGTCCCTTTAAATGGCACTGGGTCTCAGGCCTCATCCTCAGCCCTGTGCTTCCTGCCTGCCCTCTCCCCAGGGGAGCCAGTTGGTCCAGGACTCTAAATGCACCATTACCCTGAGGCTCCCAAGATAGTATTTTCCCCTCGGACACTGCCTTTGGCTCCAGACTCTTCTATCAAACCTTTGGGCACCCTCTGCATTTCCAACATGTTCCAGGCTACACCCTTTGATCCAGCTCCATCCCCTCAGCCCCAAGAATGTTTCCCCAGGCTCCCCATCTCAGTAAATGGCACCATCTCCCCCACCTGGTCACTCTGACCAAGGATCAAGTCGTCCTTCATTTCTTTCCTTCTTCCACATCCAACCCGTCACCACAGCCTGATGGTTTTACCTCCAAACTGTGTCCCAAGCCATCCACTTCCCTCCATCTTGGAGGTTACAACCCAGTCCCGGCAGAGCCACACCCTGTCCCTATGCCCCTACGGCCTGCATTCTCTCTTATCTTTTGTGGTCCGTATGACACCAGAGTGTTCTTTAAAACTTGTAACTCCTAGTCACCAGGCATGGTGACTCACACCTATAATCCCAGCACTTTTGGAGGCTGAGGCGGGTGGATCACCTGAGGTCAGGAGTTCGAGACCAACCTGACCAACATGGTGAAACCCTGTCTCTACTAAAAATACAAAAATTATCTGGGCGTGGTGGGAGGCACCTGTAATTCCAGCTACTCAGGAGACTGAGGCAGAAGAATCTCTTAAACCCAGGAGGCAGAGGTTGCAGTGAGCCAAGATGGCGCCACTACACTCCAGCCTGGGCAACAGAGCGAGACTCCGTCTCAAAAAAACAAAAAACTCCTAAGTCCCACCCTGCCCTCCCTTGCATAAGAGCCTCCAGTGACAAAATCTGAAACCCCAACTTCCCACTGTGGCCTCGCAGGTTTCACTTGTGCCTGAATCTTTGACCTTGCCCCTCCCAGATTCCCGGTGACTCTCATTGTTCAGCCACCCTGGCCTGTTTTCTCTTCCTCAAACTGCCCAAGTGAGTTCTGCACAGGACCTTTGCCTGGCTTCCCCTCCAACTAGAGCCCTTGTCCCCCAAATCTTTGCACAGCTGCCCTTCTGCCCTTCAGGTTTCAGCACAAATGTCACCTCCTCAGAGAAGCCTTCCCCGACCACCCTCTCAAGAGGTTTTCATGTGATCAGGCCAGTCTCTGCCCTGGGAGAATGGTCTAACAAAGGGGTGGCAATTCTTCAGAATGCCCAGGGGCTGAATTTTCTAGCGAGTTTCTAGCTGAATTTCTGCCCCCATCACACCGAGCACCCTGCTTATTTCCTTGAATATGCACCACAGTTAGCTGCATGTTTTTTTAATGGCTGTGTAATAGTGATACATGTTTTTGGGATACATGTGATATTTTGATAACTGCATACGATGTGTAATGATCAAATCAGGGTAACTGGGGTATCCGTTACCTCAAACCTTTGTCTTTGTGTTGGGAACATTACAGTTCGTCTAGCTATTTTGAAAGGTACAAGAAATTATTAACTATAATTTCCCTGCTGTGCTAGCAAATACTAGAACTTATTCCTTCTCTCCAACTGTGTCTTGTTTGGCACAGTCTGGATCATCTACGTGTGTCCTGTCAGCCCCCCACTGGCCTGTAAGCCCCGTGGGTCCGGGGATTCGCCTGTGTCATTCACTGCTGCACAGTGCCTGGCATAGAGAGGCTGTCGGTGCAGATTTGTTGCACAAGCAGATGGATGAATCTCAGATGTGGAATGTTGACTCTTCGTCAGGGAGGGATGGGCTCCTACCTAGGAATCTCCGAGGACCAGCTCAAAGGCTGTAAAAATCACGCCCTGCCTCAGTGCTCTGGGGGATTAGAAAGGGGGTGCCTGGATGCTCTGAGACTCTGCAGCTGGGCCCTCACTTTCCTGTGCGTGTGAATCACTTGGGGTCTTAAGAAAATGTTGGTTCACAGGCCTGGGTCTTCGTTCCTAGCCTGCTCCTCAGCAATGGTGGTGCTGCTGACCTCAGATCTCCCTAGCAGTGCTTTTGTAACTTGCAGGTCCTGTGCCGTCTTTCCCCCTACATGCCATGGGACCACGCAGAAAGAGCCGGAGGGGTCCTTTCATTGCCTCCTCTGCCCCTCCTCCCTCCATCTACCAGCAAGTGTTATTTGTAGCAGTCACTGTCACCTCCGCATGTGGTGGGGCCTGCTAGGTTTCTGTCTCCGCATTTCTGCTACGGTGACAGACAAGACAGATTCTCTGCCAGGAACTGTGCTCAGCCACTTGCTTCTGGCATTGCTGTTTTCTCTCTGCGCACCTCTTATTCAGGCAGACTCCTGGGGGATGTTGCCCCTGCTGGAAGTCAGGCCCAGCTCATTGCCCTAGTGCGGGATGGTGCAGCTGACTCTGCGGGGACCTGGGAGGCATTACTGAGAGGTTTCCAAGCTTTGGTTTCAGGAGTACAGGTATAGGCCTACCTAACTGGCCCTGGGGGTAAAACATTCATTTAAACCTGGGGAGATGCTGGGCGCGGTGGCTCATGCCTGTAATTCCAACACTTTGGGAGGCCAAGGCGGATGGATCACTTGAGCCTAGGAGTTCAAGACCAGCCTAAGCAACATAGAGAGACCCCATATCTACAAAAAATGTAAAAAGTAGCCAGGCATGGTGGCACGTGCCTGTAGTCCCAGCTACTCAGGAGGCTGAGGTGGGAGGATCACTTGAGACTAGGACGTTGAGGCTGCAGTGAGCTATTATCACACCACTGCACTCCAGCCTGTACCATAGAGAGAGACCCTATCTCAAAAAACACTTGCGGAGAGTTGGGGACCTTTGGGGTCCAATGTTCTGAGTTTGAATCCTGATGCTGTCACATACTACTTGGGCCATGCTGAACAAGGAACTTAGCCTCCCTGAGCCTCACTTTCTTCACTTGCTAGATGGAGGTTGTAACTGGTGTCGCTGTCAAAATGAAACATGAAAGTGCATGAAAGTAGGAGACCAAGGCAGGTGGATTACATGAGGTCAGGAGTTCAAGACCAGCCTGGCCAACATGGTGAAATGCTGTCTCTGCTAAAAATACAAAAATTAGCCTGGCATGGTGGTGCGTGCCTGTAATCCCAGCTACTCGGGAGGCTGAGTCAGGAGAATCACTTGAACCCGGGAAGCAGAGGTTGCAGTGAGCCAAGATTGTGCCATTGCACTCCAGCCTGGGCGCAAGACTCCGTCAAAAAAGAAAGAGAGAGAGAGAGAGAGAGGGAGGAAGGAAGGAAGGAAGAGGGAGAAAGAAGGAAAGAAAGAAGAAAGAAAAGAAAGTACGTAGAAGGCTCTCAGCACTCTGCGAAATGCAGGCATTTCTCAACCCACAATGCATAGATTGTGAGACATATCATGGTCCATTGAATATCTTTTGACTCCGGGTGGTGACCAGGTGCTGATAGCAAGGCCTGGGGCCCAGTCCTCCTCCCACAGCTGCATACCCCGCAGCCCCATCCACAGCCACCTGCTGCTCTAGCACTAGCTAGAAAATTCAGCCCCTGGGCATTCTCAAGAATTGAGCCCACCCCTTTGTCAGACCATTCTCCCAGGGCAGAGACTGGCCTGATCACATGAAAACCACACCTGCCGAGCCAGAGGGCAAATGCTCCAACGTTGTATTGGAGAGATAAACAGCTGTTCTCAACCAGATCATTGCTACATTCCATTTCCTGACCAGGAAAATGAAAATGGCTGTCATAGAAGACAGGGCACAGAGTCTGATTCTTTTTTTTTTTTTGGGGGGATGGAGTCTCCTTCTGTCACCCAGGCTGGAGTGCAGTGGCGCGATCTCGGCTCACTGCAACCTCCGCCTCCTGGGTTCAAGCGATTCTCCTGCCTCAGCCTCCCGAGTAGCTGGGACTACAGCCGTGTGCCACCACGCCCAGCTAATTTTTGTATTTTTAATAGAGATGGAGTTTCACCATGTTGGCCAGGTTGGTCTCGAACCCCTGACCTCAAGCAATCCGCCCACCTTGGCTTCCCAAAGTGTTGGGATTACAGGCGTTAGCCACTGTGCCTGGCCTAAGTCTGATTCTTCTTTTTTTTTTTTTTTTTTTTGAGATGGAGTCTCACTCTGTCCCCCAGGCTGGAGTGCAGTGGCCGAATCTCGGCTCACTGCAAGCTCCGCCTCCTGGGTTTACGCTATTCTCCTGCCTCAGCCTCCCGAGTAGCTGGGACTATAGGCACCCGCCACCTCGCCTGGCTAGTTTTTTGTATTTTTTTTTTTTTAGTAGAGACAGGGTTTCACCGTGTTAGCCAGGATGGTCTCGATCTCCTGACCTCGTGATCCGCCCGTCTCGGCCTCCCAAAGTGCTGGGATTACAGGCTTGAGCCACTGCGCTCGGCCAGTCTGATTCTTAAGATGGAAACTCAGCCAGACGGCTGTGGCTCACGCCTGTAATCACAGCACTTTGGGAGGCCGAGGCAAGATCGCTTGAGGTCAGGAATTCAAGACCATCCTGGCCAACATGGTAAAACCCCGTCTCTACTAAAAATACAAAAATTAATCAAGCGTGGTGGTTCCTGCCTATAGTCCCAGCTACTCGAGTGGCTGAGGCAGAAGAATCACATGAACCCAGGAGGCAGAGGTTGCAGTGAGCCAATATGGCACCACTGCATTCCAGCCTGGGCAACAGAATGAGATTCCTTCTCAAACAAAAAAACAAAAACAAAAACAAAAAAAAAAACAAAGACAGAAACTGTCTGTGGGCTCTAGGGAGGCAGTGGAGGTGCCAGGTGAACTGACGATGAGCACCACAGTGGGAACAGGCAGGAAGAGGACTGGGCTCCAGTCTCTGGTCTCCTGTCTGAACAAGTCTGTAGGGGAGGAAAAGCTTTTCCTCTACCCTCTTATGTTATGTACCTGTGGTCTGCAGATAAAACTGAGCAAAGACAGATTAACAGAAAAAAGGCATACGAATTTTATTGTTGTTTTTAATTTTACATGCATGAAAAGCCAAAGAGGTGGTTAGAACCAGGGTTTTTATACAATTTTGACCAAGGAAGATAAGTTGTGGGCAAGTAACTAAACAAGGAAGAGGGGGATTTGGGCTCCTAAAGGCAGTATATTCTGTGAAAGTAGCTAGGAAATGTGTGTTAGATTGGGGGGCGCGGTTTAGATGTGTTACACAGATACATATCCTCCCCACTGGATTTATTCTCCTTTTCGTGGGACGGGAGAGGGTGGCACTTTTACAAATGGAAATTTATGCCCTACTTTCAGGCACCTAAGGGGAGGGCAGAGAGTGGCATCCTGTGCCTGCTGTTTCTCAATTGCCTTCAGCTCAAAATAATCCTTATGCCAAAGTGGCATATTGCAGGGTGGCATATTCGGATCCCCTTCAAGTTCCTGCCTCAGTCCCTTCCCCAGCCCTCTGCCTTGTACACATGGGCGCCTCACTGTACCTACTCAAACTAGGTCTCCTTTGACCACAGGGAGTGGGAAGCTGAGCATCCTCTCTGCTCTGATAATGTGACTTTACAACCAAGATTTCAAAACAACTGCCTTATCCAGCCCAGCCTGGGGTTTCTGCCTTGTGCTATGACTTGCAACATTCTTGGTTAGACCCCTTCTCCTCAAGGGAAACTTTACTCTAGGCCGAAGGGGCCTCTGAGATGGGTACCAGGCAGGAGGCATGTCAGGACCCTTACCTGTGGCAGTGAATGTCAGCTTTGCCACCTTCGGGGCTGACGCTCCAGAGGCAGTTGCACTCACCGTCTGCTGAGAGCGCCGTCCTGGGCTTACAGGCAGAGGCTCAGCTCTGACATGTGATATCGGAGAAAGTCAGTCGTCTTCAGGTCATGTTAACCCTATTCCTTTAGATTTTCCATTCTCTATCCTAATATCAAGTTCCGTGTCAGAAAGCACTGTTTACTCTTGCCTCCTTGCAAATACCTCTTCACTGTTGTATATTTTGTTTTTATTCCCATGGCTCATTGAATATTGCTTCAATTTCATTAGAATTGCTACAGGAAACCTTACAACTGATTTGTCATCCTGTGTACTCTTTGATCCAATACATTCTTTTTTTTTTTTTTTTTTTTTTTGTGACAGCGTCTTGCTCTGTCGCCCAGGCTGGAGTGCAGTGGCCAGATCTCAGCTCACTGCAAGCTCTGCCTCCCAGGTTTACGCCATTCTCCTGCCTCAGCTTTCTGAGTAGCTGGGACTACAGGTGCCTGCCACCTCGCCCGGCTAGTTTTTTGTATTTTTTTTAGTAGAGACAGGGTTTCACCATGTTAGCCAGGATGGTCTCGATCTCCTGATCTCGTGATCTGCCCGTCTCGGCCTCCCAAAGTGCTGGGATTACAGGCTTGAGCCACCGCGCCCGGCCCCAATACATTCTTTTTTTTTGAGACAGGGTCTCACTGTCACCCAGGCTGGAGTGCAGTGGCACAATCTTGGCTCAGTCTTCCAGGCTCAAGCAATCCTCCCACCTCAGCCTCCCAGGTAGCTGGGACTACACTCATGCGGCACCATGCTCAGTTAATGTTTGTATTTTTTGTAGAGACGGGCTTTCACCATGTTGCCCAGGCTGGTCTCGAACTCCTGAGCTCAAGTGATCCACCCACCTCAACCTCCCAAAGTGCTGGGATTACAGGTGTGGGCCACCCTGCTGGCCCCTAGTACATTCTTTTTAGGATTTTGCACCAGAAAAGAAGTCCTTCCTGATGAAATGATACCTTTTTACATCAGATAACGGGAATTACAGCTGTCTCCATTTTGGTTTTGGTAGTCAGAAAACTTAGAGCTAACAAGACTGCTGAATCAATAAAATCTGCCTTTCCATTTAATGATATACCTTCTTTTCCTCTATGGTTTATTTTTATGTTACTAGTCTAGCTGTGAATGTGTCTTTTATTGTAAATAATTTCATAGCTGTCAGGAAGAGATAAAAACAAGGAACCTTGATTTACTAAGGTGAGACTTATTAGAGGATTACTGCCTGGGGGCGGTGGGGAGGGACCATTCCAGTGGGAGCGGGAGCATTGCAGTGGGAGCGGGAGCATTGCAGTGGGAGCGGGAGCATTGCAGTGGGAGAGAGCTCGGTCAAGCAGAAAGGGTTGTTCTTTTCTAGGCAAGAGTAAACAAAGCTGGAAAGAACTGGTGTGGGGAGGTGGGTTGAAAGAGTGGCCTGGTCCTGGGGGCCTGTCTTACCGCAGACCAACCTGTCCTCCAGAGGGCTGTAAGGAGGGGTAGTGAGTTGCTCAGGTGAGGGTGGCCAAAGTTCACAGAACTGGGGGAGAGGGAGAAACTTAGAGTTTGGTTAAGAAGCATCGTGTTTTAGATAGAGAATGGGAATTTGGAGGGCCTTCCTCACAGGTTCTCGACTGTGTTCTCTTGGGGGACAAGGAACAGCCTCTTGGCTTGCTCTGCCCTGTCCTGGGCCTGACCACGTTACTTGGTCCCTGTTTGTTGACTGACCATTGACTGAGGGCCTTTCCAGAGTCAGGAGCTGACCCTCTCAGAGATTCCAAGAAGTAGCAGGTCATACTCTCACCTCTCCCCAGGGGTCCCCAGCTCCCGGCCATGCCGTGTCCTCTCCTTCTCCTCGAAGGGGTCCCCAGGCCTAACCTGGGGAAGCACTCTCCATTCCCTCTTTCACCCCACCCCAGGCCCCTCTGGAACCGGCTTCCCTGCTTCTTCCCCTTTCTCCAGGGCAGGATAAGGTGGAGGGAGAGTGGGAAGGAGAGGAGGAGTCACCCAGCTAACCCCTAGGACTGATAAGAGACCCAGAGGGAGCTTTGAAGGCTGTTACAGCCTGGGGGTGGGAGCAGGCCTGACCCCCACCCCCCTCACCCCCACCCTGCAGGTGGCCACACCCCTCCTGCTGCCCCACCCTCTGTCTCTCAATTTGGCCCTTTCTGTGCGTCTGCGCTCTCTCTTTGTGTGTGTCTCTGCCTCTGTGCCTCCCTCTCCGTCCCTGACTATCCTCCCTTCCTCTCTCTCCCACTTTTCCCCTCCCCACTCTGTCTCTTCTCTCTCTCTGCACCCCATCTCTCTCTGTCCTGATGTCTGCAGTCTCAACACAAGGGGACCTTCCAGTCTGACCCAGGTCTCAGCAGAAGCCAGACAAAATGCCTCAGGGAAGGGACAGATGGAGTATCCCCATGCTAATCTCCTTTAACCACCCCCAGCCCCCTCTTGTCTACTGAGTCCAATCCTGCCAAGTAGGTACTGTAGTACCCATTTCGCTGATGAGGAAGTTGAGGCTCTAACAGCAGTTAAGTCGTGTGTCCAAGGCCTCGGGGCCACAGAGTGCAGGGCCAGGATTTTTAGCTGCATCTGACCCAGATGCCTCAGATTGCGGGCTAAGTCCACCTTTCCTGAGGCTCCTCAGGTGTCCCAGGCCTCTCCTCACTCCCTCCACCCCATCCCTGGAGGCAGGACCAGAGGGTTCCTTTGAGGAGTTGCATAGCTTGGGAGCTGCCCATCAGGAGTAGCTGCACTGCTGCAGGACCATCTTTTACCCAGAGGCGTGAAGTGAAGTATCACAGGAGCCCCGCAGGGCATCGCAGGGCGGCAGGATTCCCCCAGCCCATTCCTGCTGCTTTTGGAGGCCTGAAGGTGGCTCTGACCTGGATGTAGGGGGTCCTAAAATGGAAGCCCTTTGGTTGGGTGGAAGAGGCAGATGGCACCGAGCCTGCCAGCATGGGGCTGTGCCAGGGGTGTTTGGAGGTGCTCCTCAGAAAGGGCATTCTCTGCACGGGAGCCTGGGAGTTGCATCAAGGAAAGATGCGCCGGCTTCCTGGCTGCGGGGCTTCTGGGGCTCTGTAAAATGCTCATGTGCGCCTCTGAGCCTCCCAGCACAGAGGTGGAGGCAGTTTGCCAACCTTCTTTCCTCTGGGAACCCTTCATGCACCAGCATCTTTGTCACATTAGTGAAGAATGGACTGGCCCTGTGGGTCGCCCAGGGTGTGAAACACGTTTGGGGCGAAGCTGCCACTTCCTCCCCAGAAGAAAACAGAATGTAGCCCTTGACAGCAGTGTGGGGTTTAGCTGGCAGCTGTTAGCCCAGGAGCTAAAGACTTGTGGCTACATGCACAGTCATATGTGTGGGTCTGGTCCCTCTATTAGCCAGGGTCACGGCTACCCAACTCCAAGGGACACTATTATCACTGTAGTCTATGGGAATTGTGCAGTACCCAACCTGGGCAGCTGAACATGGTAGTCCTGGTCCCAACCCTCACTCATGATGTCTGACAGTTGCAATGGCCTCTCTGCTGACTTTCTGCCTCTAGTCTCTTCCCTCTAGTGTTGCCTGCACCCCCTGCATGGTGTCACTTCCCCAGTCCTACACCTCCAAGTCCCTTCTCCTCTCAGCCACCTGTCAGAGAGATCTACGAGTACTCTCAGCTGTTCAGGCACCCTGGGAGTGGATGCCTTCCTCTGAGATGGATGAGCTGTGTGGTCTTGGGCAAAGCACTTAACCTCTCTGAGTAACCCCACACTGGTATCACTTATTCTCATTTATAACATGGGGGTAAAATGCCCATCAGGTTGTAGTTTTTTGATCACTAGATTCTTAACTTCAGGAGGCCAGATACTCTCATTCCTCTCTGTACCCACATCTGACACATCCTCGGTTCTGGTGAGCGTTTTATTATTCTTATTATTTAACATGAATGGTATCATAAAGCATTTGTTGAATAAATGAGTGCATGTCACTTTGACCAAAACCTTTCTGCAGCTTCCCCTCCCATGCCTAATGGGTTAACTCAGGACTTCTCAGGCACTGCTGCCCTTTCTACTCCTGGGCTTTTGCCCATGCTGTTCCCTCTCCTAGAATTCCCTATTTCTTGCAGCACTGTCATCTTTGACACAGCTCGGCTGCCACCCAGAAGCTATTCCAGCCCCTCCCCCCTCCCAAAGCAGCCTCTTTATACCCCACCAGTCCCTCCCCACGGCCCCAGATACCTCTGCCCAACAGTGGATTGTGCCCCAGAAGGGCTCCTCTGTTGTTCTGGACACGGGGGTGGCTGGGACTTTACCCTCCTGGGGTGCCAGGGCTTGTGGGGAGCCTGGGACTGGCTCAAGACAGAAGTACACAGAGTGCTCTGGAAATTGGTGGTGGCCACGGTGCTCCTTCCTGCCTTGCGGTCACTCCCCACCCTCTCAGGTACCCCTTGAGGAAAAAGCCCTGCTTTCCCAGACACAAGCCCACCATGGGCTGGGACAGACCAGACTACTAAAAAGCCTGGCTGGAATGGGATGGGGTGGGCACTTCATGGTCAGGCTTTGGGGTCCACTGAAAAATGTGTCTTTGGGTCTGGTGGAGGAGCAAGCACATTGAAGACCCATGCCTGATGCCTTGGCTTACTAGGCTGTTGTTTAAAAAGTAAAGTGCTTTTCAAATGCTTAACTCAGGACCTGACCCAAAGTAAGCAGTGGATCAGTGTCTGCCGTCCCTGGGAGCAGGTGGTGTAGACTCACCTCAGAGCTTGGACGTCGGAGTCAGAAGGACCTGGGTCTGAATCACAGCTTGGCCCTTCCCCGTGAGACTTTGGACAGGTTGTGTCATCTCTGAACCTTGTTTTCTTTGCCTGTAAAATGGGCACGACCCTGGTGTACACCTCAGGCTTGTTGAGAGGATACAGGAGATAAATTAGAAGCCGCTGGCATCAATTAGAATGTGTGTTAGAGCCTGACAGCAAGACAGAGTGCTAGAAACGTTGGTGGCTATAAATATTACTACTTTGCTTCTATTTTCTGGCAAAGAACCATTAATTTCTTGGACCTCTTCATTTTCTCTCTCCCTCCAAGACTAGTGGTAGCAGGTGGCTTTCTCTCTGGGACCATTTTTTCACAGACACAAAGTTGAGTGGGCGTATATAGAGAGACATATATATATATATATCTTCAAGACAGGATTTCACTTTGTCGCCCAGGCTGGAGTGCAGTGGTGTGATCCTAGCTCATTGCATCCTCCAACTCCTAGGCTCAAGTGATCCTCCCACCTTGGCCTCCTGGGTAGCTAGGACTGCAGGTGTGCACCACCACGCCCGACCATGTGTGTATTTTTAATCACTTAGCAGGAGTTACCACACACAGTTAGTAAGGAACAGTACTGTGCTGTAAACGCTGGCTGGGTCATGTGCCAAGCCCCCTACCACCCACAGCCTCCCCTATCCACCAACTTTCACCACCCGCAGACCTCCACAGCCCCCACATACACCACGATGATGCCGCCCAAATCCATGGACCCCTACTCATAGCCTCTGCTGCCAACAACCCCCTTGACTCCCACCCTTAGCTTCCCCACCACCCTAATAGCCCCACCTGTCTGATAAATACCTTGAGGCCATTTGCAACAGAGGTGCAGGTGTGCAGATGAGGCAGAAAAGCCACTCCACACACACGAGCCTGGGCCTGGCCTTGGACTCAGACATCATCTACATCCACATCTCCATCCACCCTACAAAGCCCTCACTGGTCCCTGAAGTGCACAGCTAAGAACCATCACCACAATACGGGGCACTTACTGAGCACTTAGCTTGGCACTGAGCACTGATGTAAGCCCTGGATGGTCAAATAAAAATGCATGGATTACCTCGATGCAGGACTTCTCAGAGCTTTGATATCCCAGCGCCCCTCTGGATGCCAAAGAGGGAGATGAGAGTATGCAGCATTTGCAGACTTGGCCAGGGCAACCTTTCTGCAGCTCTGGAGCACACCTTAGGAACATTCTGGGTCCCTGACATTCCTAGTGTGGTCCATGGACTCATGCGTATATCATCTGCAAATCACCTGGGGGCTGGTTAGAGATACACAATGAAACCCATTTCTACTGAATCAGAATCTGCATTTTAACACCCCCCCGGAGATTCATTCATATGCTCATTAAAGTTTGAGACACACTTTTGTTGGTCACAGATCTGGACCTTGGCCACATATTGGAATCACCTGGGGAGCTTTAAAAAATAATGTGGCTGGCTGTGTGTGGTGGCTCATGCCTGTAATCCAGCACTTTGGGAGGCCAAGATGGGTGGATCACCTGAGGTCAGGAGTTCAAGACCAGCCTGACCAATTTGGTGAAATCCCCCATCTCTACTAAAAATACAAAAATTAGCTGGGTGTGGTGGCAGGTGCCTGTAGTCCCAGCTACTCGGGAGGCTAAGACAGGAGAATCGCTTGAACATGGGAGGCAGAGGTTGTGGTGAGCTGAGATCTGCACTCCAGCGTGGGCAACAGAGCGAGACTCCATCTCAAAAACAAACAAACAAAAATGCCGGGACCTAGGTTCTACCTCCAAATTCTGATGTAATTGGTCTGTAGTTTGGCTTGGTCACTGGGAGTTTGAAAAGCTTCCCGGGTGATTCTGATGTGTGGCCAGCTGCACGCATGAGTGAACATTAGAAAGGGTCTGGAGTATCTGCTTGGAAATTTGCAAGGAAGCATTTAAAGTCTTGGAACAGCCCCAGCGAGGCACAGGAAGAACAAGGGACTGTCCCGAGGTCTCATAGCTGGCTGGTTGCGAAGCCTCAACCAGCACTCAGTTTCCCAGCACCAGCCTCGGTCCAGACTCTTAGCATCACTATCTCCACACCATCTTCTTTTATTTTTTCTTTTCTTTTATTATTTTATTTTATTTTTTGAGAAGAGTCTCACTTTGTTACCCAGGCTGGAGTGCGGTGGTGTGATTTTGGCTCACTGCAATCTCCGCCTCCTGGGTTCAAATGATTCTCCTGCCTCAGCTTCCCAAGTAGCTGGGATTATAGGCACGTGCCACCACGCCCAGCTAATTTTTGTAGTTTAGTAGAGATGGAGTTTCGCCATGTTGGTCAGACTGGTCTCGAAGTCCTGACCTCAAATGATCTGCCCGCCTCGGCCTCCCAAAGTGCTGGGTCATTACAGGCGTGAGCCACCGTGCCCAGCCTCACACCATCTTCTTGAATATTCTCCTTCCTGATCCTGAGCCTCAGCTTCAGTCCTCAAACAAAAACCTTGACTGGGTTCTGATCATGAGGCCGCCTCTGCACTTACTTTGCTGGCTGCTGGCTCAGGGCTCTAGCAAACAGTCCCAAAGCCAGTAAAACTTAAGCCATCAACATGGGGAGGCGTTAACACATTGTAACCACCAGAGCATAGTCCCATTATGTAAGGAGTCCTGCCGTGAGGCCGCTCAGCTTAATGGAGAACACGAGACTCCAGGCAGGCCTGGGTTTGAGTCCCAGCCCTGGCACTTGGCAGCTGTGTTGCCATCATGACCCCTTGAGCCTCTCTGAGCCTCATCTTCCCTACCTGTAAACTGGGCACAATGGTAATCCCCTGCTACAGGTGGTGTGCAGATCATATAAGATAAAGAAGATGATGAGTCCGGCAGTGCCCTGGCATGTGGTGGGCACTAGATCAGAGTTAGTTGAGGGCTCTCAGTTTTGGCACCAACACAGGAGGCCTGGGGTTCTCAGCTGACCCCAGCATCTCAAGTTTCCACATAGCAAGAGCATCCGGAACCTCCCTCCACCAGGCCAGAGGCAGCCAGCACGTGCCTTTCTCTTCTCCTCGGCTCACTCCAACCTTTGTCTCCCAGGCTCAAGCGAATCTCCTGCCTCAGCCTCCCGAGTAGCTGGATTACAGGCACCCGCCACCACACCCAGCTAATTTTTTGTATTTTTAGTGGGGACGGGGTTTCACCATGTTGGTCAGGCTGGTCTTGACTCCGTGACCTCAGGTGATGCGCCCGCCTCGGCCTCCCAAATTGTTGGGATTACAGATGTGAGCCACTGCGCCCGGCCTTTGTTTTCGTTTGTTGTTTTTGTTTTTTGTTTTTGTTTCGAGATGGAGTCTTCTCTGTTTTCCAGGCTGGAGTACAGTGACCCGATCTCAGCTCACTGCAACCTCAGCCTCCTGGTTCAAGCTATTCTCGTGCCTCTGCCTAACAAGTAGCTGGGACTACAGGTGCACACCACCACACTTGGCTAATTTTTTGTATTTTTAGTAGAGGCAGGGTTTTGCCATGTTGGCCAGGCTGGTCTCGAACTCCCAACCTCAGGTGATCCATCCGCCTCAGTCTCCCAAAGTGCTAGGATTATAGGCATATAACCGGGCCCAGCCTCTGCTCCCCGTTTGTTTCTCCTGTGCCAGACCCTCAGGTTCAAGGATCGTACATGCTTGTGTTCGAACATGGCTGCAAGGAGACCTGTGCTGTCCGTGTGGGGGACCGCCCCACCAGCTTTCTCAGGCTGATCAAGCAGAAGTTGGCCATGCCAGCCCACAGTTGGTGGCACTCTTCCCATCTCGTGGGCCCACTCATGACAGAGCAGCTGTTACTGTCATGGTTATTTTATTTTATCCCTCCCTCTGGGAGCCCAGAATCAAAGGGAAACATCAGCACTGCTGCCTCATGACAGAGAGCAGAGAAAATGGGGCTGGGCTGGATATTCTGTTTTTTCTTTTTCTTTTTTTTTTTTTGAGATGGGGCTTAGCTCTTGTGGCCCAGGCTGGAGTGCAGTGTCACGGTCTCGGCTCACCGCAACCTCCGCCTCCTGCGTTCAAACGATTCTCCTGCCTCAGCCTCCCGAGTAGCTGGGGTTACAGGCCCCCGCTACCACGCCCGGCTAATTTTGTATTTTTAGTAGAGACGAGGTTTCTCCATGTTGGTCAGGCTGGTCTCAAACTCCCGAGGTCAGGGGATCCACCTGCCTTGGGATTGATTACAGACATGAGCCACTGCGCCTGGCCTCTTTTTTTTTTTTTTGAAACAAGCTCTTGCTCTGTCACCCAGGCTGGAGTGCAGTGGTGTGACCTTGGCTCACTATAACCTCCGTCTCCCAGGCTCAGGCAAACACCTCAGCCTTCCGAGTAGCTGAAACTTACAGGCATGCACCACCATGCCTGGCTGATTTTTGTATTTTTAGTAGAGACAATTTTGCCATGTTGCCCAGGCTGGTCTTAAACTCCTGGGCTCAAGCGATTTGTCTGCCTTGGCCTCCCAAGTGCTGGGTTTACAGGCATGAGCCACAATGCTTGGCCTGGATATTCTCATCCAGGGCTTGAGGGCAGTCAGTGGAGACCATTTGGGGTGACATATTCATCTTACAGATGGGGAAACAGGTTGCACAGAGCCTGGGACTTCACAAGGCTGTGTTGAGGCCAGACTAGAACTTGGTTCTCCTAGCTCCAGGTCTGAGGTCTTTACCCCGTAGTCAGGAAGGAATCTGGGTTAGGACTCCAGAGCCCTCACTCCTCAACCAATGTGTCCATGTTAAATGCAGATTCCTAGGCCCCATTGACTGGTCCAGGATGTGGGTGGACCTGGGAATCTGATTCCTTAGCACGCTCCCCTAACCAAAGTTCTAGAATCACTGTCGTGACTCTTCCCATTGGCCCCAAAGCTCCAGGCCTATGCTCTGGGACTCTGTGCTTCAATCCCACATCAAAACTCACCATTCAAGAATTTCAGCCCCTCAATAGGGATGGCACCCGGTTAAATAAAAAAAAAAAAGAATCCCAGCCCCAGCTGGGCGCAGTGGTGCTCCTGCAGTCCCAGGTCATGGGGAGGCAGGAGGATCTCTTGAGCCCAGGAGCTCTGGGCTGTGATGCTGTATGTTGATTGGGTATCTACACTGAGTTTGGCATCAATATGGTGACCTCCTGGGAGCAGGGGACCACAGCGTTGCTTGAGGAGGGGTGAACAAGCCCAGGTCAAAAACAGAGCAGGTCAAAACTCCCATGCTGATCAGTGGTGGGATCGCACCTACCAGTGGCCACTGCACTCTAGCCTGGGCAACATCATAGCAAGACCCTATCTCTTTAAAAAATTAGAAAAGAATCCCAGCCCCTGACTAATCTACTTCATTTACAGAGTTGCTTATCTGGTGCCCTTGAGGACAGTGGGTCCCAGGGGAAGGAGACAGAGACAGTGTCATGTTGTGGTTGAGGACATGCACCCTGGACCCAGACAGCCTGGGATCGGTTCCTGAATCCGCCACTTCTAGTCCTGTGACCTTGATGTGTTTCTCCCCCTGTCGGTGCCTTTGTTTCCTTTCCTGTAGGTGGTGATGCCTTCCTCCTAAGATGTTATGAGGATTAAATGAATTAGTAAAAAGTACTTAGGTTAGTGTCTATCGCATAGTTAAATGCTAAGTGTTAGCTGCCGTTACACCATTTTACAGGCTGAGAATGTTATGCAGAGAGACGCTGAGACTTTGCCGAGGTTATGCAGACTCTTGAGTGGCAAAGCTGATTGGGGCTTCTACCCTCGTCCCACATAGTTCCTGCCTGGGCGCCTACCGTCTTCCAGTGCCAACCGTGGCTCCGCTGGTAGATTATAGCTTGGCATGAAAAGACCCTCTGCACTCCCCCATTCACTCATGTACCTTCCTACACACTCTGGGGTTGGGGCAATTTCCCCAGTCCCAGTAGCCAGGAAGGCAGAGTCTATGGAAACCAGGTGGCCATACAGAGCGCAGCTGAGCTTCCCTCAGCCCTCAAAGTCCCTAATGGGGACCCAGGGCCGCTGGAGATGCTACCACCTTGAGTCTCAAAAGCTCAAGCTTTATTATGTCAATGCTCATTTGTACTCAAAGCTTATTTCCATTTTTCTGGAAGAATTTGCACTTCAAATCTCTGCATTTTGGTTTAAGGGAATGTTCTCCAACATCGGCACTCCTGGCTCTCGGTGTCAACAAGACCACTTCCTTCCCTGTCTGGAGAAGAAAATGGAGTTAAGGCCCGGCGTCCTTAAACCATACCTCCTGCATCTAGCTCCCAATTATTTCTTTCTTTTCTTTTCTTCTTTTTTCTTTTTCTTTTTCTTTTTTTTTTTTTTTTTTTTTTTTTTGTGAGATGGAGTCTTGCTCTGTCACCAGGCTGGAGTGCAGTGGTGTGATCTCGGCTTACTGCAACCTCCACCTCCTGGGTTCAAGCATTCTCCTGCCTCAGCCTCCTGAGTAGCTGGGACTACAGGCACCCGCCACCACACCTGGCTAATTTTTGTATTTTTAGTAGAGACTACCGTGGAGGTTTCACCATGTTGGCCCGGCTGGCCTCGAACTCCTGACCTCAGGTGATCCGCCTGCCTCAGCCTCCCAAAGTGCTGGGAATACAGGCATGAGCTACGGTGCCCGGCCACTTCCTAGTATTTCCAGAGGAAACAGAAAGTGCTCTCTTCTTGGTACCCTCCTTCTTCATCCGTGCCGTCAGTCTTTCTCTCTGACTTAATTCTCTACTCTGACTAGTTCTGATGCTAAGTTTGGTCCAAGGACACGACAGAAGTCTATGTCCCCACTGATCTCAGCCTCAGAATGGGCTTTGTGGTACCCCTGTCCCCAGGTTGCTCTGAGGACGGAGGGACTGAGTGAGGCCGTTCAAGCCTGTGGAGGGCCCAGGCACACAGCACCCCACTCCTGCCGCCCACCGCTCTCCATCTCAGCGCCCGAGGGAGGGCAGCTCCATTACCGCTCTTTTTCTCTCCTCCTATCCCTGCTGTGACAGAATCTGCCCTGAGCTTGGGGCCCATTCTAATTAAGGTAACTGAATGCCCAGGCAGCTGAAACCGGTCCTTTGCAAAATAGCAAGTGGAGGGCCTGCCCTTGAGGCCCAGCCTGCCAGCTCCTGTTCGCCCTCGCCTGGTGTTCGAGATGACTGGGCCCTGCAGCCCCAGTGAAGGAGGGGCCCGGAAAGGGGAAGGGGACAGAGAGCAGGTTTATTCGGGGTGAACTGCGCTCGTCCATTGCAGTTTACACTCAGTGCTTCCAGGAGCTGGAAAGGCAAACAATAGATTTAGGTCACGAGGGGGTTGGGGGAGGAGATGGTCAGATTTAGAAGGATTCTGATGCCAAGTAGCTGGTGCTCAGGGCTCTGGGCTGTGAACTTGGGACCCTTCTGATCAGAGCCTCTCTCTCTCCCTTCCTCCTTTGCTCTGCTCAGACCCCCACGCACATGCCACCACTGTCCTGGGCTCCTTTCCCTAGATTTGAGAGGCCCAGGGCAGAGTGGAGAGGGCTTTGGTCTGGCATCCAAATCCTAGCTCTGAATGTCCTTTTGCAGGTTATTTAATCTTTCTGAACCTCAGCCTTCTCATCTGCGAAATGGAAGAGCAATGCATTCTCTGGTGGATCTAGGTTGTGTGGGGCCTGAAGCTCTTACCACATGTGGATCTTTTTTTAAGGTGAAGAATTTCTGGCCGGGCGTGGTGTCTCATGCCTGTAATCCCAGCACTTCAGGAGGCCAAGGCAGGTGGATCATGAAGTCAAGAGATCGAGACCATCCTGGCCAACATGGTGAAACCCCCGTCTCTACTAAAAGTACAAAAAATTGGCTGGGCATGGTGGCGGGCACCTATAATCCCAGCTACTCGGGAGGCTGAGGCAGGAGAATTGCTTGAACCCGGGAGGCGGAAGCTGCAGTGAACCAAGATTGCACTACTGCACTCCAGCTTGGTGACAGAGCAAGACTCTGTCTCAAAAAAAAAAGAATCTTAGCATCTTGTGCAAAGTTTACAAAACACTTAGCCATGTGAATGCACTGTGAGGGCTCCTCCAGAGCACGTGAGGGTCCTGGAAGCTTAAGCTCTGTTAGCTTCACAGTAAATCCAGATGTGTTCACGCCTACCTGGTAGGACTGTGAAGGATTAACTGAGCTCATATTTGAGCTCCTAGAACAGTGTCTGGCACAGAGTAAGCCCCTCATAAGTATTGGCTTTCATTCTTATTGCCTCTCAGGGTTCCTGTGAGCATTAGACATTTGCAGATTGCCCAAGTAACATCAAATGTGGTGTGGGCAGATGCTGTGCACCTGACACATGCATTCATTAGCTCATCTAATGTGTAGCATTCACGATGGGCCAGGTGCCATTCTGAGCACTGGGGAACCAATGGCCCCTGTTAAAGCTTTCGGTCTGAGAGGGGTAATCAAGCAGTTAATCACACACATAGGAAGGTCCAAATGTAATGAGGACAGGTGCTATGAGAAAGCAAGGCAAGGCTAGGCACAGTGGCCCATGCCTACAATCCCAGCACTTTGGGAGGAGGATTGCTTGAGCCCAAGAGTTTGAGACTAGCCTGTGCAACATAATGAGACCTTGTCTCCACAAAAACTGAAAAAAAAAAAAAAAAAATTAACTGGGCAGGCATGGTGGTGTGTGTCTGTAGTCCCAGCTACTCAAGAGGCTGAGGCAGGAGGAGCACATGAGCCCAGGAGGTTGAGGCTGCAGTGAACCATGATCATGCCATTGCACTCCAGCCTGGGTGACAAAGTAACACCCTCTCTCAAAAAAAAAAAAAAAAAAAAAAAGCAAGACTATATCTAGGGAAAGAAAAGTGAGGAAATGATTTTGATTTGGGGTATAAGGAAAGGCCTCTTTGAGACATTACGAAAGAGTAGGGAAGAATTCGTATTCTCGTTTCTGGTTTGCTTGCCGTTTCTGCATGTCCATCCGTAAGGCAGTCTGGCATGGTGACATTAATTAAAGCAACTAAACCGTTTGGCGGTCCAACTAAAATCTAAGCAAATATTATCTCCTCTGAGCCTCTCAACAACTCTGAGATAAGTAAGCGGAGACCCAGGCAAGAGTGGCTTTACCTGAGCTGACACAGGTACTAAATGGAGGAGCTGGGATTGAAATCTCCACCCGACTGCCTCACAGGTCCTTTCTTCACATCGTGTGGCTGACACAAAGCAGGGCTGCTCCTGCAGACTCATGTGACCTCATGACCTTCTCAAAGGCCACACGGTCTAATCTCCTCCCCTCTCACTGTGGGAACGGAGGAAGCTGAGGGCCTGAGTATCGCTGCTTCTGAGACCCATCCCACGTCCTCTGTCTGCCACTATCAAAATGGTTGTGACCTCCCTGGGGCAGCAGAGTCCAAGAAAAGTCAGTCTCCCAGACACAGGAAGCCCTCGTGTGGTCCTCAGCCACCTGCACCGTGGGTACGGCTGCAGATCTGGCCCTCACTGATGCAAACACCAGCCCTCTCCTGGCTTTCTGCTCTACCCACTGGCACATTTCTTCCCAGAAGGGTGATTGATGCTCTGCTACTTGTTGCCTTGGAGGTGCTCACAGTGACATACATGAGATGCCTTAAAACCATGAAGGTCAGAGTTCAAAAGGCAGGTAGGCAAGCAGGGAGAGCCCAAGTATTGGGCCCAGAGAACTACAGTAGGGGAGCAGGTTTATCTCTGAGCATCCCCACAGGCCTGGCAGAAGCAGGTATGGATGATACATGGCTCTCATGATCGAACGGAGGGAAGCAGGTGCTTAACACATGGGCTGGGGTGTGGCACCATGGGGATGAGTGCTGCTTAAGCACCTACCATGTGCCACCCACTGTGCTAGGTGCATGAAGCCAGTTACCGAGTGGGCCTTGAAACCATCTTGTGTGGGAGGTATGTTTATCCCCATTTCACAGATGTGAGCACTGAGACTCAGAGAGGCAAGTGAACATTGTCTCCTCTAAAATGACCATCCCCTATAAACTCCTGGCAGGAGGGCCTTGCCAGCTGAGTCATGGCACTCATCAGAAAGGCTTCAAGGGGGAGGGGAGTCGTTAGACAGGAGACAATGGGCCACATAGTAGATGCAGTTTTCTATAGAAGTTTTATTTTAAAAATCAATGTTACTGTTTTTAAATACAGAAACGTTTGATATTTCCATTAGTCCTGGTTAAAAGCTGAAGCAAATGTTTTAAAATCATATGTGATAAAAGTATGTCTGGGAAATGAAAGGTTTTTTTTTTTTTTTTTTGAGATAGGCTTTCACTGCCACCCTGGCTGGAGTGCAGTGGTGTGATCATGGCTCACTGCAGCCTTGGCCTCCTGATCTCAAACAATCCTTCCACCCCAACCTCCTGAGTACCTGGGACCACAGGCACACCATGCCCAGCTAATTTTTTTTTTTTTTTTTTTTTGTAGAGTTAAGGTCTTACTATGTTGTCAAGTCTGGTCTCAAACTCATGGCCTCAAGCGATCCTCCTGCCTCAGCCTTCTAAAGTGCTGGGATTACAGACGTGAGCCACTGCGCCCAGCTGGAAATGGGAGTTTTTTAAGTGTCCAGGATTATAATATTTGGTCACATATCTCAGTGCTGGAGCACTCATAGAAGTGTAAACATATTGAGGTCACAGGAACTAAGTGCTTTAGAGATGCTACCCCAGCCAAGCCCCCAACAACTTTGTGAGAGAGATATTATTCTTATTCCCATTTCACAGATAACAGGCTTAGCTGTCAAGCAGGTTGCCCAAGGTCACCCATCTGGGAAGTGGCCGAGCCCAGCTGCAAAGTCAGGGCTGCTGAAGGGGAGACAGATGGCCGCGTGCCCAGCCATGAGCAGGCTAGAGGTGCTGGGGGACAGTCGGGGTGTGCACAGAAGCAGCTCCCGAGCTCTCAGTGCTAGTGTGAGGATGAAAGGCCTTCGCCCTGCTGCTGCCCAGGGGGAGAGCCTGAGGCTCAAGCCGGCAATGAACCTTGCAGGCTGGGCCTGGACCTGTGTCTGAAACAGGGAGCCTTGTCAGTGGGGAGGTGCCTTGGCTGAAGCCCTCAAATGCAGAGTCATGGGGCTGGGCGCAGTGGCTCACACCACTTTGGGAGGCTGAGGTGGGTGGATCACGAGGTCAAGAGATCGAGACCATCCTGGCCAACATGGTGACACCCCATCTCTACTAAAAATACAAAAAATTAGCCAGGCGTGGTGGCAGTCGCCTGTAATCCCAGCTACATGGGAGGCTGAGGCAGGAGAACAGCTTGAACCCGGGAGGCGGAGGTTGCAGTGAGCTGAGATTGTGCCATTGCACTCCAGCCTGGGCAAAAAGAGCAAAACTCTATCTTTAAAAAAAAAAAAAAAAAGTAGAGTCATGGAACAGGAAAGGGGCTGCTCACCTGAGGTCAGATCCCCAGACCTGGCTGAGCGCTGCCCTGTCCTCAAAAAGAACCACTGTGCAGTGCCACGTGATGAGCGCTCCCACCATACCCAGCGCGGGGAACCTGGCGAGAGAGTGGCTGGTTCTGGTTCGGGGGTCAGGGCCGGCGCAGGGAGCTGGCAGCCAAGCTGGGCCTTACGTGCTGAGTCATGGCACTCATCATAAAGGCTTCATTCAGAGACACGGCCACAGGCGGCCCCAGCGCTCACCATCCCAGGTCCTTACAACGAACGGCCCAGGATGAGTCCCAGCCGCGCACCAGGGATACACCTATGCATGGGAAGACATGGTCCCTTCTCTCAAAGAATTGCGGTCCGAGGGGAGAAGGCAAGACCATGAACACAGAGGTCAGTCAGTAGCGCCCATGCTGATAGAGAAAGTGGGTAAAGGAGGAGAAGCAGAAGGGAAGACAGGAATGGCCATGGTGGGGGTTTTTCTCTAGGAAGAGGGCCTCATGCGGGAGGTGACCTGAGCTGAGCCAGACAGAAGTGAGGGATGGAGGCCAGGCACGGTGGTTCACGCCTGTAATCCTGTACTTTGGGAGGCCGAGGAGGGTGGATATCTTGTGGTCAGAAGTTCGAGACCAGCCTGGCCAACATGGTGAAACCCCATCTCTGCTAAACATACAAAAATTAACTGGGCGTGGTGGGGGGCACCTGTAGACCCAGCTACTCAGGAGGCTGAGGCAGGAGAATCGCTTGAACCTGGGAGGTGGAGGTTGCAGTGAGCCGAGATTACACCACTACACTCCAGCCTGGGCAACAGAGCAAGACTCATCTCGAAAAAACAAAAAAGAAAAAAGAAGTGAGAGATGGAGGCACGTGAGGTGGGGGAGTGGGAAAGAGCGTGGCTGTTTGGTGGCTGAGTGATGGGAAGGCGGAATGGAATGGAAGGAGGACCCGGGCGGAGGTTCTGAGAGCACGAGCAAGGAGTCTGCACAAGAGGCCAGGCGAGGGTTTTCAGCTGGGAAATGACAAGACTTACTTGATGTTTTAAAAAGATCTCTGGCCAGTCACAGTGGCTCACGCTTGTAATCCCAGCACTTTGGGAGGCTGAGGCAGGTGGATCGCTTGAGACCAGGAGTTCAAGACCAGCCTGGACAACAAAGCAAGACCCAGTCTCTACAAAAAAAAAAAAAAAAAAAAAGAAAGAAAAAAGAAAAAGAAAAAAAATAAAGAAAGAAAAATTAGCTGGGCATGTTGCATGTTCCTGTAGTCCTAGCTACTCGGAGGCTGAGATGGGAGGATCACTGGAGCCCAGGAGTTAGAGGCTGCATGAGTTGAGATCACACCACCGCACTTCAGCCTGGGTGACAGAGCGAGACTCTGTCTCAAAACAGAGGCCCTGCAGCACCTGGAGGAAGATAGCACTGGAATCGGGAAGAATTAGATGGTTGCATTTGTCCAAGGAAAAGAAGGTGAGAAGGAGGTGGCTTGGTCTAGGGCAGTGAGAGGCGGTCAGCTCGGCCAGGCTGCCAGGACTGCTGATATGGGTGGAGGAAAGAGTCATCCAGGGCTATCCTGTGGTTCTCACCTGAGCTCCTGCATGGAGGTTGATGCCATTTGCTCAGCGGGCATGAAGGGGTAACTCGACATTTGGGCGGTGGGCATGTTAACTTGACTGCCCACTGAATAGTCAGTTGAAGTCATCTGCACACTGGTATGCGTCCATATCCCATTGAGGTCCAAGGCCCTTGATCTCCCACCTGCTGGAAGTGTTGGCTGCTGCAGACCGTCCCCAGGAGCCAAAGGGGCTACATTGCCCAGGATGACAGATCCACCCTGGGGCAGCCCTCATCTGAAGACTGGTCCATGTGGGGACACAATGATTTTGCCCCCTTACCTCTTTCTGGGCAACTCTGAAGGACTGTCCTGGCTCCAGATGACCCGGGGGTCAGCTGAGGCTCCTTGCAGCTGCAATGCAATCCACTTCTCCCTCTGCCCACCCTGTATCCCTTGTGCCCTCACAGGCCAAGCCCTAAGACATTCCCCGGTCAACTTCCTCACAGGCAACTGGATGCATTTAGTTTGGAGCTCCGGGAAGAGGTCTAGGCTGGGCAACAACAATGTGGGGTGAGGACATCATGGGAATTTAAAGTCTCAGGCTAGGTGAGAAGGGAAGAGGACTGAAGCACAGAGCATGCCAACCTTGAGAACTGAGGAGGTTGGAGGGGTGGTGCCCTGGAACCAAGCCAAGAAAGGTTTAAAGGGACCAGGTGTGATGGCTCACGCCTGTAATCCCAGTACTTTGGGAGGCCGAGGTGGGTGGATCACTTATCAGGAGTTCGAGACCAGCCTGGCCAATATGGTGAAACCCATCTCTACTGAAAATACACAAGTTAGCCAGATGTGGTGGTGCATGCCTCTAGTCCCAGCTACTCAGGGGGGCTGAGGCAGGAGATTCACCTGAACCTGGGAGACAGAGGTTTCAGTGAGCTGAGATTGCGCCACTGCACTCCAGCCTGGGGGACAGAGCTAGACTTCACCTCAAAAAAGAGAAAAAAGAAAGAAAGAAAGAAAGAAAGTGTTTAAAGGAGAGATCTGGTGCCTATAATCCCATCTACCTGGGAGGCTAAGGCAGAAGAATAGCTTGAACCCAGGAGGTGGAGGTTGCAGTGAGCCAAGATCGTGCCACGGCACTCCAGCCTGGGCATGACAGAGCGAAACTCTGTCTCAAAAAAAAAAAAAAAAGGGAGAGATTCACCTCGCCAGGTGCTATGAGGATTGTCCGGGTAAGATGAGGACCCATGACACTCTAGTTAGTTCATTTCAACCGCTGTGGTGTTCAGGGAGGAACTTGGAGGAACTTTTAAAGCCAGGGGCATCATCTGGTGAGGAGAGGAACTCGCAGAGAAGGGGTCCAGGGCCCACATGGAAGGGTCCATCTGTGAATAATGCTTTGTATCAGGAAGAAGGCAGAGTAGAGGCACCTGTGCAGGTTGGAGCGTAGACCTGGTGGGGAGGTCATTAGGCATGGTCATTGGCTGTGAGTGAGTGGTGTGAAGCGGTGCTGGAGATGAGAAGACAAGAAGAAAGAGTCAGCTTAACCTGCAAGTCTCCCGGCTGCAAAGGGCACTGGTGTGCTTCAAACCTAACTCTGGGCTTCATTCGCTGGAAAAAGCACAAAGATATTCTAAGCTGTCAAGACGTGGTAGGTTCAGCAAGTAATACTAGTTACAGTAAAAAGATTTGAGCTGTTGCTATGCTAAGCATTCGTCGTGCATTCTGTCATTTAACAAGCCATCCCTCAAAACCCCTGTGACACAGATACAGTTGGTTCTTATTAGTTGCACATTCTGTATTTGCAAATTTGCCTGCTTGCTGAAATTCATTTGTAACACCAAAATCAATACTCGCAGAGCCTTTGTGGTCATTTGCAAACATTCTTAGGGTGGTGAAGATGTGAGTTTCCCAACGTGCATGTTCCCAGCTGAGGTCAAACAAGGCGACAAGTGGCCGTCTTGTTTCAGCTGTCATACTGTAAACGAGTGTCCTCTTCACGGTCTAGTTAGTGCCACATTTTCTGCATTTTTGTGTTTTTTATTGGCGATTTTGGTATCTGAAATGGCCCCCAAAGGCTGTCTAGTGTTCCTAAATGCAAGAAGGCTGAGATGTGCCGCATGGAGAAAATAACGACTGTTAGATAAGCTTTGCCCAGGCGTGAGCTACAGTGAGTTCAATGTTAATGAATCAACAATATGTATTAAATACAGTGTCTTTAAACAGAGACATGCTTCAAACAAGGTTATGCGTTGATTGTTTGATGAAAATGTTGTGATCAGAGGCTCACAGGAATTCAACCAGTATTTCCCCTAAGGGCAATGTTTCAGTATTCACGATTCTGTGTTTGTAGTGACTTCATAGAGCATAACTACTGCAAATAATGAGAATCGACTGTACTTTTGTTGTTTTTTGATACGGAGTCCTCCTCTGTCGCCCAGGCTAGAGTGCAGTGGTGCAATATTGGCTCACTGCAACGTCTGCCTCCTGGGTTCAAGCGATTCTCCTGCCTCAGCCTCCCAAGTAGCTGGGATTACAGGTGCACACCATCACGCCTGGCTAATTTTGTATTTTTAGTAGAGAGATTTCACCATGTTGACCAGGCTGGTCTCGAACTCCTAACCTCAAGGGATCCACCCACCTCAGGCTCCCAAAGTGCTGGGATTACAGGTGTGAGCCACCGTGCCCGGCCTCATGTGTACTATCAACCCTGTTGGTCACATAAGAAACCAAGGCTAAGAGACTAGACAAGCTACAGGTAGTAGTAGCAGAGCTGGGGCTGAAACCTGGGCTGGCGGGGCACTACGGGGCTTCGCCCCATGAATGTGGCCTCGTGATCCAGTGGGGACCGTAGGGGACCTGGCTTGGAAGAAAGGTTTCTTTTTTAGGACACCCTTTGAGCAGCCGGTCTCCCCACTGCGCTGGCCTCTCCAGTTTCTACCTGAACACAGAAGCTCCTTCAGCCCGCCTGGGCTGCAGCCACAGAGCTGTTGCCAGGCTATGGTTTTCCCCTAAGCGGGTAGAACAGTGGCTCCGTGTCCAGAGGCCGGGCGCCTTTGGTTTTCCTTTGCCCAGCCCAGCCCAGCCCTGGCAGGGGAGGCACAAAGGAGGCATCTGTGACTGAGCACGGAGGCCAGCCAGTCTCCCGACACCAGCCCATCCGGTCTGCTGCGGCCTCCTGTTTATTCAGGGATAAACTTGGGCAGGCCCCAGGGAGCCACCCTCTCCTCAGCCCCACCGCCTTCTCCACAGGGCAGAGCCCACAGCCCTTCTTCTGTCTTTTGTGGGGTGGCTTGCTTGTTGTGGTTTGGGATACTTCTTCATCCCAGCATCACTGAGATAATTTAGGAGACAATTGTGGGGGACTCTGTTTGCTTTCAGAGTGGAGTTACAAGCCTTTCAGTGCGTGTCCTTCCAACCCCAGAACAGACTCAGAGTTGTCATCGTCCACTGTCATCCTGGCCTAACAGTTATTCTTCTCTCAGGAGGCGGCTAAATCTGAGACTAATGGCTGCCACCTGGCGTGTTCCTCAGGGAGGCAGGGAGCACCCACACGACTGTGAGGACGGGGCACTTACCTGGTGGGGGCTCAGTGCTCCCCTGTGGGGCTGAGGAAGGAGCCCGGGCTTGGGGAGAATCTGGGTGCCTGCCGCCCACCCTTCTTGACTCATCAGATATAGATGAGAAGCCATGGCTGGGAGGGCGCGAAGCTGACAGCAGAGCCCCAGGTCCCCAGACAAGCTGTGGGGAGAAGAGCAGCGCAGGTGTCACAGGTGCCTGGACAGGCGGCCGGCAGGTCCACAGCAAGGCTGCACCTTGTTCTTCCTTGATCTCTGGGTGGCCAGCACTAGGCCTGGCCTGCGGTTCCTGCTCAGTGATTCTTGTTTGAGTAAATGAACGACGGGGTGAAAGAATGGATGGTCTTAGTTCTATGATGGTTACTTTGGGGAAGGTATTTTATTATACAAACCTGAGCTTCTCTTTTTTACATAGGATAATGGCTAGGTGCACAGTCTCTGGAGCCAGGCTGCCTGGGTTTGACTCCTGGCTCTCAACTTACTAGCTGTATATCCTTGAGTAGCCTGAGCCTCAGTTTCCCCATCTGTAAAATGGGGATAATACCTGCCTCGTAGGGTTGTCGGGAGGATTAAATGAGCTCATATCACATGAAGCACTAGAATGGAGCTTGTGTATATTAAGTGCTGTGTGACCATTTGCTGTTAATACTTTTTTTTTTTTTTTTGAGAAGGAGTCTCACTCTGTCACCCAAACTGGAGTGCAGTGGCTAGATCTCGGCTCACTGCAACCTCCACCTCCCGGGTTCAAGTGATTCTCCTGCCTCAGCCTCCTGAGTAACTGGGATTACAGGCGACCACCACCATGCCCAGCTAATTTTTGTATCTTTAGTAGAGACGGGGTTTCACCATGTTGGCCAGGCTGGTCTTGAACCCTTGACCTCAAAGATCCACCCGCCTTGGCCTCCCAAAGTGCTGGGATTACAGGCGTGAGCCACCGCACCTGGCCAGCTGTTAATACCTTTAAGATGAACGTAACGTCTGCCTTCTGTGTGTGTTGGGAGCCTGGTACATTGTTTTCCCAAGTGTGCTCTTCTCAGAACGCTGATCCCTTGTGTTGTTAAATAAGAAGGGTCCTGTCCAAGCCCAATTGCCTTAAGGAAGCCTGGGGTTAAAAGCTAGGGAGGCTTCTTTCCTGCAGAGGTGCCTGTGACATCTCCAAGAGGGAGTGATTTGACCACAGATCACTTGCTTGCTATCACAGTGGGATGGGGTCTCCACAAAACGCATCTTTGAAAACAACAAATACTTCTTCCTTCCCTCTATCCCTGGAGCCCTGGCCTCATCCTGCTTAGCTTATCTGGTGGCAGCCAGGGAAATGGCAGGATGTGTCTCCCTGGGCTTAGAACTGGGGCAGGAGGCAGCAGCCAAGTCAACACCAGGCAGTGGCCACTCCTCGGCTCTAAGCCAGCAGGTAGGACCACAGAGGTGCATGTGGGTGAATCGTAGACACCTGATGTGGGCTGCAACTGATTGAGACACTGCTGAGTCGGACAGTGGACACCTGCAACCCAAGGATGATGAAGAGGAACTTGAGGCCTTTTATTGCTCCTGGTCTTCAATCATCCTTATTAGTTTCTGCTGCTTCCCAGGCAATTCTAGTTGCTGTAAGTAAGCCAATGATGCAACGAGAGAGGCAGAAGGGAGTCCTGAACATGGGCCAGATCTGGGTACAAATCTTGGCTCTGCCACCACTTAATCCTCTTGAGCCTCAGTTTCCTTATCTGTATCATGAGTGCGGTAACATCTACTCTACAAGATTGTTGGATTAAAATAAGAAATGAAGTGGCTGGCACATAGTTCATAGCGATTATTAATAATAGGCTGCAGGGAAATGTTCTGTCCTTGGTTTCGGGGCCCCTGTCCAAGGTTCCTGTTCGGTAGAGGAGTTGTTTCTTCAGAGTTGAGATGTGATGTGTCTGGGAAGAGGGCAGCTTGATCTTGAGAAAGGTCTCTCTCCTTTCAAATGCCCATCTCAGGAACTTCAGAAAAGGCTTCCGCTAATTCACAAATCAAGCTCTCAGCTTTCCATGGTCTGAGGGTGAGGGATTCTCAGTCCCATTCAGGGCCCTAACCATTCCCCAGGTGACTACTGTGTGCCAGACATGTTAGGAGCTTAAGTCCAAGGACACCAGAGGCGTGGACCCTGTCCTCAGGAATTGCAGAATTGTAGGGGACCTGACAGGAGGCCAATCCTGACAATTCAGTGTGTTCCTCATAGTAACGGAGCTTGTGATTGAGGCATAGAGATCATGAAGTCAAGGACTCATTTATTATCACTGGAGAAGACAGGGAAGGCATCACCTGGGAAATCATACCTGGGTGGAGTTTTGAAGGATGAATAGGAGTTTGCCTAGTGGACAGAGGAGGCCAAAAGTTTGGTACTCAAAACAGCATACCTATTCTACTCCCAACCACCTCCCTTTTCTAGGATTGGTGTGGGTCCGTCTGCCATTAGCAAGCTTTGTGACTATAGGTAAGTCATTTCTTCTCTCTAGGCCTCAGTTTCTCATTTGTGAAATGGGATCCCTTCCAGCTTTAATGCACTGTGATTTCATGTGTATGTAGGCCTAGCTAATTGTTTTAAAGTCCTCATATTTGCAAAACACTTGGCGAAAGTCTTTGACTTTTTCTCTTCTAACGCACCTCCCAGTCTTACAAAGTGGGTTGTACTCTCTCCATTTGACTGAGGAGGAAACTGAGGCTTAGTGAAGTTACTTGCCTTTAGCCAATGTGTGGCAGATCCAGGCCTCAAATCCAGGTCTTCCGGCCCTGAGTTCCACTGTTTCGCCACTGCTCCACACAGCCTCTCATCCCACAAGCCCTCGGCGGCTGCACATAATGATCCTGGACAGATTACTGCCTTGTGCAGGCTCCTGTCCGATGTTACTCCTGACAGTTGGGGAGGAGGAGGAGCGAGAACACTGTGTGCCAGGATGCCAGGCCTCGGCCCTGAAGAAGGAGCTTATGAGAAAGAGGCAAGCAGGGAGGCAGCAGGTAGGACGTTGAGCATGGTCAAGAAAGGCTGTTTTGGCCAGAGAGTGGGTAAAGAATAAAGTCTGGAGTAGCAGGCAAGTGCACAGCCACCCTTTCCTGAAGCAAAAATTGGTGCCTAAATCCACAGTGAAAATAGTCCCCCTGGCCGGGTGCGGTGGCTCATGCCTATAATCCCAGCGCTTTGGGAGGCCGAAGTGAGCGGATCGCTTTAGGTCAGGAGATTGAGACAACCCTGGCCAACATGGTGAAACCCTGTCTCTACTAAAAATAAAAAAATTAGCTGGGTGTGGTGGCACATGCCTGTGATCCCAGCTACTCCGGAGGTTGAGGCATGAGAATTGCTTGAACCCAAGAGGCAGAGGTTGCAGTGAGCTGAGATCACGCCACTGCACTCCAGCCTGGCGACAGAGCCAGGCTCCGTCTCAAACAAAAAAAAAAAAGAAAAAAAACAAAGGAAATAGTCCCCCTGGCTCCAGGGTCTCTGTGTGCCCGTACCCTGCTTTGTTTTTTTTCAGAGCACATATTATACATGTCACTCATTAATTTATTGTTTCATCACCCGACTTCTCCACTAAAATGTCAGCTCCACGAGAATCAATCAAGACTTGGTACTGATCAAGGCTGTGTCTACAACACCTAGAACAGAGCCTGGCACTAACTGTTCTTGAACGAATGAAGGAATTAATGAAGGAATGACTGAAAGAATGAAGGAATGAATGAAAGAATGAATGAAGGATTGAAAGAACAAACGATCCCTTCACCTGTGATCATGTCAGCACCCACTGTTGTCAGCAAGCCTTTAGCAAAGCAGTTCCCAAACCGCTGCATCAGAATCACTGGGATCTTTAAAAACTGCCAACACCTGGCTTCCACCGTAACATTCAGATTAGGTTGCCATGGGGTATGTTATTGACAATTTTTTTTTTTTTTTTTTGAGGCGGAGTCTCGCTCTGTCGCCCAGGCTGGAGTGCAGTGGCGTGATCTCAGCTCACCGCAAGCTCCGCCTCCTGGGTTTATGTCATTCTCCTGCCTCAGCCTCCTGAGTAGCTGGGACTACAGGCGCTTGCCACCACGCCCGGCTAATTTTTTTGTATTTTTAGTGGAGACGGGGGTTTCACTGTGTTAGCCAGGCTGGTCTCAATCTCCTGACCTCGTGATCCGCCACCTTGGCCTCCCAAAGTGCTGGGATTACAGGCGTGAGCCACCGCGCCTGGCCTGTTACTAACATTTTTTTAGGTTCAAGTGATTCCAATTGTTTTTTAAGTTCTTCAGGTGATCCTGATGAGCAGTGCAGTTTAGGAACCACTGCTTTAAAGGGTTGTCTACTCCTAAAAAAGGGCAGTCCACTCCTACAAAGCTTCCAGCTGAGTTAATGGCCAATCAGAGACATGGGCAGTGGCACCCTGGGTGGGACCTCTGTGCTGCCCAAATCTGGGAGGAGGTGGGGGCGGTGAGGTGTATGGGGAGAGAAGAGTTGTTTTCGCTGTCTGGGTTTGCAGTTACCTGATGTTACCAAGAGTAGAGGAAAAGGAAGTTTTTCTCCTCGCCCTCACCCAATTCAAGTCAAAAGAAGACCTTGCTGGACTTCCTCCTCCCCTGCCACCTCCTCTTCTTGGATGACTGAATGAGTCAGAGGCGATGTTTGTTAGGGAGGAAACACTGGT
This sequence comes from Theropithecus gelada, assembly GCF_003255815.1. NCBI lineage: Eukaryota > Metazoa > Chordata > Mammalia > Primates > Cercopithecidae > Theropithecus > Theropithecus gelada. The sequence goes on from NC_037684.1 coordinate 5,355,899, forward strand.
TTTCTCACCATTTTCCTCCTTTCTTTGGGCTGGAATGAGTAAGAAAACCCATTGTTTATACATGCACACATTGACAAAAATAGAGCTTGGAGCTTCTGAAGACTCAACCTGGGCTCCAGAGTCAATAAGTCCAGGTCCTACTCCGTCTGCACAGCATCCAGCCAGATGTTATGAGAGAACCCAGCCCCAGGGGCAGACTGGTGAAATCATCCCAGCCAATGGACAGTCACCAACACCGGGGTGTTTGCCAAGGGAAACACCTTGTTTCCACAGTCCAAGATCCTCTCCTGGGCTGGCATAGAGTTGCAGAATTGGAAGAGACCTAAAGATGCTGTCCAGCCAAGAGCTTTTCCAGGGGAGGAGTCTGAGGCCCAAAAAGTTAGGGAGAGCCCAGAACCCAGGCCTCCTGCATCTTCACTGGGTTTGGTGGGAAGAGGCAGAGGAAGGAGTGGTCAGAGAAGATGCCAGCTTAGTGCAGACCCCTAGACACATCCCCACTGGAGAGAGAGGGCGCTGGGATCCAGGAGTCACTCCCATTTTTTGTCTAAATAAAAAATTGGGGGCCAGGTGTGGTGGCTCACACCTGTAATTCTAGCACTTTGGGAGGCCGAAGCGGGCAGATCACTTGAGGCCAGTTTGAGACTAGCCTGGTCAACATAGCAAAACCCCATCTCTACTAAAAATACAAAAAATTAGCTAAGTGTGGTGGCGTATGCCTGTAATCCCAGCTATTCAGGAGGCTGAGACACAAGAATCACCCGAACCCCAGGAGACAGAGGTTGCAGTGAGCCAAGATCGCATCACTACACTCAAGCCTGGGCGACAGAGGGAGACTCTGTCTTAAAAAAAAAAAAAAAAAAAAAAAAAAATTGGGAATGGGTCAAGAGGCCTCTGCAGTCTCAGAGTCCTGCCTACTTACTTGGTAGTCCCTTCCCTAAGCCGCTGCTTAAGTCGTCAAATACTGAATTTATCACCTGGGATGAAAGCTGAGATTTAAGAGTTGTAGCTGAACTTCCTGAGTGTGGAGTCAAAAGACCTCTGAGAGAGAGGTGAGAGAGGATGAGTGCTTGTGGTAAAGTCCTAGCCAGCTGCCAGGGGGCCTTTTCCACACAGAGCCCCAGCTGGGCAGAAATAATGTCCTCTGGCGGGGAGTGGTGGCTCACACCTGTAATCCCAGCACTTTGGGAGGCCGAGGCAGGCGGATCACAAGGTCAGGAGTTCAAGGCCATCCTGACCAACATGGTGACACCTCATCTCTACTAAAAATACAGAAACTAGCCAGGCGTGGTGTCATACTCCTGTAGTCCCAGCTACTCAGGAGGCTGAGGCAGGAGAATCGCTTGAACCCGGGAGGCGGAGGTTGCAGTGAGCCGAGATCGCGCCCCTGTACTCCAGCCCAGGTGACACAGTGAGACTGCGCCTCAAAAAAAAAAAAAAAAAAAAAAAAAAATGTCCTCTGTGTGTGTGTTGACAGAATCAAGCTCTGCTAAGATGGACCGGGTTTGACTGATGCTCACGGTCCTGATTAATGACCGGTGTCCACCTTGGAGAGCACTAGACTGAGAGTCATGAGACCTGGTTCTACCCCTGGCTCCACCACTAACTGTCTGTGCTACTTGTGAGGGGAGATGCCGTTTCCCACCTCTGGGGCTCATTCCCCTGTCTTGGAAATGGTTATATTATACGAGTGATTTTAAACATTTTTAAAGCCATAGAACCCTTTATTCACATGAAGTCTCATGCAGAAGACAGCATGTACAGCAGACAGAAGTGGAGCTACTTTTGTGGTCCCCCTGAAGTACACCTTCCCTTTTGCGAAGTCTCCACAAAACCCTGAGGGTTCCAAGGAACTCAGTTTGAGAACAACTTGGCAGACTTTTTGTTTTAGCTCCAACACTATTTATGTCAGCTGTTGTTTGTTCACTTGGCTGATATTGGTTGGCATCAGTTGCTTGGCTAATGTTAACATTAGGTAATGTTCAGAAGGGTTCTTTTCTCAAAATAATGATCATGAAACCATATATATATTTAGCCAGTCGTTCCACATGGCCCCAAACATGTGCAGAATGTTGCTTCTTTACACCATCTAATGTTGAGCTAACTCTTGCATGGTGGCAGCAGAAAGAAAATAGACTTAGGCCAAGCATGGTGGCTCATACCTGTAATTCCAGCATTTTGGGAAGCTGAGGTGGGGGGATTGCTTGAGCCTAGGAGTTTGAGGCTGCAGTGAGCTATGATTGCGCCACTGCACTTCAGCCTAGGCAACAGAGCAAGGTCCTTTTTATGTGTTTATTTATTTTTTAGACAGTCTCCCTCTGTCACCCACGTTAGAGTGCAGTGGCACAATCTTGGTTCACTGAAGCCTCTACCTCCTGGGTTCAAGTGATTCTCCTGCCTCAGCCTCCGGAGTATCTGGGATTACAAGCGCTCGCCACTACACCCGGCTAATTTTTGTATTTTTTTGTAGAGACAGAGTTTCGCCATGTTGGCCAGGCTGGTCTTGAATTCTTGACCTCAGGTGATATACCTGCCTCGGCCTCCCAAAGTGCTGGGATTACAGGTGTGAGTCACCGCGCCCGGCCTAACCCTGTCTCTTTAAAAAAAAAAAAAAAAAAAAAAGGAACCTCACAGTACTCACAGTAATGCTAAGAGACCAGGGTACCTAACTCAAGACCTTCCTTCCCCACATCCTCACAGGTGGTGCTGTGCTCAGAAGGCAGGATTATACTTCCTATTAACTCACTCTTAGCCCCCGTTTGAACCAAGGACAGAGTCCTAGCCTGTATTAGAGCCCTCAGATCCCATATTCATCCCGTGTCTAATCCCACCCATCAGATACAGTCACCATCCCCACCTCACTCCCCACTGGACTATCACTGCTTCTCTGAACCCTGCTGGAAAGCGTTAGCCCTTACCTCAAAAGTCAGGGTCCTAAATTTTCCCTCGGGCTGCCTCTAATCCTCACCTCTGTTCCCCTCAGCCTCTTGCCATAATGATCATGAGTAATAGCTACTGTTTATTGGCTACCTGCTCTGTGCCAGGCTCTGTTCTATGTATTTTACTGGCCCTGATTATTTTGATCCTCACAACAGTTCTAAAACACATACTATTATTATCTCCAATTTAAAGATGAGGCAATTGAAACACTGGGACTTAAACTTGCCTACGGTCATTTAGCAACAAGGTAGTAAAGCCAAGATATGGCCCTCGGCCCCAGCACCCATGCACAGAACCAGTGCATCAGACTGCAGCTCACTCATGCTGCTGGTAGTGACTAGGAACTACCATTTATTGAGCACCTGCAGCATCTCAGGCATTGCACTAGACACGTCGTCATTTCATTGAAACTTCACAACTGCAAGAGGAAGAGTCTTATTTCCATTTTCTAGAAGTGGAGACTAAGGCTCCAAAACATTGACTTCCCTTGGTAAGTGGAACCGGGCAGGCTTTGAACCCAGGAGTGTTCAATGCATCTGTGGCCTTCCTCTGTCATTCTATTTTTTTTTTGAGACAGAGTTTCGCTCTTTTTTTGCCCAGGCTGGAGTGCAATGGCGCGATCTCGGCTCACCGCAACCTCCGCCTCCCGGGTTCAAGCGATTCTCCTGCCTCAGCCTCCCGAGTAGCTGGGATTACAGGCATGTGCCACCACCCCGGCTAATTTTGTGTTTTTAGTACAGACGGGGTTTCTCCATGTTGGTCAGGCTGGTCTTGAACTCCCGACCTCAGGTGATCCACCTGCCTTGGCCTCCCAAAGTGCTGGGATTACAAGCGTGAGCCACCGCACCTGGCCTGTCACTCTACTTTTAAGGACAAGTACCTGGAGACATTCCCCACTCCACTACCCTTGAGAAAAATAAAGAGGGACCTACTGACACAACCCATTCCACAGAGCTCTTGAGAATGTCGCTCAGGCTGCCCGTGGTGGGGACGCGGAGGGGGCTTGACAGGCCTGACTTTCTCCATTGACCTTCGCTGGGAGACAGCCAGGACCACAGAAGGGATGATCACCCTTGGTTTCTGCTTTACTTTCTTGGTTCTGGACGATCCTGTCATGTGACCCGCTTTCTGGAGCCCAATTATCCTTAGGAGCAACATTGGACTTGGAAGGGAAGGAGGGAAACCAAGATAGAGCCCCTGGACTCAGCCACATCCTAAAACCTTATGGAAGGCTGCTGAGTTAAGGTCTCAGGGTGGAGCTGGGAAGGCAGATAGAGTGGGCCCAGGGTGCATGGGCTCAATCACTTACCACACCTTTGAGGAGTGCCTAAAACACAGTGTACCCACTGTGCTAGGGTGTACAACATCCCGTGAGGTACCATTCCCATTTTACAGATGAAAAGACATCGAGTCTTAGAGAAGTAACAGAACTTGTCCCAGGACATCTGGGAAATAAGACTCAATTCAAACCCAAGTCTGTTTGACTTGAAAGCCAGTGGTATGATACACCACGTAAGTACTTTTATTTATTTATTTTAAATAGAGACAGGGTCAGCCAGGCGCAGTGGCTCACGCCTGTAACCCCAGCACTTTGGGAGGCTGAGGCGGGCAGATCACGAGGTCAGGAGTTCAAGACTAGCCTGGCCAATATGGTGAAACCCCGTCTCTGCTAAAAATACAAAAATTAGCTGGACATGGTGGCACGCAGAAGAATCACTTGAACCTGGGAGGCGGAGGTTGCAGTGAGCTGAGATTGTGCCACTGCACTCCAGCCTGGGCAACAGAATGAAATATAAATCTCAAAATAAATAAATAAACAAAGAGAGACAGGGTCTTGCTGTCAACCAGGCTGGAGTGCAGTGGTGCCATCATGGCTCACTGCAGACTCAAACCCCTGGGCTCAAGTGATCCTCCCTTCTCAGGCTCTCCAGTAGCTGGGACTACAGGCACGTGCCACCATATCTGGCTAATGTTTTTATTTCTAATTTTTTTGGTAGGGATGGGGTGTTGCTATGTTGTCCAAGCTGGCCTCAAATACCTAGCCTTAAGTAACCCTCCTGCTTTGGCCTCCCAAAGGCACTGGGATTACAGGTATGCGTCACCACATCCAACCAACATGTGTGTTCTTTATGATACACCACAGTGCTCCTGTGTGTTAGAGACTGTGGGAGCAGACACAAACAAGAGAAACAGACTGGCCTCTGCACATAGATCTCTGAACAGCAAGGCACACCTTGCGAGGAGAGGTCTGGGGCAGTGGAGTTTCTATCTTGGGCCACAGCTCTAGCTCCTCTCTCAGGTGGCTCTGGCCAGGAGGCCCTCCTCTAGTTAATGCTGTCCCATTTGGAAAGTCCCCAGCAGTTCTGGGAGCCGTAGGGGCTGCTTTCTCTCAGAGACAAGCCCTGGTAAACATAGGAGCCGCTGATAATTTACTGGCAGGAGAGACTGAGGAGAAGGAATTTGACAGCAAAGAGGCAGAGAAGTGGGCAAAGCTGCTGCGTGTGAGCATGTGTGTGTGGGTGGGTGCATGTGTGGGTGTGGGTGCGTGTCTAGGGTGGTGCAGGACCAAAGCACCCAGATGCCCTACTGATCTTGCCCGTACCAAACTGCCGGTGCCACTTTGTTGGCCAGTGAAGACTCAGGGAAGGCAAGGGTGGCTTTGAGCCAGACAGGAAGATAAATCTCTCCCCTCACTCAAGTTATATAGTTCAACAGCGGGTCGAAGGGCAACCACATTTGCAATATTTGCCGCTTTACATTCATCTCATTTTTGCCTTTTTAAAGTCCAGGGCATGGTTAAGAGTGATGGGGGGATGGCGAGTATATTTTTAAACATTTAATTTTTTGTAGAGACGAGGTGTCGCTATGTTGCCCAGGCTGGTCTCAAACTCCTGGCCTCAAAGATCCTCCGCCTCGGCCACTTTGTCCGAGCCACTGTGCCCAGCCTGAGGGCACATGTTTAACATAAATAATATTTACTAGCATTCAACTAGGAAGGGTCCTCTCTTTTTTTTCTTTTTTTTTTTCTTTTTTTTTTGGTTCTTTAGTTCTCGTTGCCGCTTGGTTCTTTGTGTTCCTGAGCTGGTTATGGAGATGGTTCCGACTTCACATGAAAAGGCTGGGAAAGTTGTGGGTAGGACTCAGGATGAAAGTCAGCCTAGGCGCCCCCGGACTCATTAGGGGGTGGAGACGGCGGCTGGCCGTGTGGGGTGGCGTGCGCCGTGTGAGCCGGGGAGCGCCGGCTAGAATCTCGCAGAGCGGTGACAACAAACCGTGAGGGTGGCGCGGAACGGGAAGGAGACTACAGCGCCTACCTGGTAGTGGCGCGAGCTCACCCGCCGCCTCCTGGAGTCCTGGCCCGGGCCGCACGGAGCCAGGCTGGCCCAGGCGAGCTCCACCTCCGGAGGCGGGGCCTGCCGCGCGGCCATTGGTCGGTGCCCCGGAGCCACCTGCCCCTACCTTTAGGGGCGGGGTTACCTGGGCCCCGCCCCGCGGCTCGGGTTCCCGGGCCCTGTCCCAGTCCTCCGCCCCCGCCCCGCCCCGCCCCGGCGCGAGGCCCCGCCCCTGAGTCCCGGGGCCCGGGCGCCTCGTGATGTCACCGCAGCTTTGATACAAAGAGCCCTTCGGCCCACGCGGGTCTCCTGGCAACAGGCGCGGGCGGGGGCGGGGCCGCGCCTTCCACTGGTGCCCAGGAGTGCGAGCGGCGGCGGCGCGGCCGGAATTGTTCCTGCGCTTCGGGGCTGCCCGCCGCGTCCCCGCGCGCCGCCGACCCGCGCCTGCTGGCTTCCGCGCCTCTGCCTGGGACCGGCCCGCGGATGCGCACCCCGCCGGCTCTCGGGAGCCAGGTAAGCGGCGGCCCCGGGGCTGGCGCTCGCGGGGCTCTGGCGGCGCGCATCTGGCTCGGTCCGGCCCGCGGCCCCGGGTTCCGGGCCCCGGGAAGTTGGCGGAGTGCGGACTTGGCCTGAGAGGTCGGGTTACCTGAGCCGTCTCGCTCGGCCGCGGGTAGAAGCCGCTGCCAGGTGTGCGGGTGGCGGCTCCTTCCCCAGCGCGCTTTCAGGAAGTGCTTCTGGTCGGCTGGGAAGGGGGCTCGTTTGCTGGGGCGCCTCCGTGGGAACCCGACCGCGCGCCCCACCTCGGCCCGCAGCGCCCCTGCCCTCCTGCCCTTGCGGGACCGGCGTGGTCCCCAACGCTGTACCCTTGGCTGGGTCCCCGACGGGGCGGAGCGCCGCGAAGTTTTTCTGTAGCTCTTGGCGGCTGCACAGAGCCTGTTTTCTGGCTTCCCCCGTCCCTCTGGGCGGGTGGAGTGGGGGAGTCCTCGGGGCCAGCCCAGGTCGTGGTGGGGGACAGGGCCTTGCCTCTCTCTAGCCGAGAAGCTACCGTGGCGGGAGGTGTGTTGTGGCCCTCGAGGCGGCCGGTCTCCCCCGGGGGTGGGAGCTGTTGGCACAGCCGCTTCTCTGTGCGGGCGACAAGTGTCTCCGAGGTCCTGGCGGCGCAGTCTCTGGAGAGCGTGTGTGTGCTGTGGGAAACCGGGTTCCGACACAGCCCCGGACCCCACTCCTCGCCCGTGCTAACTCCAGTGCCTCCTCTTTCCCTTTGCCCTCACCCTGCTCTCCCACGGAGGACTGGAAGTGACACCTCACTCCCCCGAGGGCCATGTCAGTTTTCCTTGACTGACTGATTTATACCTTCCTTCTCAAAGCGATGTGAGAGGTCTGGGTCCTGTCTCTGCACTTAGCCTCCATCAGGTCTTGAAGTGGCAGCACCCTGGGCTGGTTCCTGGTGATCCACCAAATCTCTGTCCTGCCCTCCCAGAGCAGGCGGCAGGTGGCAGTGGCTTGGGCTCCTGGGACGCTGAAAAGCAGTGGGGCAGGCACATTCCTTGAAACATCCCCAGGTCCTGCCCCAGCTGAAAGGTGGTTACAGTGGTTGCTGAGATGGGAAAAAGGAGACCCAAAGGGGTCGGAGGCAGTACTAATTGTGTGCCAGTAGACCTCTGCAATAGGAGCTCTCACACTCCCCCTCCCATATCCTCCCCCTACCAACTAACCTACCTTGGTGGGGTGCCTGAGTCGCGCTGCCTTTGATTGGGGTCTCCCCCAGGTGCTGGCACCCTGGCAGTGGCCCAAACCTTACCCTCCTTTCTGGCTTTCGGGACTGTTGATTATGTGCCCAGGGAACATTACGTACGAGACATTTCCCTGCCCTCAAGGTGTTTGCAAGCTCAGGGAGTCTGAATACTGGGTCTGCTCTGGGCCAGCCCCGCTCTTCTAAGTTGATTGCAAATTGCCTGCAGTTGTCTTTGAGGTCCCTGTGACTTCACAGGGGAGAGTGTGGCCTGCCGGGGCGAGGGAAGCCGCTTGGGTTCTTCACTGTAGGAGGCAGCACCGCTTGGACAAATGGGTAGTGAACAGCTTCGGAATTTGAGGGGGGGCCTGGACTTCGGTGAAGGGGGTGGAGTAAATGACTAAGGCCAGTAGAAGAGATAAGACTGGGCCGGAGGCGAGGGACGGAACTAGCCAGGCCAGGTGAGCCTGCTGGAAGGCATGACCTTTGCCCTAAGGGAGGTCTGTAGGAGAGACTGCCTGGAGCCTGCCCTTGGGAGGGACTTTCAGCCAAGTGAGGGAGGAAAAGCAGAAGAAATTAGAGGGACCGTTGGGTTCTAAGCCACCTCCTTCGGGGTTCCAGGGGCAGTTTGCACTTGGAAGACTGTGGGCTGCAGCTTGAGACACTCCACTGGCCCCCACTCTCCCTCCCGACCATCTGTGCCCCTCCTAAAGCATGCTGGAGCCTTCCCCGCCACTTCTTCTCCTGGTAGACAGGCTGCTTCAGACCCAAGGTTTTCTCTTTGGCGGTTCACCTGGGGCCCTCATAACTTCCTCTTTCATCCGCACCCTCAGGTGTCTGGCAGTCCCTGCTCTGGGCAGCCTGTTTTTTTTTTTTTTTTTTAATTGAGACAGGGTCTTGCTTTAGGGCCCAGGCTGGAGTGAAGTGGTGTGATCAGGGCTCACTGCAGCCTCCCACCCTCCCAGGCACAAGCGATCTTCTCACCTCAGTCTCAGCTGGAACTACAGATGTGTGCCATCCTGCATCTGGCTAATTTTTGTTTTTGTAGAGATGGGGTTTTGCCATGTTGTCCAGGCTGGTCTTAAACTCCTGGGCTCAAGGGATACGCCTGCCTCAGCCTCCCAAAGTGCTGGGACTACAGGCATGAGCCACCACACCCAGCCAAAGCATCTTTATCTGGTCGTGCCTGCTGCCTGGTGTTAGCAGTGGAACACAGTGCCCTGGTCTTGCCAGGCATACAGAACCCCTGGGGCTGGACTCTGTTTTCCTCTGGGTCAGCTCTGCTGGCTCTTGACTCAGGAACTGGGCACTTATGGCATCAAACACTGGCCTCGAAAATCAATGCCCAGTTACTTTGCCTCAGGTCTCATGGCTGGATTATTGGGTGGTCCTGTCTATACCAGTTAGACACCAGAAAACGCATGCTGATTTGGCAGGCCCACCTGGTGCCTTACTGGATGTTGTATGATCTTTGCCCCTGAATGGTACCACAGTCTTCCTCATGAGGAGGCGTTTCGGGACCCGGAGGCTTCCCCATCTCTGTTTGCTCAGCCCCTAGCATGTTGCCCAGTACAGGGCAAGTGGTACTGAATTCATTCACCAGATACTTGGTTGTCTACTCTGTGCCAGATTCTGTGCTGGGCACTGGAGATACAGCAGTGAACAAAACAGATGAGAACCCCTGCCTTCAAGGAGCTCGCAGGATGGTAGTGAGGCAGGTAGACCAGTAAAACACGGAGCATGGGAGTTGGCAGGAGGGAGAGCAGGGTAGGGGAGGGAGTGCTGGGTTTCAGAGTCAGATGGGGAAGTTCTCACTGAGAAGGTGACATCCCAACAAAAGAGGTACAGGCAGAGAAAAGAGGAACTGCAAGGGCCCTGAGGTGGGACCGTGGCTGGCATGCTATGTTCACAGAACTACAAGACGGGATGTGATTGGAGAGCAAGCCAGGGCTGGGGGGACAGGGGACAAGCTCAGAGAGATGGGGGACCACCCAATGCCGTGACAACCCAGAATCCCAGGAGGAGGAGAAGGGGGGACTGACAGTACAAGTGAGACTAGAAATCCACAGGCACGAGCTGCCTTCCATTGCTCTGCCCTCCTCAGAACCTCCGCATCAAGGGGATTTGGGCCTTGAGGCATTTCTGGAGGACAGGCATCTGTGGCCACGGCTGCCACGGACTTCCCTGCCTCAGCTTGAGTCGGGTCAGATGAGCCTGTCCATTGAACATGGAAACACTTCCTGCCAGACTATGCTGTTGCCACCCCATGAATCAAACCAGCAAAGGGCACACCGGCGATGTGCATATAGCCATGTCTCCGACAGCTGCCTGCGCCTGCCTGCTGTTCCCACGGGTCAGCTCCTATCAGGTAGGGACAGGTCCTGCTCTCAAGGCCCATAAAGCAGTCAGCAGCCTGCCCGTGTTTTCCACACTCTGGCCCGTGCCACCCAGGCTGTCTCCTCATCTCTTTTCTGATCCTCAAGAGCTCCCTGGCCTCCCTCTCCACTCCCTCTGCCTGTGGGCAGGCAGCAGCACGGTTCTGTGGGGGTCCTAAGGACCCCAGGGAGTCACTCCCACATTTGAGCAGCGACTTTGGGTTTAATCTGTCCAGTTTAGGGTCCCAGATCATATATGCGTGTGTGTACACACGTGTGTGTTTGCATGTCAGGCAGCATTCACATGGGGCATCCTGTTCACCCCCCTGCTGTGGGGTGGCTGAGGGTTGGGGTGCCCTCTGAGTTTTTGGTGGGTGGGGCTTCAGCAGGGTGTCTTGGCTACCTCTCCTGGCCAGCACGTGTTCTCCTGGGAGGATTTGCAGCTTTGGGCCTGACCATGGTTCCAAGCAGCATGGTCTGGAGCCCACACTGGGTGGCAGGCTGCAGAGAAGGTGCCCCCAAAAGCCTGGACAGCACCCTTATCTGCTTTCATTTGGAGGGATTTTCTTATTTTCTCATGCCGAGTGTCTGACTACACATGGCAGTCCTTCCCCAAGTGTTTGCGGCCTCATCATAATACTGTTAAGTGAATGGAATTTGTCATTGGCCAGTTTCTGTGGACCCCATTCAAGGCTGAGTGGATGCTGGGGGCGCCCAGCTGGCCTTGCTCAGAGGGGTCCCGAGTATCTTGGTGCTTCAGAAGCTGAGCCCCCCTCAAGAGCATTGATGACCAAGAGCTCAGATTCTCAGAACCCTCTTGAGCACCCAGACAGCCTGAGTGGTTGCTTCTTCACTTTGTCCCGTGACCTGGAAAGGAGATGAGACGGGGAGGAGGACACAAGCAACCAGAAAGATGTGCAGCTTACAAAGGTCGTATGAAGGTCAGAGGGGTGGCTGTTGTGGCCCAGAGCTGTGGGGTCTGGGTGACCTCCAGCCCAGATCCGCCTGGCAGGCCAGTGCTAGTCATGCCAGCATTTCCAAACCCACTTCTTGACTTCCCTTAAGAAATGGGAAGTTTTCCAACTGTTGGTCACATTTTTAATTGATTTAACCTGCTTCATCTTCCCAGACAAGTGGGTTCTTTCCCAACAACGTAAACATTAATTCAGATGCAAACAAAGCTCTGTAGAAGTTATTAATATCCGTGGCTCTGCTCATGGGAGCCTTTCTCTTTTGAGGGACCAGAAAGAGGAAGGCCTAAACAGAACTGGAGTGTGGGAGAGTGGGCGGGCCCTCTCTCTTTAGTCATCTGCGGTCACCCCCACCTTCCTCTGCGCTCTGTAAGCCTGACACCATGAAAAGGGAACCCACATTTCAAATAGCCGCTGCTGCTCCAGTGAACTTGGGGTAAGGGAGCTGAGGGCTGTCTGCCCTCTGCACCAGACCAGACTCAAGTCTCTCTCCTAGAATAGGAGCGAGAATAGTAGCAAGTCCCTGCCCCCTGCTCCCAGGTTTTCCTGGAAGAAATGCCTACCTAAGACACAGGCACCTTCACGCCACGCTCTGTCACCCAATGCCTGTTTCCTTAAGGTGAAAAAATGGGTGCCAGAGAACTTCTGGGTCTAGATTCCGGCTCTGTTGCTCGCTAGCTGTGGAACTTTGGACAAGCGACCTCACCCTTCTGATTTCACTCTCCCTGGCCTCCCTCTCCACTCCCTCTGCCTGTGGGCAGGCAGCAGCACGGTTCTGTGGGGGTCCTAAGGACCCCAGGGAGTCACTCCCACATTTGGGCAGCAGCTTTGGGTTTAGTCTGTCCAGTTTAGGGCCCCAGATCATATATGCATGTGTGCACACACGTGTGTGTTTGCGTGTCAGGCAGCATTCAGATGGGGCTTCCTGTTCATCCACCCCCCTGCTATGGGGTGGCTGAGGGTTGGGGTGCCCAACCTGTAGAATGGGGTTGATAATAGCACCTGCCTCGCAGGGTGGTGGTGAAAATAAAATGAGCCATGGTGATTTAAAATGCCCAGTCTAGGTTTTGGCCCTTACTTAGTTGGCACTCATGGACGGTTAGATGGTTAGAGACGCAGACCAGTTTGGTACCAAAATGCCGTCAGAGTCAGGCTGTCTCTGGGTTCAAATCCTGGCTCTGCCCCTTGCTATTTGTGGAATCTTAGACAAGTTATTTAACTTTTCTGTGCCTCAGCTTCCCCACCTGTAAAATGAGGATGAAGGTGGTACCACCCTCACAGGGTTCGTGGTAAGGCTCAAATATGTAAATGTATGAAAAGCACTTAAAACTGTGCTTTGGGGGGAGCTGTTATTCTTAGTTCCTGCAGGCTTCAGGTGGTTTGATTGTTGTGACTGATAACCTTCACATCTAACAGAATGTCTTGCCGGGGAGCGTCATGGCCCAAACAGGAAGGTGGCAGGGGAAGAACTCCATTACTCAAGAGCCTTTGCAAGAGAAGCAAAACTCTGCTTCCTCAGCTTCTGTGCGTTTTTACATCTTTTTTTTTCCATTTTAATTTTTTTTTTTTAAAAGTAGAAATGAGGTGTTACTATGTTACCTAGGCTGATCTCGAATTCCTACCCTCAGGTGATCCTCCCACCTTGGCTCCCCAAAGTGCTGGGATTACAGGCGTGAGCCACTGCACCCAGCCAGCTTCTGTGTTTTTAACAAACCTGCTCGGGCTCTGCAGATGCAGATTCCGGGTCTGGGGTGAAGTGACTGGTATCTGCGTGGCAATCTGTGAATGAGATGCCAAGCAGCATCCGAGGTGACAGCCTTCTTCCCAGGTTCAGTGAGGGAGGCTGTACCTCGCCTGTCCTTCCACTGGCTGCTCAGGCTGCCAGGCTGTGGCTGGCCTGCCAAGGGGAGGATGGCCATCCACACCTCGGCCCACCTGCCCTTCGCCTCCAGCCAGGGCCTGCCTGTCCATCCACCTGTGCCTAGCTGGGAAAGCTGGCTTGGAGCAGTGCTGCCTGTCTGCCATTGCCAGCCTGCAGCATCTGGTTTATTAAAATGCTGAGGCGCTGGCTGGCCACAAGCCCCAGGAGATTTGGAGAAAGACCAGACAAAAAGGTGCGGGCTGTGCCACTGCCCGGCCACACTGGGTGACTGCCCTTAGTAGTCAACCAAGGAGCAAACCTGCCTGCTCATCCAGCTTGGCTACCCAGAGGTCTGTAGCTCCACTCAGGCGAAGCTGGCTGGCCTGGCCTAGCCTGGCTGGTTGGGTGGGTAGGACAGCCTCCGCCTGACTGATTCTTTTTTTTTTTTTTTGAGACAGAGTTTCGCATTTCTGCCCACCTTGAGTGCAGTGGTACAATCTTGGCTCACTGTAGCCTCAACCTCCTGGGCTCAAGTGATCCTCCCACCTCAGCTGCCTGAGTAGCTGGGTTCATCAACACTCCTTGCTATTTATTTATTCATTTGGTGGAGATGAGGTCTCACTATGTTGCCCATGCTGGTCTCGAACTTCTAGGTGCAAGCAATCCATGTTGGCCAGGATGCTCTCGATCTCCTGACCTCGTGATCCGCCCACCTTGGCCTCCCAAAGTGCTGGAATTACAGGCATGAGCCACCGTGCCTGACCCGCCTGACTAATGTTAGGCAACCTTGAATTGATGACCTCCTGGTGAAATGAGGGTTCTTGTTGACAAGGCAGGTCTGGCCAACACATTTTTGTATGATTATCTGCACGATTTCATCAGTTGTTAGCAAAGAAGGATTTTACAGCAGCAGGTGTGTGCTCATGTGCTTGTGTGGAGTTGTTGACTGCCCTTCACTGCACACAGTCTGCGGAACTGTGACTGAATCCCTGTTCCCCACTCACACTCGCATGGTATTTTCGATTCTAAGGCACATTCTTTTTTTCCTTTCCTTTTTTTTCCATTTAACGTCTTAAATTGGAATGTGTCACACATTCGTGGATTATTATAATTTGACAGCGCCTTTTTCTCGGCATAGTTGAAATAACGGTGCATTGTAAATTCAGAGGTGTCTCAGATTTAATGAAACAGAAACTAGGTAACCTCTGGGGAACTTACATAATTTGTCCAGTTCCTTCAGGGAAGCAGATGGCACCTTGTAGTGGTGGCAGATTATATGAGGGGACGCTGATGCGATTCAAGGGGACAAGCTTGGATTGGGCTTAGATTCCAGCTTTATGGCTCGCCAGCTGTGTGGCCTTGGCAAAGTTGAGCGACCTCTCTGAGCCTCACCCCATATGAATCGTGGCTCCACAGTTGTCATGGTTGTGTGCAAGGCAACTTTCCCTGTTTCTCTTGCTGGGCATCATCTAAGGTCTGCCCAATTCCATCTGGGTTCAGAGGGAAAATGAGGGCAGGGAGTGGGTCACTGGCCTTCCCAAGGGAGCAGAGGGAAACTGGTGTTCTTGACTCAGTTTATAATCCTTGGACATCACTCTTTCTTCTTCCCTCGTCCTTCTCCCACTTTGCCTGAGTTTTCATTTTCACATGTGTTTCCTTTTAACAATTTTCTTTCAAATCTCTCCTCTCCCTTTCTGTAAAGTCTTCCCACATGTAGCCTCTTTGAAGCTGCCTGTGGTGGGAAAGGGGAGGAGGGCTCTGCCCGATGGCCTGGATGGCACAGACCTCAGAAACCCAGTGTGCCGTGGTCCCTGCAAGCTTCAGCTCAAGTCCAAGTTCTGGTACCATCAGCGTTGCTAACTGCTGTTCCCATGGCCGCAGGGTCAGCCTGAGTCCACTCCAGTGCATGGCGTTGTCCATGGGGTGCTGGATGTCACATCGCTGAGAGCATTTGATGTTCTCTGTACCCTCCTTGCTGCGTTAAAATCAGACCTGGTTCAAATCACAGCCTTGCAGCCTTTCATGAATTACTTAACCTCCTTGAACCTGTGTATTCTCATCTAAACAGTGGCTGATGCACAGAAATACCTGGCACATGATAGGTGTTTCGCAGATGCATGCTTTCCTTGTTCTCAAATGTTTAAGACCTCTTTTTGGCCAGGCACCATGGTTCATGCCTGTAATCCTGGCACTTTGGAAGGCCAACGCAGGCAGATCACCTAAGGTCAAGAGTTCGAGACCAGCCTGACCAACACGGTGAAACCCCATCTCTACTGAAAATACAAAAATCAGCCCGGCGTGGTGGCAGGTGCCTGTAATCCCAGCTGCCCGGGAGGCTGAGGCAGGAGAATCGCTGGAACTCGGAAGGCGGAGGCTGCAGTGAACCAAGATCGTGTCACTGCGCTCCAGCCTGGGTGACAGAGCAATACTCCATCTCAAAAAAAAAAAAAAGAGAAAAAAAACTATTTAGGTGCTAAGGATCTCAGGGAGTGCCAGCCAATGGCACTGCTCCTGAGACAGAGGCGTTCTGGGCGGGGGGCAGTGGCAAAGGCACAGGGGCCTGTGTGAGCAGGATGTGTCAGGGCCCCCATCCTTCAGGATGGCTGGGCTGCAGTGGGGTGGGGCAGGATGGAGAGAGAGGAGGAAGAGTGGTGGGATGGGCACCCAGTCGGCACGGCACCTGCAGGGGTGCAGGTGACAAGGCTGCACAGGGTCTGGCTGGAGCAGTGCAGAGGGTTAGGTGTGGGCTACTCATGGAAGTCGGGGCTGAGTTGGGGAGGCACTGGGAGATAGCCACATGGGGATGTCTAGGTGACAGTGGCCCCCAAGCAGGGGCTGTGCATGAACTGCTGGCTGGAGGGAGGCTTTAAGAGCAGGTGATGGTTTTAAACCTTGTTTTCCTCAGAGATCTTCTCTCTGCCCCTCTCCCTCTTGAGATTCTAGTGAAAGGCAGTAGCCCGACCTCCTCAATTTTGCCTGCAGTGTCAGAGATTCGAAGCACCACCTCTTTGATGAGGTGGTGCTTATGCCCCACGTGCATAAAAAGCAGCATGTGCTGAGGCATGGAGGTGAGTAAAGGTGCCCGGAAGCCTGGGGTACTAGGAAAGGGGAGAGGCAGAGCACGTCCTGAGGCTGAGACCTGCTGGAAGGGGCTTTGCGAGCTGCTCTCAGGAGCTGGGCCTGGTTCTGTGGGCAGTGGGCAGCCCATAAGCTCTTAGAGGGGGTTCCCAGTGGACTCCCTGGGCCGGAGGGTCTCTACCCCATGAGCCCCAGACCTAATGCCCTCTCACCTGTCACCACTGCAGGAAAGCCTGCCCTGGCCGGAGGCCCTAAGCTGAGCTCTGGCCAGCTATGCTTGAGTGACACACCCCAATCCCCCATGCAAGACAGCAGCTTCTGGAACACAAAACTTGGGTAGCTGGGTCTAGCAAAGGCCACAGGACAAAGAGGGACACCTGAACTGAGCTTTCTGGGAAGACCATGGGGGCTCTGTGCTGATGGGAGGTACCAGAAGATGGGCAGGGAGGAGGAGAGGGTTATAAAACCCGAGGGCTCTGGCAGGAGGCCCTGCAGGGTTGGGAGGAGAAGAGTCACCCTGCTGATCCTGACCTGCCCGCTCCAGAAGGGCAGGTCACATGGAGCCTTGGCCTATTGGCTGTGGGTAAACAGCAGCAGCCTGCCGGCTGTCCAAGTCCTGAGGGTTCTGTGGCGGAGGAGGAGTTGGGTGGGAACCCACCCTGACTTTGGACCATGGATCGGCTCCATCCAGGTGTACTCTCCTTGAGTTGGATAGTGGCCTCTCTCTAGAAAGTTCCATGTCACCTCTTCGGAGGGCACTCCCCTGAAAAAGGAGCCTGACCTACTTGGTGGACTCTACGAGGGGAAAGAGCTGGCCTGAGCCACTGCTTTCCCTCCCAAACCTTCACTTTGAGTGAAGTATTTTTATCATCACTCCTTTTATCATGATGGTAAAGTATGGAGCCCCCAAAACAAGCCCCACAGACTCTTGGCTGTGTGAGTAATTAAACCCTCTCTTCAAACACCCACA
This sequence comes from Theropithecus gelada, assembly GCF_003255815.1. Taxonomy (NCBI): domain Eukaryota; kingdom Metazoa; phylum Chordata; class Mammalia; order Primates; family Cercopithecidae; genus Theropithecus; species Theropithecus gelada. The sequence continues at coordinate 5,373,155 of NC_037684.1, forward strand.
TCTTGAAAAGCTATAATTTGTAGCAAAAAATAACTGCCCATTCCAAGAACCAGGAGAGCCCTTTATACACACCCCATTCAACTGCAGCCCGTTACTTCGCTTTTGACACTTGAGTTGCTGGGACCTCTGGTCCGTGCTTTCCTCAGGGGAACCAGAGGCGCAGTGGCTGCATGGGAACTGGAGCTTCCAGAAGGCATTTGGAAAATCTTTTCTGAGAATTTAGATGGGACGACTGAAATTAGGGAACTCCTGATTTGGGTTTGCATGGCCCCAACTTTTTGTGTGACTCCAAAGGGGAATAAAGAGAAAAACTGTAGGGTACTTCAGGGGAAAGTGGATGAGACTCTCTGGACACCATTTCCCCACCTTTCTTTTTCTTTTTCTTTTTTTTAAGATGGAGTCTCACTCTGTCACCAGGCTGGAGTACAGTGGCACAATCTCAGCTCACTGCAACCTCCTACTCCCTGATTCAAGCGATTCCCCTGCCTCAGCCTCCCGAGTAGCTGGGATTACAGGCACGTGCCACCGTGTCCAGCTAATTTTTGTATTTTTTAGTAGAGATGGGGTTTCACCATGTTGGCCAGGATGGTCTCGACCTCCTGACTGCGTGACCCACCCGCCTGGGCCTCCCAAAGTGCTGGGATTACAGGCGTGAGCCACCGTGCCCGGCCGCGTTTCCCCATCTATAAGGAGGGAAATGATAATTACTTGCAGGGAGTTTACCGTCTCTGTAAAGCACAGAGCAGACTGGCCACGTGGTAGGCGCCCTAGTATGTCAACTTTGTTCGCTTTCTCTGAGCTGTGACTTTACCAGCTGTTTGTAGACAGGAGATCTTTGTGGCTTCAGGTAGGTAATGGGGGACTGAAAGCTAACAGGAAATACCTCCCCTGACCTACAGCTTCTCTTTGAGCTGGCACGCCTGGAATTCTTGGGGCTGGCTGCTGGGTTTGTTTTCCAGATGTGGAAGCAATTTAAGTTCTGTTTTCATAGTCCCCAACAGTTTGCCTCTGAAGTCCACATTCTCATTTGAAAATCAAGGCTGTTGGCTCTGTTTGCAGGGCCCAGGGTAGGCTAGATAGCCTCTTCAGACCCCTTTTGTTTAGGAAATGGACTTACTGGGGCACTCAGATCTGGAACCCAGGGCTTGGTTGGGACAATCATACCCCATCAAGGACTTGGTTAAAAGGTGAGTTCACTTTCTCTGTGGGTTTTCCTTGGAGATGATTCACGGAGCTAAATTCAGCTGCACCTTGGTTACAACCCAGCTCTAGACTGCTGTGGAGTGGCGGGGGTGGGGCCCGGGTTTGGGCCATGTCACAGGCCAGCTGGCGTCCCTCTGAGCAGGGTGCCCACGTGTCCCAGGGGCAGTAGCAGTCCTCCTTCCCACACTGACCACAACAGAGAGAGGAAAATGCTCCAGATGTCAAGTAGCCAGAAATACTGTCTGGCACAGAGAAACTGGTAATATCGTGTTCAGTTACTGAGTGCTGCTGGTCACAGAGGCAGCCTGACCCAGGGTAAAAGGCTCCTTGTGTGAGGGCCTGTGACTCCAGGGCTAACTGCTGGTTTCTTCTCTTGTAAACGTTGCTGTGTAGGTAAAACACCTTTTACATTTGTTTTATAACTACACTAAATACAGTTTTGGGCAACAGAAATTGCCTTTGCAATTCTAACATCTCTGAACTGTGCATATGCTTCTCTAAAATTAAAATAGAATACTTATACTACTGAGAGAACACACAAGAAAATGGACCTGGTCAGGCGCGGTGGCTCATACCTGTAATCCCAGCACTTTGGGAGGCCGAGGCAGGAGGATCACAAGGTCAGGAGATCGAGACCGTCCTGGCCAACATGGTGAAACCGCATCTCTACTAAAAATACAAAAATTAGCTGGATGTGATGGTGTGTGCCTGTAGTCCCAGCTACTCAGGAGGCTGAGGCAGGAGAATCACTTGAACCCGGGAGGCGGAGGTTGCAGTGTGCCGAGATCGTGCCATTGAACTCCAGCCTGGCGACAGAGTGAGACTCCATCTCAAAAAAAAAAAAAAAAAAAAGAAAAAGAAAAAGAAAATGGAAATAACTTACTTAGATTGGCATATAAATAGTGTTTATAGAATGCCATCCTGATAATCATAGATTCACCAAGCTTTGGTTTCAACAAAATATCATCTCTTAAGAAGCAGCTGTATTTCAAACTAATCATGAAAGAGAATAAGAGAATACAACCTTTTTTTTTTTTTTTTTTTAGGACAGACCAAAAATAAATCCCTGAGTCTCTTGAGTAGGTTCTAGAAATCCAGTTACAGATGCTTCTTGGTGGGGTTACGTCCCAATAAACCCATCGTATATTGGAAGTGTCATAAGTTAAAAAAAATGCATTTACTACATCTCACCTACCAAGCACCATAACTTAGCCTGGGCTACCTTAAATGTGCCCAGAACACTTGCTTTACCCTACAGTTGGGCAAAATCATCTAACACAGAGCCTGTTTTACAATAAAGTGTTTTATGTCCCATGTAATTTATTAAGTACTATGCTGAAAGTGAAAAACAGTGCTGTTATGGGTACTTAAAGTATGACTTCTGCTGACTGTGGATCACTTTGCACCATCATACAGTTGAAAAATCAAAGTCAGCCCGGGCACAGTGGCTCATGGTGGCCTGTGATCCCAGCACATTGGGAGGCCAAAGTGGATGGATCACTGAGGCCAGGAGTTGGAGACTAGCCCGGACAACATGGTGAAACCCCATCTGTACTGAAAATACAAAAATTAGCCAGGTGCGGTGGTGGCCACCTGTAATCCCAGCTATTTGGGAGGCTGAGGCAGGAGAATCACTTGAACCCAGGAAGGGGGCATTGCAGTGAGCCGAGAGGGTGCCACTGCACTCCGGCCTGGTTGACAGAGTGAGACCTTGTCTCAAAAAAAAAAAAAAAAATGTAAGTCAAACCATTGTAAGTTGAGGACCATCTGTAGTTCTCTTTAAAGGTTGAATTGGCTGGGCACAGTGGGTCACACCTGTAATCCCAGCACTTTAGGAGGCTGAGGCAGGTGGATCACTTGAGGTCAGGAGTTCAAGACCAGCCTGGCCAATATGGTGAAACCCCATCTCTACTAAAAACACAAAAATTAGCCGGGCGTGGTGGCGGGCACCTGTAATCCCAGCTCCTCAGGAGGCTGAGAGGCAGGAGAATTGCTTGAACCCAGGAGATGGAGGTTGCAGTGAGCTGAGATTGTGCCACTGCATTCCAGCCTAGGTGACAGAGCAAGACTCTATCTCAAAAAATAAAAAAAAAGGTTTAATTGAATTAACCTTGAAAAAATTTGTTTTTGTCATCAGGGTGAGAAGGTGGGCGAAAAATCCAGACTGAGCTTGGGTAGGGGTTTCCACATAGGCTTCCTGGGGGAGGAGAAGGGATATTGGTATATTGGTCTGTTGGTCTGCTACGGCTGTCATAGTGAAGGACCACAGACTGCACAGCTTAAACAACCAAAGTGTGTTTTATCACAATTCTGGAGGCTGAAGTCTAACATCAGGGTGCCAGCAGGGTTGGTTTCTTCTGAGGCCTCTCTCCTTGGCTTGCAGACAGCCATCTTCTCCCTGTGTCTTCACATGGTCTTTCCTTTGTGTGTGTCCTCATCTCCTCTTGTAAGGACACCAGTCACATTGCGTTAGGGCCAACCCATTAGGACTTCATTTTAACTGAATTACCTTTTTTAAATTATTATTATTATTTTCCTGTTGTTTGTTTTGAGACAGAGTCTTGCTCTGTCGCCCAGGCTGGAGTGCAGTGGCACTATCTTGGCTCACTGCAACCTCCACCTCCCAGGTTCAAGTGATTCTCCTGCCTCAGCTTCCCGAGTAGCTGGGACTACAGGCATGTGCCACCATGCCTGGCTAATTTTTGTATTTTTAGTAGAGACAGGATTTCAACATGTTGGCCAGGCTAGTAGTCTCGAACTGCTGACCTCAAGTGATCCACCCACCTTGACCTCCCAAAGTACTGGGATTATAGGTGTGAGCCACCACACCCAGCCTGAATTACCTCTGTAAAGACTCTATCTACAAATACAGTCACATTCTGAAGTACTAGGGATTAGGACTTCAATATATGAATTTTAGAGGGAACAGGATTCAGCCCATAACAGAAAAGGGTCTTGGGGACTTCCTTCAAGGGAAGGGGGAAGAGGAAGAGGAGGGTAGGCAAAGCCTGGCAGAGTAGAGGGGAGGCAGTTCTGCTTTCAGGCAAAGGCCCGTGGGTGAGGGACCCCCGTCGGGATGGCTCTTGACTACCTGCTCTATTTGGAAACATTTCTAGGACTGTTATAACTGTGAATGGTCGTTTAGAGGCCAGATCATTCTTACGACCTCAGCCATCCATTGCCTCTTGATCTGATCATTCGAAACCAAGACTGCTCATCATTCTGTTCTCATTTCATCCTCGAAGCTCATGTTGGTCCATCGGGCTCCAGTTTCTGTGGACTCTACCCTCTAGGATAGTATTCTTTCAGGATGACTTCACTTCTTCATATCCTTTTAAATAGAGCTGGACCTGTCAGGAAAAAGCAAATAAACCGATCAAAAAATCGGCAAAAGATCTGAATAGACATTTCTATTGTATGTAATTTATATAAATGGCAAACAGGCATATGAAAGGTGCTCAACATCATTGATCATCACAGAAATGCGAATGAAAACTATAATGAGGTATCATCCCATCCTAGTTAAAATACCTTTTATCCAAAAGACAGGCAGTAACACTTTCCTTAACTAGTTCAGCAAATTTGGGGCAGGCTATTTTTTCATGTTTCCATACAATGTTTACTTCTTCTTTTTTTGAGACGTTTTCTCTCTCTGTCACCCAGGCTGGAGTGCAGTGGTGCGACCTCAGCTCACTGCAAGCTCCGCCTCCTTGGTTCACGCCATTCCCCTGCCTCAGCCTCCTGAGTAGCTGGGACTACAGGAGCCCACCACCACGCCTGGCTAATTTTTTTGTATTTTTAGTGGAGATGGGGTTTCACTGTGTTAGCCAGGATGATCTCGAACTCCTAACCTCATGATCTGCCCACCTCGGCCTCCCAAAGTGCTGGAATTACAGGCGTCTGCCACCATGCCCGGCTAATTTTTTTGTATTTTTAGTAGAGACAGGGTTTCACAATGTTGGCCAGGATGGTCTTGAACTCCTGACCTCATGATCCGCTTGCCTTGGCCTCCCAAAGTGCTGGGATTACAGGCATGAGCCACTGCGCCCGGCCTGTAATTTTCAAATGAACCAAGTTTCTTTTCAAATGAGCTATTTGAAAAGAAATTAAACTAAATATTATCGAAACTAAGGACATTTTCCTTCACAACGATATGCAATTAACACACCTGACAAAATTAAGCATAATTCCCTGACATCATCCAATATCTACTCCAGATTCCATCTTCCTTATTTATCCTCAGAAGGTCTTTTACAGCTGGGTGTTGGTTTGTTTGTTTGATCTCGGATCTAATCAAGGATGATATTTGGTTTCTATGTCTCTCAGTTAATCTAGAACAGTGGTTCACAAAGTGTGGTCCCGGGACGAGCGGCATCCGCATCACCCGAGAACTTGTTAGAAACGCCTTTTCTTCCAACCTGTCTCAACCTTTAGAAATGCATCTTCCCTGTGGTGATGTGTAACTTCTTCTATCCCGTTTTTCCATTTGGTAGAAGTTAGATCCTAAGGCTTGATTCGAATTGAGTTAAATGCTTCATTAAGCCCACATTATAGGTGATGCTGCGTAGCTCATAGGCATCACATTTGATCTCTGCATTAAGGGGACAATAGCCTGTGTTCTCCCTGGTAGAGGTATGTGGGGTGCTTTGGTGTTTTGCAGCAATCTGTAGGGTGATTCTTTGGTATTGTGCAAGTATCCAGTTTCTCATTAGCCTTTAATCTACTGGTTTTATTCTGCAGTTGAGTGTAGTGTTCTGTATGTATCAGTCTCAAGTTTGTGTTGTTCCGGTCTTCTGTATCTTCTCTGATTATCTTGTTTGCTTATTCCATCAATAATAATAATAATAGTCATATTTTTATTATAATAATTATTAATATTTATAGTTATTAATATAATATAAATATAATTATTAATAATTAATTATAATTAGTGAAACATTATTATTATTAAAGACAGATTCTTGAGCCCAGTCACCCAGGTGCAGTCATAGCTCACTGCATCCTCGAACTCGTGGCCTCAAGCAATCCTTTGGCCTCAGCCTTACAAGTAGCTGGGATTACGGGCATGTACCACCTGACTATTTTTTTTTTACTTTTTTTTTTTTCTTTTTTTGGTAGAGATGGAGTCTCATTATGTTTCCCAGGCTGGCCTGGAGCTCCTGGCCACCTGCAAGTTTTGCTTTATGTTTTGAAACTGTTAGATGCATAGATATAAAAGTGTTACATCTTGTTAAATTTCAATTGTGTTTCTTGTAAGTGGCATGTAGTTGTTTTTAATTTACTCTGACAATACTGATCTTTTAATAGGATTGTTTACTCCATTTTCTTTAAAGTATTACTGATGTGGTAGAGTTTTTATCCCACCTAATCTTTAAGTTTTTAATTGACACACAATTGTACATATTTAAAGAGTACAGTATGATGTTTTGACACACATATGTATTGTGGAATGATCAAATCAGGGTCATTAGCATAACCATCACTTCAAACACTTGTCATTTCTTTGTAGTGAGAACATTCAAAATGCTATCTTCTTGCTGTTTTTAAATACACATTATTGTTAACTGTAGTAACCCTACCGTGCAATAGAACACCAGGACTTAGTCCTCCCATCTGACTATAGCTTCGTGTCTGTTGACCAACCTTTCCCCATCCTTCCTTCTCCTACCCTCTCCAGCCTCTGGTAACCACCATTCTACTTTCTACTTCAATGGGGTAACTTCTTTAGATTCTGCATAGGAGTGACGTCATGCTGTTTGTTCTCTGCTTGGCTTCTTTCACTTAACACAGTGTTCTCTAGGTTCATCCATGTTGCAAATGACAGGATTTTTATTCTTTTTTATGGCTGAATAGTATTCCATTGTGTATATATACACCCCATTTTAAAAATGCATTCATCTGTTGATGGATACTTAGTTGACTCCATATTTTGGCTGTTGTAAATTGTGCTGCAATAAATGTGGGAATGCAGATTTCTCTTTGACATACTGATTTCTTTTCTTTTGTGTGTATGCCTAGTAAAGGAATTGTTGGATCATATGGTAGTTTTAAATTATTTGAGGAACCTCTATACCATTGTCCATAATGATTGTTCTATTAATAATTACAGTCCCAGCCGGGCACGGTGGCACACAGCTATAATCCCAGCACTGTGGGAGGCTGAGGTGGGCAGATCATGAGGTCAGGAGTTTGAGACCAGTCTGGCCAATATGATGAAACCCTGTCTCTACTAAAGATACAAAAAATTAGCAGGGCATGGTGGCGTGTGCCTGTAATCCCAGCTAGTCGGGAAGCTGAGGCAGGAGAATCATTTGATTCCGGGAGGTGGAGGTTTCAGTGAGCCAAGATCGTGCTTTTGCACTCCAGCCTGGGCGACAGGGTGAGACTCCATCTCAAAAAATATATATATAAATAAAATTACAGTCCCATTAACAGTGTATAAGAGTTCCCTTTTCTCCACATCCTTGCCAGCATTTGTTATTTTCTGTCTTTTTGATGATAGCCGTTCTTACTAGAGTGATGTGGTATCTCATTGTGGTTTTGATTTGTGTTTCCCTGATGATTTGTGATGTTGAACATTTTTTCATATACTTGTTGGCCATCTGTGTGTTGTCTTTGGAGAAACACCTATTCAGATCTTTTGCCCATTTTTAAATTGAATTATTTGTTTTTTTGCTATTGAGTTGTTTGAGTTCCTTATGTATCCTGGCTATCAGTCTTCTGTCCTTTTGGGTGATTCAAGCATTTTTTTATTCCTTTTTTTCTCTCATCTATTAGATTTTTTTTTTTTAAAGATGTGGGGGTTTTGCTGTGTTGCCCAGGTAGGCCTTGAACTCCTAGGTTCAAGCAGTCCTCCTGCCTCAGCCTCCCAAGTAGTTGAGGTTACAGCCTTGCACTGCCTGGCTTAGATTTTTAGTAATATGTTTTGTTTTATTTTATTTTAGTTAATTTATTTTTAGACAGGGTCTCGCTCCCATTGCCCAGGCTGGAGTGCAGTGGCACCATCACAGCCTTGACTTCCTGGGCTCAGGTGAATGTCTATCCTCAGCCTCTCGAGTAGTTGGGACAACAGGCATGTGCCACCACACCTGGCTAACTTTCTGTATTTTTTGTAGAGACAGAGTTTTGCCATGTTTCCTATGCCGGTTTCAAACTCCTGGGCTCAAGTGATCAGCCAGCCTCCCAAAGTTCTAGGATTACAGGTGTGAGCCACTGCGCCCGGCCCGTTTTTAACTGCCAACCTTTCACTGCTCACTTGTTACTGGAACGGAAGTGGAGAGGAGTGAGAGCGTCCCCCACAGTGGATGACCCAACTGTTCAGGATGTTTCCAGTGGGGTCACACCACGGTCCGGGGTCTGGTCTGCATCCTAATGGGCTCGAAAACCAGATCTTACTGGCTTTTCCCACGCCCCACAGCTTGAGTCCACTCATGCTCACCGATTGTCCCTAGATGGACGTGCAGAACCAGTGGATCCCTTTGTGGTGAGAAATGCACTCCCGTGAGCTTGGGCAGCCCTTCTCTCTCTGTCAGCAGGCTCCTGGAAGTGGGTGCTGCATGAACTTGGACACAAGGGCCAAGGGCTGGACAGGTGTGGAATGTTGAGCCAGGCCGCACAGCCTTCGGGGCAGGCTGGATGTGCTGACCAGCCAGACCCACCACCTCTGGCCAGTGCCTGGGTGGACGCGGCCCGGGTGGGCCTCAGACCCTCCCTCTTGGTGCTTCCCAGAAGACCACCCGCTTAGCCCCTCCCTGAGGACAGGCTCTGTCTTTAGATCCCTTAGTACTTCAGTCCGTCTGCTCAGCTTTAGGAAATGTGTGCATCTCTGTTTTAGTTGAGCTCCCGGGAGGCTATCTGACATCTCTCATTTCTGAGTCTTCCTGGGAACCTCGGCACACACCCCGCTTCCTCTCTGTGGGCTCCTCTGACGCTGCCTTAGCAGCAGTGTGTGTGTTGGGGTGAGGGTGTGAGATCGGAGAGAGAGACAGCTCCAGAGTTGTGATGAAAACACTGAAAGCAAGGGAGTGTGGGCTTCAGCAGCCCTTCCTCGACGATGTTGGTGCAGCAGCAGAACTTGTCGAGTGACCGCCTTTGCTTTATGTAAATGTCATGAGAGTTCTGGAGAAACACAAGCATGGCTTTCGCTTTCTCTTCTGTTCAGCACCAGCCTGAGTTCCACAGCCAGTGAGTGCCAGATCCAGGACTGAACCAAATCTGCCCAAGAGCCTCAGTCTCTCCATCTGTAAAATAGGGTGATTTATTACCTCCCTCCGGAGGTGATGCAACAATCAAAACCTGCTTGCTTCTGAGATGAATGAGCACCTGGGGAACCCCAGTTGTCCCGGTTGCCCCTGCTCCTGGGGCCTGCAGGCCCACGTTAGGATGGAAGTGGAGAGCAGCAGCCGGGTGTCTACAAAAGATTCGCTCCTAGAAGCTCCAGGGCGGGAGCAGTGGGCCCTGCTGAGGGGTGGTCTTGAGCTCCTGGCCACACCTTTTCTGGGGTGAGTTTCAGGAGGTGGATCCTGGGGCCCCTGGCTGGGAGGAGAGAGCCTGGAAGCTGCCCTGCCTTAGCTGCCATCCCCTGGGAGGGAGTTTAGCTGGAGGAATGGGGCACTGGGTCTCTTCCTGACACCCCAGGGCCTCTGAGCCACTCTGGGGATGGAACGTGGCAGCGCAGCTTTTCTTCCTGACCAGAGCAGGAAGCTCTGGGCTGCAGAGCTTTGATCTCACAGTATGCGGTCAGTCCCCGGGGCCGGCTGAGGTGTGGGATAACGCTCGTGACCTGGCGACCTGGTGCTCCCTTGCTTACCCCTGGCTCTGTCGGGGTGAGCCGAGGCCTTGTGTCTGAGCTGAGGTTGCTTGTTGTTCAGAAGGCAAGGCCGAGGCACTGCCTCTGGGTGGATGCTTGAACCCCCTTTATCCCACCCTTGCCTTGGCTGGTGCCTGGGCAACTCTCTGTTGAACCAAAACCTCTTATCGGCAACTGATAAGTACCCAGCCTCGCATCTGCAGAGCAAGGCCTGACCCAGAGCCAGGGTTGGCAGCTGCAGCAGGAGTCAGTTACAGCCAAGACTGCGCACTAATCCCTGCGGCACCACCTTTTCATGATGAGAGCAGCCAAGCCACAGTGGAGTGTAGAAGACCCCAGCCCTGGCAATCACATCCCTTCCCTGTGGACCTGGGGGCACTGGCACCTGTGAGTTAGCTCAATAAGCTGAATTTCCTGCTGCCCATGGGGAGGACCCCGTGAGACCTTGACGCAGCCCATCTCGTTCCGGGGCTGTTGGTTGGCTGGGCGTGGGGTGAGAGATTCTTCACAGGCCTAGCCCGGGCAGCCACTGGGCTCCCCGACACTAGGCTTAGTGTATGTTTCCACCCCCACTGCACACATGCACACCTTCCCAGCGGCAGCGCAGCACGTGTGCCTGCCGGTGCCTTGCTGCAAGGGAAGTGGGCATGTGCCCGCCCAAGCTATTTTTACCCTGCCTCGTCCCCACAGAGCTGTTCTTTGGCTCTGAGTTAGTGCCTGGGGAGTGAGGCCGTTGCCAGGGCTGGGGGTGGATGAGCTGGAACCTCAGAGCTTCTTGGACTCCCTTCCCCAGGCAGCGTCTCATCTTAACGCTTATTAAAGGGTGTAAGTCGTGTGCAGGACGACCTTCCATGAGAGTAGGCAGGAGAGGGCCCTGCGGGGAGAAAGAGGCCCTGATGTTTGGAGGGCAGGCTCTGGAACCTGCAGGTCTGGCTTCCTGAAGTCAAAAAAACCCAACCGAGCTGCAGCCCAGTGAGCCACAGTGGGTAGAAGGAGAGGGTCCCAGGGGCTGGATGGGAGCCAGGAGGCACCCCGGATTGTTTTCCCTCAACACAATGACGACAATAGTAGTTCAGTTTTGGGGTGTGGTGGTGTGTACCTGTAGTCCTAGCTGCTTGGGAGGCTGAGCTGGGAGGATCACTTGGGTCGTGGGGGTTTGAGGCTGCAGTGAGCTGTGATTGCGCCACTGCACTCCAAAGGGTTTGTTGTTGTTGTTTATTTATTTGTTTTGAGCGCTTTCTATGTGTGCTGAGACCATAAAGTGCTTAGGACATGTAGCAGCTCATTTACTCCTAATCACAGTTAACTCCATTTTATAGATGGGGAAACTAAGGCACGGAGCGGTTCGGTAACCCTAAAGCTGCAGAGCTCATGAATGGTGAATGGTGGAGCAGGGCTCGGGCCTGGCCGTCTACTCCAGAGCTCGTCCTTAACGCCGCCCCGCGCCTCCTTTTGCGGTGTGTTCCGCACCCTCATGACACAAGGCATCGTCCTAGTTCCCTGTGGCAGCCCTGCCAAACAGGTGGTTCCCTCTCTGTGTTTAGATGAGGCCCAGAAATTAAACAGCTGGTCCAGCATCACACAGCCAGGCGGTGATCACACCAGAGTCGACACCCAGGTCTCAGGGTCTTGTGGCTGGGCTATTCCCAGCTCATCATACTGCAGTACAGTGTGGTTCAACCAGCACACGTTAACCATCTGCCATGTGCTCCCTACAGTGCTAACCACTGGGGTCCAGATGTGGAAATCCCCATAGCTACCCACTTAGGGTCCTCCCTCTCACAGGGAAGGTGGACATGAGGTCACTCGGGGTCCATGTCCTCTGTGTGTCAGCTCAGGGAAACGCAGAGTGCTGGTGTGTGTGCCTGTGAGGCGGCTCCCCATGGGGAAGGTGGGGAGGGAGAAGACCAGATGCTGCATCCGCTCCCAGAGTGTGGACAGTGTGGCGTTGTTGGCCACTCTGAGGCTGGGACGTCCCCCATGTGTATTGATACTTGGCCTTTTCAGCCGCCCTGAATTCAGCCCTTGCCAACTTCCTACAAAGGAACGGGGTGACTTGGGGCCTGCTGGCGGGCAAACGTGGCTCTCAAGACTGGAGAGGGCCCCATGGCAGGCTGTGTGCCTCCAGGTTCCCACTCCCTGCTGGGGACAGGTAGGACAGCGAGGTAGGGTGCAGGGGTTGCAGATCTGCCTGCCAGAGTGGCTGGCTGGATCCTGTTCCCCAGCTCTCTCCGGAATGCCCTGGCCTCAGGTAATTCCCCGGCTTGGCTTCTCTGAGGAGAGTGGCATCCCTCCTGGCTGCTCATCTGTTCAGGACATTGCTGGCTGACCAGCCAGAGACCTGTGACTGTAGGCTCAGCCTCTGTTGCCTGTCAGGTCAGGCAGAATTTAAGGCTCATTAGGCCAGGTCAGAATTTAAGGCTCCCACTGTGGCCGACTCTCCAGTGTAAATTGGCCCCCTAGAGCTGCCACTGAGGTGGAGTTGACTGGCCCCATTCTGTAGGTGAGGAGCCAGGCGTTCACAAAGGTGGTCACTTGTCCAAGGTCACATGGCTTGTAAGTGGCTGGGCCAGCAGGGCCTGAAACCCAGACTCCTTGGCCCCAGAGCTGAGCCCTCACCCAGGACCACCCCCAGGGACCTCCTGGGGCTTGTGGAGGAACACATTGAGTTCGCTGTCTCCCTTCACCCCGGGGCCCCCTGGCAGGTGGAAGAAAGCCTGGGGTGGTGTGGCCATGTACCAGCCAAGCCTGTGGGCCTGTGGGCCTGTGGTGGCCGGCCCTGTGCCCCAGGGGACAGGGAGCTAGGAGCTCAGGGCTGGCTCTGGGTCCTGAGGGACGGAGCCCTGGCAAGTCAGACTGTGCCACAGACGATGCCCGGTGCTGCCTCCTGAGAACACCGCACTGTCCCTTCCCCACAGGTCCCCAAAAGAGCAGACACAGCCTTTCCGTGCAAACCCTGGGAACACTAGGCCAAGCTCCAGGCCTGGACGTGTCACTGGTGCTAGGGTCCCTGGGTTGTGACTGGATGGCCGTGTGTGGACACCTTTTTCACACAGCGTGGGGGAATGGCAGGAAACGGGGGCTCTGAGAGGCAGTCTTGGAAGCTGCCCTGGGCACAGACCTGACTTGCTGACTCCGGCCACCTAGAAACATGAGCAGTGGGGAGGCCCTGTCCCTGCCCCGCTGCTCCCGCCAGCCCTGCAGTGCCAGCCTTGGGTGGGCGCCACTGTGGTGAGGATGCAGACCATGCAGCCGGGGTGAGCGGGCGGCTCTCTGGACAAGCACAGCGCGGTGAGATGGGGTGATGGTTCCTCTCCCATGGCCCCAGTCTACTTGGAAGTGTATTCAACAGGGGGCTCCGCATGATCCTGACCTGCGGGCAGCCTGGCTGGAGAGGAACCCACTGCCTCCGGAAGCCCGTGACCCCAGGCCACCTGGAAACCTTATGAGGGCAATGTTTTTATTATGGCCAAGTTCTTCCTTTTCCTCTGCAACTTTGTGTAAAACACATACAAAAGGGAAATTGTCCAAAAAGAGTTCTAATATGCTTGACTCCGAGTTCTCCCTCGGAGAACTTGAATGGTGGCTTAAGGAGGAGAGAAGAGGCTGCGTTCTGGCACCTTCCAGCATCTCCCCTCCAGGCGGGAGAAGGAGCGGGGGCTTCCAGCAGACCCTTCCCCAGAGGGCTGGGGAAACAAGAACTGGGGCTGGGGACTTCGGCCCTCAGGGAGGAGCAAGGGTGACCATGGCAAATACCAAGCCAAGGGGGTCTTGGGATAGGCACAGACCAGTACTGTCCTGGGCTAACCAAGGGGTGCAGTAAGCTGTCTTTATAATATTTGAATTTGGCAGGCAAACTACTAGAAATGGTTTAATAATTAAAATTTCCGATTGCCTTGGACAAACAGCTGTGGGTTGAATGAAAAGGTATTAATGTTGGGAGCAGCCATTTTTAAGAGAAAAAGCTGGAGAGAGAGAGAGAGTGTGCGCATGTGTGGCCAGGTGGGTGAGGGCTTGGTGTGTCAGAGCCGGGCGTCAGGTCCCCGCAGGCCCTCTGTGAACCTCGAGGTTCCAGGGCAGCCGCCCTCCCACTCTGAGCCTCATCTTCCCCAGGTGTCAGACGGAGCCGACGAATCCCAAATCTTTGCCCTGTCCACCCCAGGCAGCTCGCGCGGGGCCGTTGTGAGGGATGGGGTATGTGAGACAGGCGAGGAGCTTGCTGAAGGGCTGGGCAGATGTGGACTCCACTTAGTCCAAGCCTGAAAGCCTGCCCAAGGAGGTGGTGGTCTTCTTTGGAGGGTAGGACCCTGGTGCCCCTGCTCTGCCCCGCCTGTGCCTGAGCCAAGCCATTTGCGGCTGCTCTGTCGACCTGGTCAGGGGCTTGGGCCAGCTGCTGGGAGTATCAGGACGCTGCTGTGGACATTGGGTGAGAGGGCCTGGCGGTTCCACCTGCATGCCGTGAGCCAGGTGTTAGTGGGGCAGTGCCTGGCACACACTTGACCTCTGTGTCGTTGTGTCAGTGAGCTAAACCCAAGTTGGCCAGAGGCCACGTCGGACACCTGAGGAGCACGGATGCTGATCTGTGCCGGGCCCTCTGCCTGCCTCTGGGAGCCGGCGGGCCACAGCCTCCCTAGGACGTGGCTGTAGGGGGAAGGTGGGCGTTGGGGACACAGAGTGGTATCCCTGTCCCGACCCGGCTGTGTAGAAAGGGGAAAAGAGGCTCAGCTCATCGGGCTGGGATGAAGACCAGAAGAAACGCCATTGCCATGTTGCTGAGCTCACGTGTGAGCCACAGGGCGGGCATTCCCAGCAAGGCGGAACTCTCCCTACTCGTGTGGCCGGGAAGGTGAAAAGTTTGCAGTTCTTCATGGCCAGGTGAAAGAACAGACCAGGCGCATGGTCCTCTGAGAGCCCCAGTTCTCTTCCGGTCTCCCTCCTGCCTTGTTTCTCTTAGGTGTCCCTGCACTAACCTGCAGTGTCCTGTGGGGGTGTTAAGTGGAAGTTGCTACATTAGGGGGTGTGCTAAGGATTCATAATTAGTCACATGTCCCTATAAAATGTGCTCTCCTTGTTGTCACCATGAGGTTTGAAAATCCACAAAGTGTGGGAGGCATCAAGGATAAATGGAATCAAGTGTGTGGATGTGAAGGCAGGCGGCAGGGGTGGGATGGGGGAGTGGGCCCAGCCCTGCCCTGCCCTGCCCTCTGGCTGGAGGACTTCTGACATGCTACTCTTTGAGCCTCTGTTTCCCCATCAGTAAAATGGGGATAACGATCACTGCCCTGAAGAGCTGTCTTGAAGCACAGGTTGGATAGTATGTGAATGCCCAGCTCGATCTCTGGAGCCTGATGGCTGCTTAGTGATGCTGGTTTCCTTTTGTTTCCACTGGGATGCAGCTTCAGGCTTGGAGACGAAGAACTTACTTAGGGCACAAGATCTGATCGGTTGGGAGCCATGTGACGAGATTAGTATGTGGGTGGAAAGGGCCCTGGAACCCTGGGGGAATTCTCATTACACAACCTGTGTCCACAGTCTCCGCTGTTGGCACGCCCGGCTCGCTGGTGCTCGTGTTATTGGTCCGTCTGGTGCTCAGCCTATCACAGCACAGGCAGGAACTAGGCTCATTATAATATTGCCATCTATTTTTAGCCCAGGGGTCTCCTGGTGGGGATGGACCCCCAGAAGGGCTGCCAGCTCACTGGTGGCAACAGACAGCTGCACATGTCTGGGTAGGCACATCCAGGCCTGTCGCTGAGCAGCTTCTTCAGCTGTCCCTGAACCTGTTCTTGTCTGAGACTCCAGGAGGCTTTTCCCAGCCTGTTTCTGTTGCCCTTCTGTAGTCTCGGGACTGCAGGTCCTTTAATAGCGTGCCCTGCCAGCCCTGGCTGAGGAGCACACCAAAGAACCTTGGGAACAGGCTGACCTCTCCAATGGGTCAGGTAGAAGCAGTGCCACCTGAGAAGTACCTCCCTCCTCAGAGGTGAAGTGGCCCCAGTAAATGGTTTACAGAGAGCTGCCCCTCAGTCTAGGGTCAACTCTGAACCAGGCCAAAGCTCTTCTATCTGATGAGTTACGCAAAAGGTGCCAGCATGTCTTTACCACACACCGTCGTTGTGCTGGGCGGCAGACCCAGCACAAGCAGCGCTCAGGAGTGAGGCCTGGCGTTCTTGCTCCCAGCAAGGCTGTGGCAGGGCGCAGGCAGGCAGTTGCCTCCTGGGCTGGGCATCATATCTTCTGGCCGGGGTTTATTCGTTGAGGTCCTACTGTGTGTTAGATGCTAACGTGAAATACCTCATTTAATCAACACAGTGATCCTGTAAGATTCCATCGCCATTCCTGATTTACAGAGACAAGTGAGGTTCAGAGACATTCCATGACGTGCCCAGAGTCATGGAGGGTGGATCCCAAGTTGTGCAACGTTCACTGTACCACGTTGCAGCAAAGTCTACTAGATCAGAGTTGTTGATCCTAAAAGCTATTCAGTGTGAATAGCTTACATGGGGCACCCCTTACATGGGGCACCAAGAAGCCTTTTCGAAGCCATTTGACTTCCTCTGGCAGAGACTTTTGTGGTGGTGTTACCAGTGGAAGGTTCTTGGTGTCTGAAACAAAAAAATTGGACAAAACGCACAAAAAAAACAAGGAAAGAATGAAGCATCAAAAACAGACATTTATTTTATTTTTTGAGACAGAGTCTCACTCTGTCACCCAGGCTGGAGTGCAGTGGCGCCATCTCAGCTCACTGCAAGCTCCACTTCCTGGGTTCGCGCCATTCTCCTGCCTCAGCCTCCCGAGTAGCTGGGACTACAGGTGCCCGCCACCATGCCCAGCTAATTTTTTGTATTTTTAGTAGAGACGGAGTTTCACCATGTTAGCCAGAATGGTCTTGATCTCCTGACTCGTGATCCACCTGCCTCGGCCTCCCAAAGTGCTGTGATTACAGGCGTGAGCCACTGCGCCCGGTCTAGAGATTTATTGAAAAAAAAAGTACACTCCACAGGGTGGGAGCAGGCCCAAGCATAGGGGATCAAGAGCCTGGTTGCAGAATTTTCTGGAGTTTAAATACCATCTAGAGGTTTCCCATTGGTTACTTGGTGTACACCCTATGTAAATGAAGTAGGGGCCCACAGTTTGATTGGTTGCAGGAGGGGACCAGAGGCCAAAGTGAAGAAGTGAAGTTACAAAGTTACACCCTATGTAAACATCTGATTGGTTGCAGAAAGCAATCAGAAAGCAACCAACCAGAGACTAAAGTGAAGTTACAAAGTTATACTGCTGTGCAAATGAAAACTTAGCCTGTGACCAGCCTGATTGGTTGCAGGAGGGGACCAATCAGAGATACTCTCAGTTTTTCATCTGCCAGGCAGATAAAGGTTGGGGGGTGGGGGAGTGAGGGGGCAGTGGGTAGGAGGGGCGGGGATGCAAAGGGAGTAGCTACTTGGGAGCGGAAAACTGAGGTTTTTCTTTTGATTTAGCTCTAGGAAGTCAGCGTGAATCAGCCTTATGTTCCCTGCCTCAGTGGGGGCTCTGATGGGCCATATTCTGCCTCAGTGGGGGCTCTGATGTGCCAACCAGGGTGCCCTGAATGAAGTGGCTGGCCTGACTGTGGCCCTTCTTCATGGATGGCTGTTCCTGGGAGTTCCAGCTCCTCACTAGACACTCATGAGTCAGCCAGTATGAGAGGTCCCTGGGACTAATCACCTGCCAGGTGTTCCCACACTTAGGGTCTCAGGGTCTGGGCCTCCGGCACCCAATCCCTGCTGTTTTGGCCTGGCTGATGCCCTTGCGGTTTGAGTGGAACACGGAGCCCTGGGAAGCTGGCCTCACTTACCTTGTCCACGCTCTTTCTTTCCCAGGGCAGCGAAGTCACAGGCCCCACCTTTGCTGATGGCGAGCTCATCCCCAGGGAGCCCGGTTTTTTTCCCGAGGACGAGGAGGAGGCTATGACGCTGGCGCCACCTGAGGGCCCCCAGGACTTGGACACGGACAGCCCCATGGAGAGCCCTCAGAGCCTGGAGGGGTCTGTCGGGAGTCCTGCCGAGAAGGACGGGGGACTCGGGGGCCTGTTTCTCCCAGAGGACAAGTAAGTTAAAACCGCCTGAAGCTCAGTATTTGACCTCTCAGCCCAGAAATGTGGTTCTTGGAAAGTGTCTCCAGGAAGTAAATGTGAAACATGCTCAAAATTTGTATCAGAGGCATTAGCTGAATAGCAAAAGATTCTAAACATACTAAATGCTTAACAGGAAGGGATAGTTTTGGAATTTTAGGCAGCCGTGCAAAGTCAAGTTTTTAAATTTAATTTTACTTTATTTTCAGTGCTAGTCCTGCAGGCAAAGTCAAGTTGTAAATGACTGTTAATGATATGAGATACATGATCTCAATTAGTTTTAAAAAAGGTTGTGGCCAGGCATGGTGGCTCACACCTATCACCCCAGGACTTTGGGAGACTGAGGCAGGAGGATCACTTGAGTGCAGGAGTTTAAGGTTACAGTGAGCTATGATCATATCACTGCACTCCAGCCTGGCAACAGAGCAAGACCCTGTCTCAAAAACAAAAACAACAAAAAAGCAGGTTACAAAGATGTCCATGAGATCAGCTTTGTTAAAAACACAAACATATGCCAGGCAAGTGGCATGTGCCTGTAGTCCCAGATACTTGGGAGGCTAAGGCAGGAGGATCGCTGAAGTCCAGGAGTTCTGGGCTCTAGTGCACTATCCTGATCGGATGTCTGCACTAAGTTCAGCATCAGTATGGTGACCTCCCGGGAGTGGGGCACCACCAGGTTGCCTAAGGAGGGATGAACTGGCCCAGGTCAGAAATAGAGCAGGTCAAAACTTGAGTGCTGATCGGTAGTGGGATCACACCAGTGAGTAGTCACTGCACTCCAGCCTGGGCAACTTAGCAAGACCCCATCTCTTAAAACAAAAAAACAAAACATAGACATATGTGTTAGGAAATGCCCAGAAAAAATTAATCTGGAAAATTAAGCAGTTATTTATGTATGGTGGGATGAATTTTTTTTTTTTTTTGAAACAGACTCTTACTCTGTCACCCAGGCTGGAGTGCAGTGCTATGATCTCAGCTCACTGCAAGCTCCGCCTCCCAGGTTCCAGCGATTATCCTGCCTCAGCCTCTCCAGTAGCTGGGAGTACAGGCGCCTGCCACCATGCCTGGCTAATTTTTTGTATTTTTAGTAGAGATGGGGTTTCACCATGTTGGCCAGGATGGTCTCGATCTCCTGACCTTGTGATCCACCTGCCTCAGCCTCCCAAAGTGCTGGGATTACAGGCGCGAGCCACCGCGCCCGGCCAATTGATCATTTTAATTACCTCCCATCTATTCTGCTATATTTTCTATATTGAGCATGTATTCCCATAATCAGAAATGTTATTTAAAAACAACATTAAGACTTAAGTGACTTCCCAGTGAAGCAGTTTCATCTTTAACTTTGGTTTTGGCAGGAAGGAGTCCCTTCCATCTCAGCCCTCACCAGGTCTCTTGAGGGATACAGCGCTGTGGGGTGGTAGGAAGCTGCCACCATTGTGCCTGAGGAAGCCGAGGGGATTGCAAGTGGCAACCCCTTACCAGAAGGTGATGGTTACGGCTGCTGCAGGGACTTGGAGAGGGAAGAGAGGGGTTCCCGTGTTGGTTGAACCACATGAAATTGACAACTTTTAATCATTTCCATCTTCAAAAAAAAAAAAAAGGTAATTTCATGAGGTTCAACCTAATACATCTCAATGCAGGATTTCTCAAACTCAAGTGGTTCTCAGAGTCCCCATGTTCTTGGTGGGGTCCTTTGGGGCTGTGGATGGAGAGAGGGGCCGTGCTGCTTTCTGGGAGCAGCCTTGTAATCCCAGCACTTTGGGAGGCTGAGGCGGGCAGATCACCGGAGGCCAGGAATTTGAGACCAGCCTGGCCAACATGGCAAAAACCCCATCTCTACTAAAAATACAAAATGAGCTGTGTGTGGTGGCAGGAGGAGGCTACTCCTAGCTACTCAAGAGGCTGAGGCAGGTGAGTGACTAGAACCTGGAAGGCAGAGGTTGCACCACTGCACTCCAGCCAGGCGACAAAGCGAGATTCTGTCTCCAAAAAAAAAAAAAAAGAAGACAAACTTACAAAAAACAACACAGTGTAACAACTATTTCCATAGCATTTACATTGTATTAGGTATTATAAGTAATCTAGAGATGATTTTGAGTACACAGGAGGATATGCATAGGTTGTATGTGAATACTATGCCATTTCATATCTGGGACTTGAGCATCCTCAGATTTTGGTGTCCACAGGGGGTCCTGGAACAAATCTCTTTTGGATACCAAGGGACGATCATACTCAGTCTTACAGTATCTAAAATTTTAGATCCATTATATTCATTTTCTATATTACTCTCAATGTTTGTTTTTTTTTTTTTCTCCATAAAGTGAAAGCAAGTTTATTAAGGAAATAAAGGAATAAAAGAATGGCTGCTACATAGGGAGAGCAGCTACTCTGAATTTTTTTTTTCTTTTTTTTTTTTTTTTTGAGATGAAGTCTCACTGTGTCGCCCAGGGCTGGAGTGCAGTGGCGCGATCTCAGCTCACTGCAAGCTCTGCCTCCCGGGTTCACGCCATTCTCCTGCCTCAGCCTCCTGAGTAGCTGTGACTACAGGTGCCCGCCATGACGCCCGGCTAATTTTTTTGTATTTTTAGTAGAGGTGGGGTTTCACCATGTTAGCCAGGATGGTCTTGATCTCCTGACCTTGTAATCCACCCGCTTCGGCCTCCCAAAGTGCTGGGATTTCAGGCATGAGCCACCGCGCCCGGCCACTACTCCAAGTGTTTTAACCTTTCAACAACTGTTTGATGTTCTGCAATTTAATAATTTACTCCCATTATAATTTAATAATTATAATTTGGTCTAGCTGTAGCTAGACAGTTAGGTTGTAAGCAGTGTTTTGCTCCTCTGGGGTAGCATGGGTAGAACTGGTTTGAACTGCAGAGATGGTTTCTGTGGTGAGATGTTTCCCTTTAGATAGGGTCCCTGAAATGTACTTACCAGGTCAAGAAGTACAAACTTAATCGGTAGGCTGGGCGCGGTGGCTCACGCCTGTAATCCCAGCACTTGGGAGGCTAAGGCAGGTGGATCACGAGATCAGGAGATCGAGACCATCCTGGCTAATACAGTGAAACCCCGTCTCTACTAAAAATACAAAAAATTAGCCGGGCGTGGTGGCAGGCGCCTGTAGTCCCAGCTACTTAGGAGGCTGAGGCAGGAGAATGGCATGAACCCGGGTGGCGGAGCTTGCAGTGAGTCAAGATCGCGCCACTCCACTCCAGCTTGGGTGACAGAGCAAGACTCCATCTCCAAAAAAAAAAAAAAAAAAAAAAAATTAATTGGTAGTGCCAATTAAAGGGAAATGCCAGGCCGGGCGCGGTGGCTCAAGCCTGTAATCCCAGCACTTTGGGAGGCCGAGGCGGGTGGATCATGAGGTCAGGAGATCGAGACCATCCTGGCTAACACGATGAAACCCCGTCTCTACTAAAAAATACAAAAAACTAGCCGGGCGAGGTGGCGGGCGCCTGTAGTCCCAGCTACTCCGGAGGCTGAGGCAGGAGAATGGCGTAAACCCGGGAGACGGAGCTTGCAGTGAGCTGAGATCCGGCCACTGCACTCCAGCCTGGGTGACAGAGCGAGACTCCGTCTCAAAAAAAAAAAAAATAAAGGGAAATGCCTACTCGGTTTCCCTACCGCAGGCTGTGGCTGGGGACCCATGAGTCCTCCTCTGACTTGGGTGCTTTCGGATCCTCAGGTCCCTGGTCCACACTCCATCCATGACGACCTCAGACCTTTCTACACACTCCACCACCTCACTTATCAGCAATGAGGAGCAGTTTGAAGACTACGGGGAGGGTGACGACGTGGACTGCGCCCCCAGCAGCCCTTGCCCCGATGATGAGACCAGGACCAACGTCTACTCGGACCTGGGGTCTTCAGTGTCTTCCAGGTGGCCCCTTGGTCGGGGATGTCATTTGGGGTCAAAAGTTGCAGAACCAATCTGAGCACATCCTAGGGGGTCGGGGCAGGGGTCGAGTCCTGAGCTGGCCCCTTTTTCTTTGTCCTAAGCTACATGAGTTCTGCTCCTGGGGCTTGGGGTTGCTACCTTTGCACCCTGATTAGGGGTCAGAAGTTCCTCCTGAATTAACTGACCTAGGAGGCTGCACACTGGGGGCCATGGGGCTCTGTGTCGTCTTGTGTCCTAGAGCCTCAGTGTTGAAGGGTCCTTCCAAGTGACCCCCTGTGATCCCTTCTCACCCACCTGAGTCACCACTTTCTCTGAAATGAGCTTGCAGTTTGCCTTAGCTGTTAAATGGGTATGCATTACTGGCTTCTCTTTGAGCGTGTTGAAGGGATGATCTGTTGCTATACTTCCACTCCCTGCCCCTCTCCCTAACAAGGTTCAAAGGTACTGGGGACTCAAGTAAAGTCAGCTCAGCAGGGTGGCATAGGGCACCAGACTGGACAGCAATTAAGGTGGTGATTCCTTTCCCTCGTGAACCAGCGCGGGGCAGACGCCTAGGAAAATGCGGCACGTGTACAACAGTGAATTGCTAGATGTTTACTGCTCTCAATGCTGCAAGAAAATCAACCTGCTCAATGACTTGGAAGCCCGACTGAAAAACCTGAAGGCCAACAGGTGAGGCCCGGGCCCAGCCCGGGAGCGGGAGGCCAGGGGGCCAGAGCAGGGCCTGGAGGGAGAAGCTACAGGCATGGCGACCCCTGCTCTCTGGGCAGGTGAGAGTTCTCAGAGGAGGGTTGATCCAGGGGCTTTTGCTGCCACAGGAAATCAGGCTGTTTCTTCTCAGGACCAAGCTGACTAGTGAATTCCTTTGAGTGGGAGGGAAGGGCCTTGTCCTGCCCTTTTGTGTCTTACAGCTGGGACAGAGTAAGGGAGTGGACTGAAGCCCCTCTGTTCAATGACTGTTTCCTCTCTCTCTAGCCCCAACCGAAAGATCTCCAGTACAGCCTTTGGACGGTAAGGCCCGCCTCAGGGGAGGGCAAATTGAGTGCTGTCCCCATACTGCCCACTGGCCCGGGCTCCCTGCCAGCAGCCCAGACTCAGCTGGTGCCCGCATGTGGCTGAGAGAGCAGAGGGGAATGAGGCCATCCCAGGGCAGTGCAGCCAGGGCAGCGTCCACTTCTGAAAAACAGGGGCCAGCTCCTCCCTGCCCTCTCCCCACCCCTTGTCCCTTCTTCAAATCCTAGGTCACCTTGACTTCAGGCAAGCACACCAGGGATGCCCTGAGAGAGACAGAGCACCCCACAGCGTTCAGTGCCCTTCCCCCCTCTTGGAGCTGGCAGCCATACTCAATAAAGAGACCCCGGGTTTCCTGCAGGCGGGGATCTGGACATGAGTGTGTGCCATCAGGGCTGGTCACTTTGCTCTGATTAAGTCCTGCAGCAGCTCAGTGTGGCCTCAGGTCCACACTCGGGGCTTTGGGAGCTGGCAGCAAGGGCTCAGGAGCTAGGTGGGTTGGCCTCTTGGCAGAGACCCTGGCTGCTGCCTGTCAGGGAGCTGGAAGGGGATGTCACTGGGGGTGGCAGCTGGATTTTGCCTCAGGCACGGGTTAGCTCACCAGGCCCAGTCCCACCCCAGCTCACTGCTCTGCAAGGCCTGGTGAATTCTCTGCCTTTGCCATCCCCCAGAGTTCCCAGAGATGTAGCAGGAGCCAGCTTGGTGGAGAGGCTCAAGCCTCAGGAGGCCCAGACCCTCTGCCAGGGCCATGGAGCTGGGCTACCTCCTCGGGGGCTTCCCCACTGGAAGAGGAGCAGGCTCACGTGCCAGCTCAGGTCACTGGGTAGCTGCAGGTCAGCCTGCTGGCGTGAAGAGGGCTCTGAGGCCGCAGGAGAAGCTGTGCCTCTTTGGCTGTGTCTGCCAGGGAACCCCGGGGGTCTGTACAGCCCATTTGCCATCCTCTGGGCTGGATGATCTGCTGGGATTGGCAACACTCTCCGTCTCAGGCTGAGTGAGGGCAGCCTCCTTAAAGGGGCAGATCCCCTGGGGTACTGGATGCTCGCCTAGCCAGTAGCCTGAGTCGGCCCCTGTCTCTGGAAGGCCCCTGCAGCCAGACACCCTCTCCCCACCCCTGCAGGCAGCTCATGCACAGCAGCAACTTCAGCAGCAGCAACGGCAGCACCGAAGACCTGTTCCGGGACAGCATTGACTCCTGTGACAATGACATCACAGAGAAGGTGGGCCCCGGGTGGCTGGAGAAGGGACTGAATGCGTGCCTGCTCCCAGGGGTGGTGGGGTGTGCTCGGGCTACTGTCTGGGGACTTGGGAGACCCTGTGCCTGCCCAGGAATTGGGGATAGGTGGCCCTGGTGTGTTCCCCGCCCCTCACCCCACACATGACTGTTCTCGGATACATGGTGGTTTGGAGGTCCTGCTCGTGAACCTCACGGCATCGAGGTTCTCGGTTCTGTGGCCTCGAGGGTCTTCTCCTCCCAACCCCTGCCCCCTGCTGCAGGTAAGCTTCCTGGAAAAGAAGGTGACAGAGCTGGAGAATGACAGCCTGACCAATGGGGACCTGAAGAGCAAGCTGAAGCAAGAGAACACGCAGCTGGTGCACAGGTCAGGGAGGCAGGGCGCTGGGGGCTTGGCTGTGACTCTGGGGAACAAAGGGGGGTCCTTCTTGCTGAGACCTCCGGGAGGAGGCAGCCTCATGCCTTTGCAGCTCTGAGGGTCTGTGATGCATCAGCCTCTTGTCACGTGGCCCTGCCCACATGTGGTGTCCAGGACAGGACCTTAGGGACAGGGAGACAGGTTGGAGCTCGACCTTGGCTCTAGGCCAGATAGATTCCACCCCTGAGGTCTGCAGCCACAGGGCTGGTCCAAGATGGGAGTGGGGATCCACTGTCTCTCATACAGTGATAGGAGCCTGATGTCCCTTCCTAGGGACAAGCTCTGCAGGGGACAGGCCAGTGTGAGCTGGGCGGTGGGAAGGGTCCAGCACTGCTGCTGCTGGAGGTCCCCCGAGCCTGTCGTTCCTGATGCTGTCTGCAGTGGTGAATGCAGGGTTTAGTTGTCCTCACCGATGGCATGACCCTTGGGGGACATACCCTGGCCAGGGGTCCGGTCCTCTAACTTGTCACAGGGCCCATCTTGGGCCCTTCTGTACACCCCAGATGGTCAGCCTGGTGGAGGGGCTGTTGCCAGTGAGACGTACCCCAGACCAAAATACCAACCAGGCTGTCACTGGGGTGCTCACGTCTACGTGCCCCTGGCCCTGTCCCAGGTCTGGGGCAGACTTCAGGCCACTGGCCGGGATGTGCCTATTTTGGGAGTCAAGATGCCCAATAAGCTGAATTATTAATCAGAGGGGTGGCCGGGACGGATTAGTACAAAAAGTAGAGGTGAGGCCTGAGTGCTTCCAGCCAGGTGTGGCTGCAGGGACTGGGGAGGGGGGGTGGTCCCTCCCTGTGCTGCCCTGAGCGCCCCACCTTCTGACTGCCAGGCCTGTTCCTTCATGGCATGCGTGACCAGCACCCCCTCTAGATATGTCGTGTCCCTGTTCATCTCTCCGAAAGCTACTGGCCCACACACCCTCGGTGGGCATGCCAGTGACTCAGGGTCTTAGGGCCCAGGGTTCCTGGTGCCACAGCCTGGGTTGGGGTGAAATAGTGCAGGCCCCAAGAGCTTGCCCCTTGCGCTGTCCTCAGGGTGCATGAGCTGGAGGAGATGGTGAAGGATCAGGAGACCACAGCCGAGCAGGCGCTGGAGGAGGAGGCGCGGCGCCACCGCGAGGCCTACAGCAAGCTGGAGAGGGAGAAGGCCACCGAGGTGGAGCTGCTCAATGCCAGGTGGGCCCCTCCACCGAGCCCCTCCCTCAGAGGGATCCCCTGCCCTGGGGCAGCCCTGTGGGATAGGCGCTACCCCATTTTATAGATGGGAAGCTGAGGCTGAGGGGCAGCTTCTTGAGCCTTCCCAGTAGTAACAGTTCCACTTTCATACCACGAGAAACACAGAGGCCTATGCTCTTCAGAAAGTTCGCTAAAGAATGTTCCCAGGAGCGTGGCTCACATTTGGTGGTGCGAACTACACATATGTCAATGAGAAAAGGGCCTGGGCTGGGTCTAATGTCCAGGCCTAGAGCGCCCCCTGCTGTCAGATTCTCCCCTGACCCCTGAGGGACTGAGCCAGAGCCCCAGGGCCAAGGTAAATGGAAAACCCGGCTCCTGTTCCTTGCGTGTACCTGTGGCTTCACCATTGGAATGTGAGGCAGGCAGGACGAGGAGCAGCCTGGGGCCAGGGATCTGGGTTGGTCTCCCGTTAGCTCTGTGGCCTTGGACGTATTGGGTCACCTCCCTGTGTGCCCCACAGAGCGGCTGTGTGGGTGGGTGAGCTGATGTAAGTGCAGACCCTTCCCATAGGTGAGGGCTACGATGATGCCTCTGTGATGAAGCCCCTTTGCGGCCCTTATCCGAGGCCGAGGAGGCCGCCTGGGCTTCTGGCAGAGAGGACAACTGCCCCGGCACTCCTCAGGCCCCCTGAGGCCCCAGTCTCCATGCTGAGGCTTCCCAGAGTTGCCAAGCCCCACGTGGTGGCTGGTGGGCTGCTGAGCAAATGACTGGGAGTTGGGCTCTCAGGCAGGTACCTCCCTGCCCCTGTGTCCCTGCCCCTGTGCAGTTTGGTGAGGAGACTTCCCAACTCCCTGGTATCTGAGACCTGCTTTGCTAAGTTACCCACCAGGGGTTCATTTTACATTTTGACTCTTCTAGAAGCTGCTGTTTTGCATCTGTTTCTGGAGGCTGGTGCTTGGTTAAGGGTGACTGCTCTCGCTCAGCCCGCCTCTGGCAGCTGGCCCAAGAGAGGTGGCTGGGACACGGGAGTTGGTAAAAGACAGTGTGAACCTGGGCCACAGGACAAAGCGCAGAAAGCCAGCCCTTGGGAACTATCTCCTAACATGTGCCCCTCGCACAGCTCCAGGGGCGCCATTCATGTAAAATATCCGAGTGGTGTTCCCAGAGTCCTGCCCTATGCTTGGTTCCCTACCACTTCCACCAGCTCGGGGCCACTTGCGGGTGGTGGGGCTGAATTCCTCTCTGGAGCCCAGAGGGCAGTGGAGGCCCAGAAGCCATCCTTCCAGGAAAGAGGATGTGATGGGGAGGTGGTAGGTTGAGAACAAGATGTTCTGCAGGAGTCGGTGCCAGAAGTGACCCTGCTCGGTTCTGGTGCCACCGACGGCCCAACTCACCTGCACCTGTTCTCGGACCATTTAAAAGCGACCTGAGACTGGGCACAGTGGCTCACGCTTGTAATCCCAACATTTTGGGAGGCCGAGGCAGGTGGATCATGAGGTCAGGAGATCGAGACCATCCTGGCCAACATGGTGAAACCCTATCTCTACTAAAAATACAAAAATTAGCCAGGCATGGTGGTGCGTGCCTATAGTCCCAGCTGCTCAGGAGGCTAAGGCAGGAGAATTGCTTGAACCTGGGAGGCAGAGGTTGCTGAGAGCTGAGATCACGCCACTGAGACTCCGTCTCAAAACAAACAAACAAACAAACAAAAAACCGACCTGAACACCCAGGCTCTGTCTTCTTGTGGAATCCCTTTAGGATTCCCTTTGTGGAATTCCTGTGTGAATGCTAACACAGAGGATTATTACTGTCAGAGCCCATACCTGTCGTCATCAGAGGCAGGTGCAGTGAGCGCTCAGAGAAGAGCCCTGGATGAGATGGTGTTGGCGGGGAATGAAAAGCCAATATGATCACTGCCTTCCAGTTACAGGGTCTAACAGGAGGGCCCAGTCGCAGAAGCCACAAGAGGACTGTTTCTCCATCTAGCAGAGAAACAGCCCCATGTTGTTTGAGGATCTGAAGGATGCATACAAACAGAATCTGCGTTCCTACTCTCTAATGAATGTTTCCACTTATTGGAAAAATAAAGGCCACGTGTGGTGCCTCACTCTTGTAATCCCAACACTTTGGGAGGCCAAGGTGGGCAGATCACGTGAGGCCAGGAGTTTGAGACCAGCCTGGCCAACATGGCAAAACCCATCTCTACTAAAAATACAAAAATTAGCTAGGCATGGTGGTGCACGCTTGTAATCCCAGCTATTCAGGAGGCTGAGGCACGAGAATCGCTTGAGCCAGGAAGGCAGAGGTTGCTGTGAGCTGAGATTGTGCCACCTCACTCCAGCCTGGGTGACACAGTAGGACTCTGTCTCAAAAAAAAGAAAGGAAAATAAGAACGATAATAATTTAGTATCCTTACTATTTTGCTTTGGCTGATAGGAAGCTCACGGCTAAATTGTCTTTGACATAATAATCATATTCTTTCTCTCAGTTGGTTTCTGGTATCTTCCCTCTTGGAGGAAGCAGAGAATCACTGCAGACTGGCAGGCCCTTATCAGATAGTCTCCATTCCAGGTTTCTGAGATT
Organism: Theropithecus gelada; assembly: GCF_003255815.1. Classification (NCBI taxonomy): domain Eukaryota; kingdom Metazoa; phylum Chordata; class Mammalia; order Primates; family Cercopithecidae; genus Theropithecus; species Theropithecus gelada. The sequence continues at coordinate 5,401,596 of NC_037684.1, forward strand.
TGTCTTTCTCCTTTCCCCAGGGTGCAGCAGTTGGAGGAAGAAAACACAGAGCTTAGAACAACAGTGACTCGGCTCAAGTCTCAAACAGAGAAACTGGACGAGGTGAGTAGCAGATCCAGGCTTAGGGCCAAACTCCCAGAGGGGCAGGGCTGGCCATCGGGGGCCTTTAGTTTATTGCTTCTGAAATTCTAAACAAATGCCCTAAGAAATACAAAAAAAGTTAATAACAACTTGTGTTTCTGTATTTCTGATTTTCCAAGTTTCCTACAGCGAATGTATTTATTACTTTATACAGTGGAGAAGAATTACAGTTTTAGAAAGAGGTTAGCTTCTATTTGGGCTAATACCTTCAATTCAGGTTGCATCTAGCATTGTTGAAGGACTTCAGAGGCCTGAGGTTTTTAGTTGTGTTTCTAGAATCATCAGGGCTCTGGCCGTTTCTGTAAGCCAAGACTCAGGGCTCTGTCTGAGGGAGCTGGTTTCACTGTGCATCTGCCTCGTGAAGATGTCTGACCAGACCCCAGGGATACCCCTGGACATAGTGAGCCCCTCTCTGGAAACTCTCCTTCCCTGACCGGGTCTCCCTGCTCCAGGAGCGGCAGCGCATGTCCGACCGTCTGGAGGACACCAGCCTGCGGCTCAAAGATGAGATGGACCTGTACAAGCGCATGATGGACAAGCTGCGGCAGAACCGCCTCGAGTTCCAGAAGGAGCGGGAGGCGACGCAGGAGGTGGGTCCCAGGCCGGCAGGCACCAGGGCTCCTTCCAGCGTCCCTGCTCCTGCCAACCTGCCTCTCTCCCTCGCAGCTCATCGAGGACTTGCGGAAGGAGCTGGAGCACCTGCAGATGTACAAGCTGGACTGCGAGCGGCCAGGAAGGGGACGTAGTGCCTCCTCTGGCCTAGGCGAGTTCAATGCCAGGGCCCGCGAGGTGGAGCTCGAGCACGAGGTCAAGCGGCTCAAGCAGGTGGTTCTAGCAGTTTCTGTGTCCAGTGGGGTGGGGTGGCTGGGTCCACCGCCTGGGTTTCCTATGCAAGATCTGTGACAGGGGAGCCCAGAGCTGTAGCAGCACTGCCTGTCTGCTTCTCAGCAACCTGTTTGTCAGGGCTGGCTCTCCCATTTCACAGTCAGGAAAATCGATCCGCAGATCTCCCCCTTATATCCATATAAAGAAATAGACACTGCTGTCTGCCTTGGTGCTCAGGGTGGAGGATGAGACTATACCCAGCTGCAGTATAGTACCCGCTGGCATTGGGTTCTCCCACAAGTAGACCCTGAGGCCAAGATTCCTTTTTTTTTTTTTTTTTTTTTTTTAAAGAGACAGGGTCTTGCTCTGATACCAGGCTGGAGTGCTTTGGCACAGTCATCGCTCACTGCAACCTTGAATTCCTGGGCTCAGGTGATATTCCTGCCTCAGTCTCCCACATAGCTAGGACTACAGGCACCCACCACCATGCCCAGCTAGTATTGTTTTTGTTTTTTGAGGCAGGGTCTCACTGTGTTGCCCAGGCTGGAGGGCAGTAGTGTAATCACAGCTCACTGCGGCCTCAAATTCCTGGGCTCAAGCAGTTCTCCTGCCTCAGCCTCTCGAGCAGTTAGGACTACAGGAGAGCGCCACCACACCTGGCTAATTTATTTATTTATGTATTTGTAGAGATGGGGTCTCCCTATATTGCCCAGGCTTGAACTCCTGGGCTCAAGGGATCCTCCCGCCCTTAGCCTTTGAAAGTGTTGGGATTACAGGAATGAGCCACTGTGCCTAGCCAGAAGATTGCAGTTCAAGGAGCGCTGCCTTAGCTAAAGACCCTTGGGTGGGGGAGTGGATCAGGAGGAGGCAGTGGCCAGGTGGTGCTGGTTGAAGTGTCAGCTCTGCCTGACCCTGCAGGTGGAAGAGCCTGCAGCATAAATTATCCTTCTGAGTTTGTTCCACTGAGGACAAAGGGGCTGGTGGCTGTGCTCTCATGGAAGTCCTAAAACCCCAGCCCTTCTCCTAGTCTAGGGGTGGGGCGCCCAGGGTCCCAGGTGTGAGCATTAGGGGCTCTTTAGGCAAAAGCTGGCACGTGAGACTGGTGCATGGGATCTGGGTGGGTCTGCCTGGGACAACTCCAGCCAAGCAGGGTTCAGAGCATGGCTGCCGGGGAGCCAAGGAAATGAACTGGCCGGCCTGCCCAGAGAGCCCAGAGCATCACTTCCTTCGGCAAGGGCCAGTGTTGGAGGCCGGGCTGCTGGGTGGGTGGTGTCCCTACACAGGGCCCAGGGAGGAAGGGATGGCCAGGAGCCTTGGCTGCTCTGAGCAGGGCTATAACTCCTCCACAAACCCTGTGCACTGCCAGGACGCCAGGCCCCTGGACCAGGACCCACCCCTCTTACCCCCCAGCGCCTGGCAAAGGCTGCAACATCTATGGCCCCTTGAACTGGCCGTGATGCATACCTGTGGGAATGGCGCTGGCGGCGGGTCAGGGATGGTGGATGTGGAGAAGTGGGTTCCAGTGGGCTGTGGATGCTTCTTGGGGTTGATGTCACCTTCGTCCTTCTCTCTGTAGGAGAATTATAAGCTGCGGGATCAGAATGATGACTTGAATGGGCAGATCTTGAGCCTCAGCCTCTACGAAGCAAAAAACCTCTTTGCCGCCCAGACTAAAGCCCAGTCTCTGGCTGCGGAGATAGACACTGCCTCGCGTGATGAGGTAACCACATCGCTGGCTCTTGCTTTGGGGCCTGGCCGCGCCTCTGTAATTCCTTCTCCCAGCCCCCGCCTGCCCAGAGTGAGAAAACCAGGCCAGGGCTTGGCAGAGAGTCCCATCTACAACTATTCCACATGACAGAGGGCAAAGCCGTGAGCAGGGGAGGGGGCTGCTGGAGAAGTCAAGTCAGCTCTGAGTTCTGCCTGTGCTGGAAGGAGTGCAGGTTTGGTTCAGAGTGCCGTGGGAGTCTTAGGTCTGCCAGAAAAGTGCCAACATAGCCAGCTGAGTGGATCAAGCCGTGACTCTGGGTTAGGCTATCACTCCCACTCTTCCCAACCCAGAGGGAGAGGACATGAGCATTTCTCCAGCACCTGCTGCTTCTGTGATGTGTTTTCGCTGAACCTCCTGATGACTCTGAAGCTTTAGGAACAGCTCCACATTCCAAGCTGGGAAGGTGGAACCCAGGACCACCCAGCTAGGGAGGGAGAGGGACCCAGGTCTCTCCAGAGCCAAAGCCTACCCTTCCTGCCACACCAGAGTGTGCTTATGAAAGGCCGGGCCTCCAGAATGCCCTGGCTGCGTTTGAACAGGAATTGTAAGACACTGTCACTGAGCCTTACCCTCTGCCTGGGACACGGGGTGATGAACTGACCTCTGTCCTCAAGGAGCTCCCAGGTGAGCTGGGCCCCAGCCCCAGGGCAGAGGCAGCATGTCAGCAGTGTCCGAAAGAACACTGTCCTGGAGAAGAGCAGTGTGGGGAGGGGTGTCCAGGCAGGAGACAGCTCCCCTTTGGAGTCTTAGGGGCCCTGGGACTTTGTCAGTCTTGATTTTAAATGACTTTGGCCCATGTTCTCTACTTTTACGAAAGATTACCCACACCTGAGCCGCCTCTACAAACTGATCACATTGGAATCTCTGGGGGTGGGGCCTGGGCACCTGCATAGGTAATACTAGGGGCTGAGCCACTTCGACTCTCGTCCTGGCATCCAAATGCTGAGGCTGTCCTGGGGCCCGCCTTGCCCAGGGTCTCCTGATGCCCTCTGTCGTTAGGCACTGGCCTGCGACAAGCCTGGGAATCTGGACTCTGCCTGCACCCCATCCCAAGCCCAGCCACTGACCTATCTTTCCCATTTCCTTCAGCTAATGGAAGCCCTCAAGGAGCAGGAGGAGATCAACTTCCGGCTGAGGCAGTACATGGACAAGATTATCCTCGCCATCCTGGACCACAACCCTTCCATCCTCGAGATAAAACACTAAGGCACGGGGCTGGCTGCAGAGCAGCCTTAGGACCCTGGAACCAAGGGGCAGACCCTGCCCAAGGATGCAGGCCTAAGCCGGGCCTCACACTCACACTGTAAATGTCTCTCTGGCCACCATGCGTTACGTGTACCTGTGTATATATGTGGGGAGGCTGTGCACACGAGCGAGGGGTGAGTGGCCATGGCTGTTGGCAGCATCCACACGGTTAGCCGTGCATGCACTTTGTGGCCCCTTTGCAAGGGGCGGAGGGTACTGGAAGTGGGAGGGGGCAAGGTCTGCTATCAGGAGTTACTGTAAAAACAAGAACTGGAAGCTCGTGTTTCTGGTACTGGGTAAAATGATTCTACCTCTGGGGATAAGGATCCACATTCGCTCTAGTACGATGGGCTTTCACCCCACTCCTAGTCCCCTGGGCGTGGGAGCAAAATTGTGATCTTTCCTAGGAGTTCGAATGCCCCATATTTGTGTCCTCGCCAGCTCTTTGGCCACCTTTCAAGCCCTGGTGTTCAAGCTCAGAGAGGATGAAGGGGCATCTGGAGGGTCCACAAGATGGGGCCCTCACCAAACGCCTTGGCCGCCGGCCGGCAGCCCTCTGTGATGTGTGTGCAGAGTGAACAGAGGACTCAGGTTTCAGAGGAGCTAGTGCAGGGCACCCTCATCCTGTAGAGTTCATGCACTCCCCATTCGTGCTACCTACCTCCCCGTTTCTGTTTCGGTTTTAAGACAATGAAGCAGCATTCACTGGGTGTAACATGAAGGGATAAAAACGAAGGAGAAAGAGAGTTTGGGATGGGATGTCTAAGGCAGGAGTTGACATCAGGCAACCAAAGAAATGAGTTTTGGGGAGGAACACAACTCCCATCCCAGTTTCCTTCCCATGGCTGCATGTTAAGATGGATGCATGGAGAGACCATCTGCCTGGCTTCCTGTCTTCATTCTCCACACAGCCTGGTGATGGCAGGCCTGGGTTTGGATTTCAGAATCTGAGCTCCGGGCTCCACTCATGTGGCAGCAAGACCGCTTTGTTCCAGCGTTTAGAAACACACCTGTATTTGGTTCTCAGTCATGGGAGCACTCGCTGCACTGGTGGGAGGTGGTTGGGAAAGTTGCAGGAAAACCTTAGTCTTCCATCCTTCCGATCCATGGTGGAAATTCACGCCATGGATTTTTAATGGATCTTTTGTTCTAGGCAGCTGGGAACAGACATGGTACTTACCTTAGAGTTTTCCAATTTATCTCAATTTTATATGGCTTGTGATTCATTTTCTTAATCCAAATATATATAAACGTGTGTGGTCTTATTTTTCCCCCTGCAGTTTCTTGTTTTCTTCAGCACATCTTATAGTATGAGAAGGAAGGTTTGGGCATGTTGGGAAGGACAGTGGAAGGGGAGACACAGAAAGAAAGGGCAGTGATGGTGAGGAGAGGGGATCTGGGGACTTGGGTGTGACCCCTGCATGGCAAAGACAGGGCTGTGGCCAGGACCAACCTTCAATTCCGTTCTAATCAGCCTTTGCATTTGTTGGATCTTGTGGCTTCTTTTGAATCCTATGTTGGGGATTAGTTTCATGCTGCAAATAATGGGGTTGCATTGGTCTGATCCAAGACTTTGGAGCCACCCACACCGGGAAGACTAGGCTAGGCAGTCGGTCTTCTGGAGTTTCTCAGCCCCTTAGGACGCAGGTCTCCTTGGGCTCCCCCAAGGGTCTGCAAAGAGTCAGTGGAAGAAGGCATGAGGAGAGGGTCTCTTGAGAATTTGCCAATAGGAAGCAATGGCCATGGCTGAAAGGAACAAGACAGATCCTGACATAGCTTTGGCCTGGGTGTTAGGTCAAAGGAGTACTGGTGCGTGGGGGCCTTGCCCCAGGGTTGAGTATTTTCTATGTAAAATGTTATCTACTCTTTGGCTGCACTGGAATTTCAGAGAAGGCTGCAGAGGCCTGGGTTCCACAGCCTGAGTCACAACGTGGGAAGGAATCTGCCATGGGAAAGGCGGGCGGAAGCAGCTGGCAGCCTGGGGTGTGCTTCAGGCTCCTCCCTCTAGGGGGCGCCGTGGGAACAGGCTCCAGGAGGCGGCTGGAGTCCAAGAGGCCCCTGGGACAGCCCCAGAGGGGCCTCTGGAACAGGACTGGCTTTTAAATGGGGGGCTGAATTCCAGCTCACACACACCTCAAGTCCAACCTTACTCTCTTCAGCCAGAATACATTTCTTGTAAAACCTGGCCTGTCTGCTTGGCTTTTAAAGATCATATATGTTTGTAAAAATATTCTTCTGGGCTCAAAAGCTAGCTTGAGGGGGCAGATGCCCCAAGGGTCCCAGCTCCACAGCCCCTGGCAGGTCCCAGAGCCCTTGGTGGTAGGGATGGAGCTTGATCTTTGTTTCTGCCCTTACACCTCAGTAGTGGGGCTGCAAGGTAGTAGACAGGATGCCCAGTTAAGTTTGAATTTCAGATAGACAAATAATTTTAGAATGAACATCTGTACTTCAGATAGACAAATAATTTTAGAATGTACATCTGTACTTCAGATAGACAGTAATTTTAGAATGAACATCTGTATTTGGGACAGATGTTATTTTTAGAGATAGGATCTTGCTCTGTTGCCCAGGCTGGAGTGTAGTGGTATGGTCATAGCTCACCATAACCTTGAACTCCCAGGCTCAAGTGATCCTCCTGCCTTAACTGCCTCAGTAGCTGGGACTACAGGCCTGCACCACCATGCCCAGCTAATTTTTCTTATTTTTTGTAGAGACAGGGTCTCACTGTGTTGCCTCACCTGAGCTGCTGGCCTCAAGTGACCCTCCTGCCTCAGCCTCCCAAAGCACTGGGATTACAGGCACGAGCCACCATGCCTGGCCAGGACATATTTGAAATGCGGAGATTTGAAAAATTCTGATGATGAGACTGAGTCCTCAGACATTCCGGTTTAATTGTTGTGGGTGTGACCCAGGCATGGAATTTTGTAAAGAGCTGCTCAGGTAATTCCAATTTAATTGCATGTCCTACTTGGGTTTTTTTTGTTTGTTTTTATTGTTTTGCTAAACCTGGCAACCCTACCAAGTAGGGATTAGCAGTAACTTATCTGAAATCTAGAGGTGTTTTTTGGGTGGGGCGAGGGTTTCTGTAGTAGACTCAGATTTTACGTGGCCCTGAGCTGCCCTGGTGTTCAGTTGGAAGTCACGCAAAATGAACTGAACCAGGAGTGAGCTTTGTATACATTATCTACTAGAAAATGAAGTGCCTCCTGGTTCAGCAAGTCCCTGTGCGGTGAGAGGCTTTAAGAAAGTTCTAGTAAAAATGTTTTTTTTCTTTTAACTTTGAATTGGCCAGAGTTAATCCTAGGTCATTTTATTTTAAACTGGTATATTTCTTTGCGAACTGTCACAGAGAAATTCCTTTTCGTGACTATTTCTGACCTATTTAAAACATGAACAGGCCAGAACAGTGGCTCACGCCTGTAATCCTAGCACGTGGGAGGCAGTGGCAGGCGGATCGCTTGAGCTCAGGAGTCCTAAGCCAGCCTGGGCAACACAGTGATACCTTGTCTCTACCAAAAGTTAAAAATGAAAAAACACAAAGCTCAGGAACCTGCATGAGGGCCTAGAACAGTGGGCTCAGCTTTGGCTGTGTATTGGAATTACCTTGGGAGATTTGTAAGCTTCTGCTGTCTGGGCTGAACCGCCAGAGGTTCGGATTGAATTGGTGGGGGTGTGGTCCAGGCATCCAGATATGTAAAGACCTCCCCAGATGATGATATGCAGCCCGAGGTTGAGACTTCCCTGTCCTGGAAGGTCATTGGCCAGAGGTAGAAGAAACTGGTCAAAGTGGCTGTTGGGCTTGTCAAGCCCATGGCTGAATGACAGCGAGCACTCTTGCTGGGAGGGTACCTTTTCCTGTTATGTTGTTGAATGGTCCTGGCCTGCAGGATGGGAGACCAGATGCCTTCAGGAGCTGGTGGATCCAACTGTTCTCACCAACCTGGAGGTTGGCAGACCAGAGTAGGCGGGCAGGACCTCGGCATGGTGCCCCTGGAGTCAGTGGGTGGCATGTGTTGGGATATACTGGCTACAGGCTCATTCCAAAGAGCAGGTAGAACAGAGTCGGCAGGGAATTGACAGGTGAGGCTGTTCCCCTGAAAGCAGCCTCAGAAACAGCTGCCACCTATTTGCGTAGCTGAGCAGGAGGAGATAATTTTTTTGTGGGTTTTGCCTCTGGTCTGTTTCGTGACTGGGTTGATAAGGGAGTTCCAGCTCTTTCCCTGTTAGCCAAACCAGCATCCCACTCACACACTGGACACTCCCGGTGCTAGTCCGCTGGTGCTGGTGTTCAGGAGAGTAGGGGTGGGGGATGCAAGTGCGGGTTCTTGGTTCCAGTGAGGGACTTAGCCAGCAGAAGCCTCCAGGGGCCAGCAGGGCCAGGTGAAACTGGGAGAAGTGAAGCCTTCTTTCTATGTCCTGTGTGTGTGGTGGGGTTTACTGCATTAGCAAATTTAAACTTAAAAACAAACTGTAGGCCAGGCACGGTGGCTCGCACCTGTAATCCCAGCACTTTGGGAGGCCAAGGCGAGTGGATTGCCTGAGCTCAGGAGTTCCAGACCGACCAGCCTGGGCAACATGGTGAAACTCTTGTCTTTATTTTTTCAAAAAACAAACACTAACTTTAGATGTGATCGTACCAGGAAAGTTTTGCATGGTCACCATGCCAAGAAAATGACTTGGGTTGCCGGGCAGATCCACAGTGACTCTTTTTCAAGGGCTATTGTGGATTCTAGATTGAGGAAAGGGGCCACCTAGGACTCAGTGCTGGTATCCTCCACAGTCCTTTCTCCTAGACTCTGGCCCTCCTGTTGGGACCCAGGGAATCCCCTCTAGGGTGACACTGCTGGCTGGTAAGACGGAGGCCTGCTGCGCCAAGGGACCTCAAGTTAGAAGGGCCGTTCATTCAGTGGATGACTTTGAGCGCTGATCCTAGGCACCCTTCAGGTCCTCACTTCCTGCCCTGAGTGCACACGTGAATGGAGCAGCCAGCAGGAAGCAGGAGAAGCTGGAACCAGGAGCCTGCCCTACCTGCATGGCAGGACAACTCCGAGACCCTTCTGCCATATTCTCTGCTGCCCACCAGAGAAAATAGGCTGCTTTCTAGAAAGATTTGTTTCTAAAAGTGTAGACCCTGGGGAAGTATAATGCCACCATGCTCACCAGGCAAGGTTTCCCATATGGCCTTCCTGCCCTGACCTGGTAGGTTGCTCCTCTCCCCATCTGTAAGGTAGAGATGTCTACCCCGGAGCCACCAGCTGGGGATGGCATCTAGGCCGTGTCTCCTGCAGGATCCAAGTGCTGTTGTCCCCAGGGTAACCCTGCCTCCTGCTGGGGCCCATCCGCTTTGCTGTGCTGCACAGGCTGTTTTCCTCTGCATGGTTTGCGGTCTTTGTCCTTGTGCCTTTTCTTCCCACTGTACAGGATTTTCCACATTACCCACTGCCTCCTTTTCTACATAGTCTCGTCTCCCTGACCTTTCCCGAGCCCTGTAAATGTGTACGTTTTCCACGTGCCTCCCCCAGGTGAGGCCAACTCTCCCGGGCACATTCATCCACAAGGATCAGGCCCCACCTACCCTTGGCTCACTCAGCCTGTAGACTTGGTAACTTTGTACAGAATCTTTCATTATTGTCTTAAACATGGGGGACTAGGACCCACTTAGTCCCTCCTCCAGCCTGCAGCTAGTTTAGGAGCCTTGCATTCCAGAAAAGGGCAACTTTGTGTAAAGCAGCTTCTCCCACAGAGCTTTTCCTGCATTGTTGGCGATGTCCGGCAGAGCATCACTCTTTAACCTGGGGCACTGAGTGGCCCCAGCAGAGATGTCATGGGACTGCAGCCACTCCGTGTACCATCTCTGCCACCAGAGGAAGACCTGTCCGTGGTTCCAGGCCTGCCTTGAGGCCACCACATCTGTGTCTAGAACAGCTGTGGGCGCCACTCGGGCCGAAGGAAGAGGCGTTAGCTGCTGCCCTTGCCTGCTGTGAATACCCGCCCAGCCCTTCCTTGTCTGCTGAGGTGCTCAGACCAGAGTGCCATTAAATACCGACTGATGTCACGGAGCGGACGGTGCATTGCCGAGGACTCACTCACAGCTGTGGGCCCCCTTCCATCTCCTCCCACTTTCTTGGCTGGGTCTTCTGAGGCCTACGTGGAATGAACTACACACGTGGCCTCATGCCCAAGGGTTTGTTCGATGGCTTCTGACTCTGGGATTCAACTTGAGTTTTTTGCCCCAGGAGGCCGTCTGGAAACAGGCTTAGCTTTAGGGCTGGGGTGGGACCTGCCCTGTGGGCTCCAGGGAGGGGATAGCGGGGGTGAGGCCCTGAGGCTGTCCAGGGTCCAAGCTCTTTGCCTCCAACCTGCTTCTGCCTCAAAAGGAACAGGCTGTTGGTGGCAGGCTCCTCCCAGGGAGCTGTACTGTACAGACCAAGGTGTAAATAAACAGTTTACTCTTCTCGCCTGACTGAACCGAGTTTCTTTGGTTGCGGGAGGGTGGGCAGAAGAGGCCTGGTTCCAGGGCTCACAGGGACGGACGGTCTCCCTTAAAAAGAGCAATCCCCTACCCTCACCACGTTTGTGGTTCCCAGAGTGGCTGGTGCTGTCCCCAGGGGCAGCGTGGAGTGGGGGCGGTGTCACTCTCCAGTCCCTAGGGGAGAAGACGTGGATCCCAGAAGCCTCTGTACCACCACCATTCCAGCCACAGGGCTATGATGTTTGGAAACTTCGTCCTCTGGCCATGTTCTTTCCCACTGAGGTCTTCCTAGGGGTTCAGTGGGGTCCCAGTGCCATGCTTCCTCCATGTCCACCACTGTGGCTCCCCAGGGTGACTGCCCAATGCCTCCACTCAGGACTGGCTTCAGACCTGCCAGTGCTGGTCTCTGCCACACCATCAAGTACCAAGGTGGTCCCCAGTTGAGTCACCCAGACCCCTGGATTTCTGCCCTCTGCCCCTTCCTCTGTTATGGGATTCCAGGCATGGAAGTGGCTTCCCAGGTGGCCCAGGCCCTCCACCTCCCAGTGCAGGCCCTGGTGCCATGAGTCCTCCAGGGAGGGCAGACAGCTCCCCACTCACTGGACTTACATAGCCTCCTGGCTCAGGATCCTGGGAGTGCTGTGTCATCCTGGATCTTTATTGCTTCCTTCCTTTTTTTTGTTTTTGTTTTTGTTTTTGTTTTAAGATGGAGTCTTGCTCTATTGCCCAGGCTGGAGTGTAGTTGCACAATCTCAGCTCACTGCAACCTCCGCCTCCCAGGTTCAAGCAATTCTCCTGTCTCAGCCTCCTAAGTAGCTGGGATTACAGGCACGCAACACCACGCCTGGCTATTTTTTGTATTTTTAGTAGAGACAGGGTTTCACCATGTTGGCCATGCTGGTCTCGAACTCTTGAGCTCAAGTGATCCGCCCGCCTCGGCCTCCCAAAGTGCTGGGATGACGGGCGAGAGCCCCCGCGCCTGGCCAGTTCCCTCCTTCCTCCTCATATTCCTTCTTTCCTTCCCAACTGGGGCTGCCAGATTTGGCAAGTAAGAATACAGGATGCGTAGTAAAACTTGAGTTTCAGATAAGTAATCCAACAAGCCTCATCTTTACTTGATTACAAATAGGGTCTTTACATTGCAAAGACCCTGTTTCCAAAATGAACTTGCATAGGTATTGGGGCTTAGGACTTCAACATATCTTTTGGGGGGGACACAATTCAACTTGTAACACCTATTGAAGGAGGTCTTTGGAATTGCCTCAGTTTACCATCCTGGAGAGAGGTGGGAGCGAGCACTGCTGTGTGTACAGGCTGTACCCTCTGCACAGGTGTGTTCCCCATTCACCCATTTTGGAGAACATTTCCTTACAGTCCTATTAAAAAATGATGTCATCCCTGTGCCCCTTTGAGGCCACAGTACCTACTAAAGGTGTCTCATCGTTGGATTCCATCGACTCACCAGGCCCTCAATTAGAGGGCCCTTTAGGGTCATCTGCTGGGCCCAGGCTAAAGCAGATGAATGGGTGGAAAACATCTGAGCACAGAAATCACTCAACCCGCCAGCATCATCTACCGAGCACCACTGTGTGTGCCGGGCACTGGGAATTCGTACAGGCAAGGCCTCTGCCCTGTGAAGTCCCCACACTCCTGGGGGAGGGGAGAGACATAATTGATTTCCAGAGTGATGAGCACTACCAAGAGGAAGATATGGGGGGGCTTCGGGAGCTGGGGGCAAGTGGATTGAGCCCACTCAGGCATCAGGTATGGCTTCTCCCAAGGAAGGGGCCTTTCAGCAGAGCTCCAAAGGACTGTGGGATCTAAGGGAACTGCCATGGGGAGGAGATTTGGAAAAAGCACCACCCTTTCAGGGTACTATGACTAGGAGGTGGACAGAGAGGGGAATTGTGGAGGGCTGCAGCCTAGCCAGGTGGTATAGAGTCTAGGGGGCCAAGGGTGGATCTATCACATTCACTCACTAAGCAGATGCTTCACCAGCACCTATCAGATGCCAGGTGCAGGGGAGGTGCTGGGCTCATGGCACAGGGAGCCTCTAGAATGTACAAGAGAGGTTCTTAAAACCACCCCACCCCAGCAATTCTGATTCCATTGGTGGGGAGTGGGGCTTGGACACTGGGATGTTTTTTAAAGCTCCCAGGTGATTCCAAGGTGTAGCCAATGGTGAGAATTATGGGGTATAAAAAGGACACTTAGACTCACATGAGGAGGCTTCAACTGAGACTTGGAGGAGGAGAGACTGGCCAGGTAAGCGAGATAGGAGGGCAGGGCGGAAGCAGGAGCAGAAACAGCAGGTGCAGAGGCCTTGCCGTGGCGAAGAACTACGAACCAGCTAGCTCAATGGTGAGTGGGACTGTGGGGACTATGCCAAAGCATTTTAAGCTGGGGGTGGTCTGGTCAGGTCAGTTTCAGATTTGGGTGGTGAGAGGTGAGGGCGGCCTGGACTGGGGTGTGTCTTAGCTGTGACTGACTTGACAGAACACAACAGGCTGGGAGGCTTACACAGACACCTATTTTCTCACAGTTCTGGGGGCTGGAAGTCCAATCTCGAGGTGCCAGTAGGGCTGGGTTCTGGTGAGGCCTCTCTCCTTGGCCTGCAGACAGCCGCCTTCTTGCTGTGTGCTCACATGGCCTTGTCTCTGTATGCAAAGAGCTCTTTCTCTGCTGTCTCTGTTGTCTTAGAAGGACACCAGACCTGCTGGATTAGGGCTTCACCCATATGACCTCATTTAGCCTTATTTACCTCCTCAAAAGCCTCATCTCCAAATACAGTCACACTGGGGTTAGGGTGGTAGGGTAGTTGCTTGGGTGAGGGAGTCGGGCTTCTCACAGCCTTTCTGGGAGGGTCTACGTCAGCCAAGCCATTTCTCCAGGAAATGATCAAACTACTCCCCAGGGTGGAAAGCCCCTCATTCTTAGAACCAGGCTTTAGGCCCAGGGCCCTTGGGAGCAGCAGATGACAGCACCACCAACCACTGGATCCAGAGACCCATCAGGTCAGCAGCCGGGGTGCTCTGAGAGGATGGGGCCGGGTCCTCTTTTTTGGTTAGTCCAGCTGGTTGTCCACTCTTTCGAGCCCTGGGGAAGCAGATTTGGCCTCATTCCCCCCTCTACCACCCTCCCCTCCCAAATCCCTGAGCCTAACCCAGCTTGGCCCACAAGAGGCATCAATGAGGTGGTTAATAATGATTGCTTGCACTTGTTTAGGGCTTACGCTAGACCAGACAGTGTTCCAAGTGCTTTGCATGTCCTGGGTTATCTGACCCTCACAACTCTCTATGAGGTGGGTAGTATTTCAGATGAAGAAACAGCCACAGCAGGTGATCTCACTGGCCACATGTCACCTGGGATTCAAGCCCAGGCAGCCCAGGGATTCACCTGGGATTCAAGCTCAGATGGGGCAGGGTCACTGCAGGCTGGGAAGGCAGAGAGAACAGGCAGGACACATGCTGAGCCCTGGAGCCTGGATCCCCTCTCCAGCAACAAGGGGTTGTGACATGAGCACGACTGGAGCAGAGCCAGGAGGTGGGGCCTGCAGCCCTGCTCACAGCTATGTAGGACTGAAGAGAGGACCAGGAAGGGTGGCAGCTCCACTGTGGCTCAGCTTGGCTGTGGCTCAGCCTGGCTGGCTGGACTGTGCCTTAAAGTGGGCTGAGGGGGTCAACCCTGCACCAAGTCCACTGGGAGCAGTTGGGGGCTCTAGGGCCCAGGACATCTGGAGCCAGCTTGAAGCCAGACCTCCCTGGAACTAACGAGGTGGCTGGGATTGCGGCTGCAGGAAGTTCCCCTCACTCTCCTGCCACCTCTGGTTCAGGTCTGGCTGTCACTTCAAACCCCAAGCTCTGACTTTGATTTCGGGCTTTGTCTTGGGCTCCATATTGGTGTGGCCTTTGGGTTTAAAAAGGAGCTAGAATTTCTGAAAGGCCCAAACTGAGGGTGCAGAGGAGCTGAAACATGAGCCTACTTCCTACAGCCTGCTTGACAGCACCAAGCCCACGGGAGCTCGTGGACTCTCGGCCCTTGCTTTCTAGCCCAACTGGCCCCTCCGGGGAGAAACACCTTTTCCAGCTCTGCCACCACTTGGCCATGGTTTCAGGGTTGGCTTTCCCAGCTTACCCAGGTCAGCAGGCAGCCCCTGACCAAAACGTGGACTTTGCCAAACTCTGGCAGAGTCTGGGTCAGACCCTCAGACCTCGGTTCTGCGGTTGGGAGGCTATGAGTGTGGGCTCTGAAGGCCATCAGGGCTGGAAGAAACGTGGGAGAGTATCTGGTCCAAACGCTCCCACTAGTGAGCCCTCAAGATGAGGCCATTTTTTGACGTGGGGCGGAGACAAAGGAGACCCACTTTGTGTCTCTTTACATCTTTGTAAAGATTGAATCCAGCCCCAGGACTGAGTCCAGTTTGTGTCTACGCTCAGAGTCACAGAGCCAGTGAATGACAGGTGTGATACAGCCTCCAAAGACAGGGACCATGGATTTATTCCCTCCCTGGGTGCAGGCCACTCTTCTACTGAGAGGTGAAGTTTATTCTTCACCTCTTTGAATCTGGGCTAACTCTGACTGCTTTGATGACTAGATGCAAAAATGCATCACTTGAGGCAGAAGTGACATTCTGGGACTTTTTTTTTTTTAGATGAAGTTTCACTCTTCTTGCCCAGGCTGGAGTGCAATGTCATGATCTTGGCTTAATGCAACCTCTGCCTCTTGAGTACCTGGGATTATAGGCACCCACCACCATGCCCAGCTAATTTTTTGTGTTTTTAGTAGACACAGGGTTTCTCCATGTTGGCCAGTCTAATCTAGAACTCCTGACCTCAGGGGATCCACCCTCCTCGGCCTCCCAAAGTGCTGGGATTACAGGTGAGAGCCACCGCGCCCGGCCCATTCTGGGACTTCTGAGCTCTAACCTTAAGAGGATCAGCAGCTTCTGTGTCCTTCCTCTTAAAATGCACCATCTTGGAAAACCCAGCTGTGAGGAATCTCAAACAGCCACATGGAGAACTGAGGCCCCAGCCAGGGCCAGCAGGACAGTGAGGCCATCCCAAATCTTCAGCCACCACCAGATGAAGCAGAACTGCTTAGTCAACCCACAGAGCCATGGAAAACAGTAAACTTGTTATTTTAAGATCAAAATGTTGGGGTAGTTGATTAGACATAGCAGTAGGTACCTGAAACACCAGGGCCTCTAGTTTCTTCTCCACCAGACTTTGTCTCAGAAGATCCCCCATCCCAGAAGGAATCCAGTCTGGTCAACAGAGCCAGACCCTTTCTCTAAATAAATGAATAAAGCTAGGTGCAGTGGCTCATGCCTGTAATCCCAGTATTTTGGGAAGCTGAGGCGGGCAGATCACCTGAGGTCAGGAGATTGAGACGAGCCTGGACAACATGGTGAAACTCCGTCTCTACTAAAAATACAAAAATTAGCTGGGTATGGTGGTGGGCACCTGTAGTCTCAGCTATTTGGGAGTCTGAGGCAGGAGAATTGCTTAAACCCGGGAGGCAGAGGTTGCAGTGAGTGGAGATTGTGCCACTGCACTCCAGCCTGGCAACAAAGCGACACTCCGTCTCAAAAAATAAATAAGAAATAAATGAGGCCGGGCGCGGTGGCTCAAACCTGTAATCCCAGCACTTTGGGAGGCCGAGACGGGCGGATCACGAGGTCAGGAGATCGAGACCATCCTGGCGAACACGGTGAAACCCCGTCTCTACTAAAAAAAAATACAAAAATCTAGCCGGGCGAGGTGGTGGGCACCTGTAGTCCCAGCTACTCGGGAGGCTGAGGCAGGAGAATGGCGGGAACCCGGGAGGCGGAGCTTGCAGTGAGCTGAGATCCGGCCACTGCACCCCAGCCTGGGCGACAGAGCGAAACTCCGTCTCAAAAAAAAAAAAAAAAGAAAAAAGAAAGAAATGAGTAAGTGGCCACATACTCTCCAAAAAGTCTCAAGTTGCATTGACTTTCCCCTCCTATTAATGGCACCTTAATTTAGAGCTTTTGTGGTGGCTGTGAAACTTGATCAAAGGGAAAAGTGTTAGTTGTTACTGTACCAAAGGCAGAAGGATCAAGCTGGCATTTCATTCCGCTGTTCACTTTAGCGGTGGATAATGAACCTTGCTCAATTTATAATTAATGCAGGGATGTAAATAATGGGTAACTCTCCCATTCTGTAGATGAGGAAACAGACTAAATGGAGGCTGAAGGGACATTGTACATGGCCCCTGACAAAGTTACCCTGTGTCACTAAGTTTTGCCTACTCCATGCAAATAACCACTAGCCCACAAACCTAGAATGGAAAGGTGTATAAGCTGTATATGGCCCCCTGTATCAACGAACTATTGCTTCCATGTAACAAACCACCCTCAAATCCTAAGGCGTACAAAGGTTTATTACCTTCCTGATTCTGTGGCAGACTGGCAGTTCCGCTGCTGGTTGTGCCTGGGTTCATTCTTGCAGCTGCCTCCAGCTGAGGGGTCAGCTGAGCTGGAAGGTCGCAGATGGCCACTTGACATGTTTGGCAGATGGTGCTGGCTGTTGGCTGGAATGACCCTCCGGGCCTCTCAGCCTTCAGTAGCTAGACTGCCTTTCTTCCACAGCATTCTCAGGGCAATTTCCTAAGACAGTGGAGGCAGAAGCAGCCTCTCTAGGGGCCTTAAGCTTCAGAACTTACATAACTTCACTTTTGCCACATTCTTTTAGTCAAAGCAAGCCCCATGGCCAGCCTGTACCAAAAAGTGGGGGAAGAGACTCCACCTCTAGGTGGGAAAAGCTGCAAAGAATTTGTGACTGCATTTAAGCTACCCCACTTATTTATGAGATGGAGTCTGACTCTGTTGCCCAGGCTGCAGTGCAATGGAGTGACCTCGGCTCACTGCAACCTTCCCCTCCCAGGTTCAAGCAATTCTCCTGCCTCAGCCTCCAGAGTAGCTGGAATTACAGGCACCCACAACCACGCTAATTTTTTGTATTTTTAGTAGAGACGGGGTTTCACCATGTTTGCCAGGCTGGTCTTGAACCCCTGACCTCAGGTGATCCACCTGCCTCAGCCTCCCAAAGTGCTGGGATTACAGGCGTGAGCCACTGCACCAAGCAACCACCTATTTAAAACTGCAACCCGGCCGGGCATGGTGGCTCACGCCTGTAATCCTAGCACTTTGGGAGGCCGAGGTGGGCAGATCATGAGGTCAAGAGATTGAGACCACCTGGCCAACATGTGAAACCCTGTCTCTACTAAAAAACAATTACAAAAATTAGCCGGGCGTGGTGGTGCGTGCCTGTAATCCCAGCTATACTACTCGTGAGGCTGAGGCAAGAGAATCGCTCGAACCCAGGAGGTGGAGGTTGTAGTGAACTGAGATCGCGGCACTAAACTCCAGCCTGGCAACAGAGCGAGACTCCGTGTCAAAAAAAAAAAAAAAAAAAAAGCTGCAACCCCCACCCCACCCCACGAAGAACTTCCTAGCCTCCTTCCCTGCTGTATTTTTCTCCCTAGTACTTCTTACCAACCGATAGACTGTATGTTTTGCTTATTTAAGAATGGAAGCTCCATAAGGGCGGAGATCTGTGCTGCTTAGTTCACTGCTATAGCCCTAGCATTGAGAACAGTATTTGGCATACAGTAGATGCTCCATGATTTGCTGAAGGAATAAATAACTAGGTGCTCTTATGACCACGCTGTATGAAGGTGAGTAAGGCTTGATTCCTGCCCACTTGGAGCTCTGTGTTTCAGAACCAGCCCCCAGGCCTACCCAGCTGAGAAGTGGACCTGGGTGAACCCACAGTGACCCCACCAAAGGGCAATTACAGTGTGGCCCAGGGTTGATAATGATTCATAGCAACAGGTCAGACAGGAAAGAATTCAATAATTATTTTTCTTGTTTTCTTTTGGAAATGGAGTCTTGCTTTGTTGCCCAGGCTGGAGTGTGGTGGCACAGTCTCGGCTCATTGCAACCTCCGCCTCCTGGGTTGAAGCAATTCTCCTGCCTCAGTCTCCCAAGTAGCTGGGACTATAGGTGCATGCCACCACATCTGGCTAATTTTTGTAGTTTTAGTAGAGACAGGGTTTCACCATGTTGGCCAGGCTGTTGGCCAGGCTGGTCTTGAACTCCTGACCTTACAGGTGTCAGTCACTGAGACCAGCGCCATTTTTGTAAAATATACTTTTTTATTTTGAGATGGAGTCTCTCTTTGTTGTCCAGGCCGGAGTGCAATGGCGTGATCTTGGCTCACTGCAACCTCTGCCTCCCGGGTTCAAGCAATTCTTCTGTCTCAGCCTCCCGAGTAGCTTGGGATTACAGGTGCATGCTGCCACACCCAGCCAATTTTTTGTATTTCAGTAGAGATGGGGTTTCACCATGTTGCCTAGGCTGGTCTCGAACTGCTGAACTTGGGCGATCCACCCGGCTTGGCCTCCCAAAGTGCTACAATTACAGGCATGAGCCACTGCACCCAGCCTCGTAAAATAGACTTTTAAAGAGCAGTTTTAGGTTCACAGCAAAACTAAGCAGAAAGCACAGAGTTCCCCATATATCTATGGCCCCCATATCTCCCTAGTCTCCCCTGCCATCAACATCTTCCACTAAAGTGGTACATCTGTTACAACTGATGACCCTGCATTGACACATCATCACCCAAACTACATAGTTTACACTAGGGTTCACTCTTGGTGTTGAACGCTCTATGGGATTTTTTTTTTCTTTATTTTTCCCAGCCCAGAACCCGTTTATGGGTTTTGACAACTATATAATGACACGTATCCACCATTATATCATGCAGAATAGCTTTGCTGCCCTAAAAACCCTCTGTGCCCTGTTTACTCACCCTTCCCGCCCCTCAACCCCTGGCAACCTTTGATATTTTTACTGTCTCCATTGTTTTTTAACATGTCTCCATAGTTTTTTTGAAATGCCTTTTTTAGAATGTCATATAGTATGTAGCCTTTTCAGTTTAGCTTGTCTCAGTCTGTTTTGTGCTGCTAAGACAGAATACCACAGACTAGGTAATTTATAATGCACAGAAATTTACTGGCTCATGGGACTGAAGGTTGGGAAGCCCAAGATGGAGGAGCTGGTATCTGGTGAGGACCTTCTTGCTTCATCAACCCAGGGAGGCAGGGCAAAGAGAGGGTGGGAAGGCAAACTTATTTATAAGAAAACTACTTGCTCCATAATGAACCCACTCCTTCGGGAATGGCACTAACGCATTTATGAGGGTGGTGGCCCCATGACCCAAACACTTCCCACTAGGTGCCATCTCCAAGACCGCCACATCAGGGATCAAGTTTGTAACACATGAACTTTAGGGGACACATTCAAACCATAGCAGTAACATGCATTTTCACTTAGTAATATACATTGAAGATTATTCTGTGTTTTTTCATGACTTGGTAATTCATTTCTTCCTTTTTACAGACTTAATTTTTCAGAGCAGTTTTAGATTCACAGCAAAACTGAGCACAAAGTACAGAGAGTTCCCACATACTCTCTACCCTCCCAACTGCACGGCTTCCCCTGAACAAGAGTTGTGCACTTGTTGTAACTGATGAAAAGATCCACTTTATTTTTTCTTGTGCTGTGTTGGCCAGGCTAGGGTACAGTAGCACAATCATAGCGCACTGCAACCTTGAACTCCTGAACTCAAGTGATCCTCCTGCCTGAGGCTACCAAGTAGCTAGGACTATAGGTGCTATCATGCCTGCCTTGTTTTTTTTTTGTAGAGATGAGGTCTCACTATATTGCCTAGGCTAGTTTCTAACTACTGGCCTCAAGTGATCCTCCTGCCTTGGCCTCCCAAGGGAAGCCTGGGATTACAGGCATAAGCAACCATACCCAGCCTTTTGCCCATTTCTGAGTTGTTTGTTGTTGTTGAGTGGCAGGAGTCTAAGTTTTAATTTGGATAGTGATCCCTTATTAGATATCTGATTTGCAATATTTTCTCCCATCCACAGGTTGCCATTCTGTTGTTTCCTTTGCTATGCAGTTTTTATAAAGTCTGATGTAGTCCCATTTGTCTATTTTTACTTTTGCTGTAATATCCAAAAAAATCATTGTCACATCTAATGTCGTAGGCCTTTCCCCCTGTTTTCTTTCAGGATTTTTATAGTTACAGGTCTTATGTTTATGTCCTGAATCCATTTTGAGGTAATTTTTGTATATGGTGCTAGGTTAGGGTCCAACTTCATTCTTTTGCATGTGGATATCCAGTTTTTCCAGCATCAATAGTTGATGGGTCCAGAGATCCGCCCGCTTTGGCCTGCCAAAGTGCTGGAATTATAGGCATGAGCCACCTCACCCCGCAGAGTCCAGAGAATTTTTAAAAGCATAAAGAGGAGGTCAGACACGGTGGCTCACGCCTGTAATCCCAGCACTTTGTGAGGCTGAGGCAGTGGATCACCTGAAGTAAGGAGTTTGAGATCAGCCTGGTCAACATGATGAAACCCCATCTCTATTAAAATACAAAAAAATAAGCCGGGAGCGGTGGCAGGTGCCTGTAATCCCAGGTACTTGGGAACCTGGGAGGCGGAGGTTGGAGGGAGCCGAAATCCTGCCACTGCATTTGCACTCCAGCTTGGGAAGAGTGAGACTCTATCTCAAAAAACAAAACAAAACAAAACAAACAAACAAACAAAAAACATTCTACACACAAATAAGGCTTAATTTGGCCGTGGTGGTGGCAGGGTGGCTGTCCCCAGTGAGCATGATCCCTGCCTGAGAGAAGGGCTTCTCTTTCCCCACCCATGCACACTCGCCTCTCTCCTGGAACAGATGCTATGGTCACAGGCCAAACAAGAACAGGGGTACCTAATTCCCCCCTTTACTTAAAGAAAATAAAAGGTTTACCAAAAAAGTATACAGCATCCTAATAGGCACTCATGTTCCCAGTCCCTCACCTCCGCCTCTTCCATAGAACAGAAACAAAACAATGCCAATTAAAGTCCACTTTGTCCCCCATCCCCAGTCCCAGGCTCCCTGTTTTTCCAGTAAATTTTCACGTGTGGTTCTGGGCTCTGCCTATGCTGACAATCAGCCCTTTGAACACGAATGGTGGTTCCTTTTCATCGTGAACTGTTCCGCGGTAGGACAGACTACATGATTCCGCGATTCGGGTCGTCATGACATCCCTGGGGGCCTCTCCTGGCGTGCCCACCTCGGCTCCTCCGGGGCAAGGTCATCCAGGCTACACAGATGCTCAGAGTCCACCTTGCCAGGGGCTGGAAGGGGAACGACTTGAACCCGGGGAAGGTCGTGCTTCCTGCAGGGCCAGCGAAGAAAGGTCACCTCCCGGCGCCCCGAGCCTGACCCCATGCCCCGGGCTCCCCGCATCGTCCTCGGAGCGCTGGCCTCGTCCCAGTCCCCGCCCCCGGCCACGCCGCCCTTCTTCTTGCGCCCTGGTCCCCACCGACCCGGCCCCGGCCGCCCACGGACCCTGCCCGGTCCGACAGAAATGACCCACCCAGGGTCACACACTGCCCGGCGCGGCCCGGCCCGGCGCTTCCGCTTCCGCCTCCACCAAGGCTTCTCTGCGACTCAGACACGGCTCTGTGCAGTCGCTTCGACCCCACCGCCTGGCCGCCGCCTGCTCTAGACGCGGGCTGGGCCTCGGGGCGGCGCTCACGGCGGGCGCCGAGCGAGAGAGGAAGGAGGAGGGCCGGGCTCTCTCAAGACGCCGGTTCGGGTCCCGCAGGCGGCAGGCGCGAGACTTGGCACTGACCGCGCGGGAGCGATGCTCGCAGAGTCGCGCTCGGGCTTGCGGGTGGGGCGTGCGGGGGCGGGGAGGGGCGGGGAGGGGCGGGGCCAGGGGCGGGGCCGAAGGCGCCGCTCCCAGCCGGTACCACCTCCCCTCCACTGAGAGCTTCCACCGCTCCCTGGGCTGTCAGGCGCGGTGGCCAAGTGGTAAGGCGTCGGTCTCGTAAACCGAAGATCGCGGGTTCGAACCCCGTCCGTGCCTGAAACCAGAGGTTGGGGTTTGGCTGTGGGAAGTCGGTTTTCTCCACTTACGCCGTCCCTTCTACGTGGCATTTTTTCCATTTTCGGATTCTGTTCAGGCGCCCTCCTGTTCTTCCGCCCTGGGGCTCCGCGGTCGGCCGGGGCCGGTGCACCTGGGCCTCGAGACTCCAGGGTCCACCTTACAGATGAGCTCGAACCGCGCCACGACGCAACTTACCTCGCCACCGATCCCCGCGTCTCCTTTCCGCCAGCCGCATTCCGCAGAGCCGGAGTCGTCTTCACTGATTCCCCGATGGGGACACTGAGGTCCAGGTGGCCCGCGGGGACTCGGGTCCCGCCCGATTTGCGTGTGTTATGGCGGGGCAACTTTTCAGAGAGGGTGCTTGAGTTTCCGGAACGGTCGTTTCTGGATTGTTCCTCGGAAGGTGAGTTATGCAGGCCATGCACACTGCCTGCCTTCCTGTCTACAAAGCAAACCATATTGCTCAACTGGTGGGCGCTTCTTTCCCATTCCTGGTGAACTGACCCTTTGAATCTGCCCCCAGCCAGTTATGGCACTCCCCACATCATCTCTAGTATAAACAGTCCGATTTAACATATTAATAACATGACATTGAGCACCTCCTCCCATTCCTGGATCCTCTTTTTGATACACTGCTCTGTCTGTCCTCCTCTTCAATTGTAACACTCGGTACCAAACATACTACTCCAGATAGAGTGTTATGAATGAAACTTCACCTCCTTCACTCTATACCCCATACATCTGTTAATGTAGCCCTCAAAAAACCACATTACTTTCCCTGAGGCCTGTTACACAGATGACCATGAGGAGCTTTAAGGCGGACTGAATGTCAGCAGAGTCTCAGGTTATCAGAAGAGAAGGTGTAGAGCCCAGACAGCAGAGGAATATTGACCTTTTCTCTAAGATCCCAATAAATGGAAGAGACGCTCTTGACTTTTGAAGGTAATGCCGAGCTAGGATGTCAGTGTCATCATGAAAGTGTTATTAAATACAAATTAAGGCCTTTTCTGACAAGCACCTTAGCTTAGACAGAGTCCAGATATTCAGGGATAGGGATAGGAAGGTGGAAAGTCCTGCTCTACTGGATATTGCCTTGAATCCTGTCCCTTCAAATTCCTGATGAGAAGGAGCTTCAAGACTGAACATTGGGTTATCTGAAGGAGCTGGAGCAGAGAATTCCACCCTAGAGGAGGGCAGGGGGATGAGCCAAGCCAAAGTCAATATAAGAGAAGTGCAAGGGGCCGGGCGCAGTGGCTCACGCCTGTAATCCCAGCACTTTGGGAGGCTGAGGCAGGCGGATCACTTGAGGTCAGGAGTTTGAGACCAGCCTGGCCAACATGGCGAAACCCTGTCTCTATTTAAAATACAAAAAAATTAGCTGGGCATGGTGGTACGTGCCTGTAGTCGCAGCTGCTCAGGAGGCTGAGGTGGGAGAATCGCTTGAGCATGGAGGGTCAAGCTTGCAGTAAGCTGAGATGGTGCAACTGCACTCCAGCCTGAGAGACAATGAGAAACTGTTTCAAAAAAACAAAAAAGAAAAAAAAAAGTACAAGGTACAGAAGAGGTCAGTGTAAAGATACTGGGGAAACATGGGCTTCCAAAGGTGAAGGACCAGAGGCAGGGGTCAAGTATGGATTCCAGGTCAAGGTTGGTGAGAGGAACTGAAGTGAATACAAGTCAGATACAAGCACCAGGGTGAGCTTGGGGAACAGAAATCTTGTAGTTATCTTGAAGGCCAGCAGTTATATACATGCACCCCCATGGAGCCAGGGGTCGGTCATTGGCTTAAAGAATGAGGACAGAAGTGAAGGCAGAGGCAGAAATGGACACATATGTTGAGTTTATTGCATGATCTCCATTAAATCGCTGATACTCCCTAGACTTCAGCTTCCTTAGTTGTAAATTCTACAGTTGAAAGAGCTATGTCCTAAATGCCTCATGTCCTGAAATTTTAGGTTTCTACCTCAGAGCCTGGACTTTGCAGAAGCAAGGGGATCAAGGCCACCCCACCCATCATAGTAGCCCCTTCTGCAATGGGGCTTGACCATTGTGACCTCCTGATGAGATCTATGTGACCAGGGCTCCTCCATCCAGAGAGTTATAAGCAGTCCTCCCTGATGGGAAGCACTGGAGCTGCAAAGGCTCCGCCCATGCTGGTTACCCCTGGTAGAGTCCTCCCTTTTGCTCCTCCTTAGTGTCCAGGGCAAAACACAGGGCCTCTGGTACTGCATTTTGAGAGCCACGCAGGCAGACATAGTCATTTGTGGGCAGCTAAAACCTCCAGGATATTTTTTAAAACATAGACCAGAATTTGGCAATTCTATATATTATGCCTCATTCTATGAGTTTTAGCCCATTACCAGCCTGGAGAAATATGCTTTTTTGTGTGTTTTGTTTTGAGGTGGAGTTTCACTCTTGTCACCCAGGCTGGAGTGCAGTGGTGTGATCTTGGCTCACTGCAACCTCTGCCTCCCAGGTTCAACCAATTCTTCTGCCTCAGCCTCCCGAGTAGCTGGGATTGATTATAGGCATGCGCCACCACGCCCGGCTAATTTTTGTATGTTTAGTAGAGATGGGGTTTCACCATGTTGGCCAGGCTGGTTTCGATCTCCTGACCTCGTGATCTGCCCGTCTCTGCCTCCCAAAGTGCCGGGATTATAGGCATGAGCCACCGCGCCTGGCCCAAGAAATATGTTGTTAAATCTTTTACTATACAATACAACACAAATTTGAAAACCACACAAATCAAGTGAATGCCTTAATGAATTATAAGGGGAACACCATCCAAGTTAGATAATTTTGCCAGATACCCCAGAAACCCTTTTTATGTGCCCGTCCCAATCACAACTCCCCCAGGGCCGTAAGTATCCTTAACCCTCTAATCACTTCCTTGCATTTTAGTTTATCACCTAATTGAGCATTGCAGCATCTTTATACATTATAGTTTAACTGCTCATTTAAAAAAATGGATAGAAGCTTTTTTTCAATCAGGAGGTATCCTTTCCTTCCCTTTTATTTCCTTGCAGTGTGTCTGTTGAGGATCCTGGGCCACTGGACCTGGAGGGTTTCCCACAGTCTAGATTTTGCTTACTGCAAACTCTTGGTGCAACCCAGTAAGCTCCCCAGTCCTCAGTACTTCCTGCAAATTGGCAGCTAGATCCAGATGCTGGATCAGAGACAGGTTGGATGCCTATGGCAAGACTCTGGTATTATGAGAAGGCTCTGATTCCCCCAGGTAAGGAGTCACTCAATTTCTTGTCTGGGACCCCTCTGTGTGTCTGGCACCATACTGGGAAGCCCCTTAGGACTTGGATGGTGTCTCACTCATGTCTGTGTTACCAGCAGCTGGAACAGAGACAGAGCCCTGGCACAAGGAAGGTCCCGGCCTGAAGGGCTAGGGAAGACTTCCCTGAGGAGGTGACATTGTGGCTGGGCTCTGCAGGATGAATAGGAACTCAACAGAGCACAACCAGGTCTTGGGTATCTCTGCCCTCATTCAGTCATCTTTGACACTCAAATATCATGATCTAAGTTGCATCTCAGCAGGCAGGGGTTCTTTTCTTTCCCCTGTGGCCCCTCGAACCTGCAGGTAAAATTGATTTTTGAATTAAGAAACAAATTCTCACTCCCTGTAGATGGTTTTATTAGCAAACCCTAAGGGTCTAACCCCATACTTGGGGACAGAAGTTACCAATTTGGAATCATACACTGATAGGAATGAAACCAGCCAACTGTCTCATTTCACACTGCAGAAACAGGCAAAAAGAAGGAAAGCAATTTGTTCTGGGTCACCCAGAAAGCTCTGCCTTTATCATAGAGATTATGCTTGTCTACAGCACGAGCTCAAATCTTCTTGGAAAAGTCATCTTCATTATTAACTTGACATGCACCGAGGAGATGGTCTCTTTGCCAGCCTGTAGGCCAAACTGGCACCTCACTTGTCAAACACTCATACCTGATCAGCAGATGATGACCAGCAGATGATGACCAAAAACATTAGGACAGCAGATGATGACCAAAATCATTATACTTGATTACAATATTAAGGTTTTAGGAGCAAGAGAGGGACAGAGATATACACTGTTAAAGGTTGGATTCCCCAGAAGGCAGACCCCTAGACAGAGTTTAATGTGCAGAATGCTTATTCCACGTGGGGAAGGGTGGGAAGCAGGTGTGAAATGAGGGAGAGCCCCTTCCCCCACCACTCACTGGATGTGGGCTGTCCAGAAACCTTAGACTAGGTGGCTCTGATGGCAGAAGGCAGTCTGTTGATAGCACTCCAAGCAGCTGGGACAAATCCTTTCTTGAAGGAGTAACATGGCACAGTGGCTATCACACACACAGTGGGAACTTAAAGACAAGAATCAATTCAGTCACAGAAGGTGAGGGCAAAGATAAAGCTCATAGGCCAAAGACTTAACTTCTGGATCAAGGGCTCTAATATTTTCTGGACATGTGCTTTGGCTACTGAAAGCATTTCAGAGAACCCTGAGTAAGAGGGCTGGGACCTGGGGCCAGTAGGTATCATTGTGTGACCTCACTTCCCAGGAGCCTCAGATCACCTGCCTCCTCCCCAGACCCCATCATCCAGGAAAACTGAATTCAGCTGAAAGCACAGCCATGGCATTGCTGAAATATGACACCACCTGGAGAGAATGGATTCCTTTCTGGGGAATTTACCCCTCTGCTGCTGCTTGAGGGCAAGTGTCCTATCTTCCCTTCCCTTGCTAGATAAAGAGGCTCTTCATTTGTTGGCTGAATGAATGAAGGTCAGAAAAAGAAAACTCAACTTCTCTTCCTCCAGTAATGGAACAATCAAGCTGGGAGAAATCACAGAGATAAAAATCACGTCCCAATTTTGTCCACGAGGAAACTGAACTTCAGAGGCAGGAAATAACTCTTTGAAGGTTGCAGAGAAGGTGAGGAATGGAAACAGGCCATAAGCAGCGACAAGCCTGGTAATGCCAGAGTGGTGTTTCTGCAGTAAAGATTTCCCTTCCTGCTTGCCTTTCCCCTGGGTTCTGGGGCTCTCCCTTGGTCCAGACCATTTGGGCCGAGAGAAACAAAACCCAGGTGCACTGCCATCTAAGCAGAATATGCTGAGAAAATCAACCTCACAAATTCCATAGTCATCTACAAAGTACTTCAGGTTATCACCAGCCCCTTTCTCCCTCTGGTCCCAGGATGCCTATGTCTTCTCTCAGATCTCTTTCTGGGCTGGGTGCGGTGGCTCACACCTGCAATCCCAGCACTTAGGGAGACCAAGGCAGGAGGATCACCTGAGGTCAGATTTCACTAACATGGTGAAACCCTATCTCTACCAAAAATACAAAAATTACCCGGACATGGTGGTGGGTGCCTGTAATCCCAGCTACTAGGGAGCCTGAGGCAGGAGAATCGCTTGAACCTGGGAGGCAGAGGTTACAGTGAGCCGAGATTGCGCCACTGCACTCCAGTCTGGGCAACACAGTGAGACTCTGTCTCAAATAAAGGAATGAATAAAAATAACTGAGAGATGTTAATATCATCATTATGGTATATGTTCTTGAAGGCAGTAGTTCTCAAACAGCAGGAGGTAACCCTGTTAAGTGAAACCAATTTAACAGGTTGTAAACAGCATTTTAAAAATGAAATGGTAATGCAGAATATATATTTGAGTGCATAAGAATTGTTTCATAAAACATTTGTTTTACATATGTACCTAGATACATACACATATATACATACACACACACACAGATATTTCCTATCATGGGCATGACTGAGTTTGAAAGCTACTGATCTAAGGCAACATTTCTCTAAAGATGATTGAAAGGAGTGTGTTTCTTTTCTTTTCTTTTCCTTTTCTTTTTTTTTTTTTGAGATGGGGTCTCACTCTGTTGCTCAAGCTAGGGTGCAGTGGCATGATCACAGCTCACTGTAGCCTCAGCCTCCTGAGCTCAAGCGATCCTCCCACCTCAGCCTCCCAAGAAGCTGAGACTACAGGTGCACGGCACCACGCTTAGCTAATTTTTCTGGTTTTTTTTTTTTTTTTTTTCAGAGACAGGGTTTCATCAGGTTGCCTAGACTGGTCTTCAACTCTGGAGCTCAAGCAATCTGCCTGCCTCGGCCTCCCAAAGTGCTTGTGGCTTACAAGCCTGAGCCATTGCGCCCGGTCTATTTTTCTAACTTTAGTAATTTGCATACCACTGCCACTATTGCTGCCATATCAGAATACTACCTATAACATTATTTACTAAATTATTGTCTTTGAGTTGGCTCACTTTAGCCATTTTAGCCTCATTGTAACAGCAATATTCAGAAAATTTACATTTAATACTACATATTACATTTTTTCCCATCTAAAACCATCTCTCATAGGAGCACCACCTTTTGGGAAACGCTGGTGGCAAGGAGTGTCACATGCAAAAGCCCTTTCCAGAAGTCAAGCTGGGAGCCAGAAAAGCTGTGTGATGTTGGAATGTTGGGTGAGCCCCCGTCCTCTGCCCCCAGGGTCCTCCTCTGCCCCTGGAGGCAGTCCCAGTCCTGCTGCTGGGTGTCCCAAGTTCTTGTGTTGACCTTCCCACAGTGGCCACCTCAAGAAGAAAAGAGCAGGCCCTATCTGCCTGCGGACTGGATCTTTCTTGGGATGTTCCCGCCAGTGGAAAAGGCCAGGCCCTGGTGTCTGCCTTTCTGTAGCGAGCTGCGTCCTGCTGCTGCCCCAAGATGGAAGAATTTCCTTTCTTGTCCAGCTTTGATTCCATTGATGGGATTAGGCACCCCCCATGGCCGTGTCCTTTGATGTGGTCAGGGGGTAGCAGGGAGATTTCAGGCCCAGGGAGCAAATCTTAATCTTCTTCGAGCTTCTCTGGGATCAGCACCAGGGTAAACCCATTACAACCCTGCCCTTTCATCCCCCCAGGACACCGGCTCCTCCCGGCTCCTGAGTCTCAGAGATCGTAAGGGTTTGTCAGATTTGGAGCGAGCAATAAAAGGGGAAGAGAAAGCAGAGCACTAACTCCAGACCCCCTCCAGCACTGGCTGCATCTCCAGCAATGTCAGGGCATCTTCTTTCTTCCCTTCTAATCCCGCGCTCCCACAAAATGGCGATTACAGAGGCCTGGGGCCAGCGCTGTCCATGCCCCAGCACAGGGCGTCTCTGCCGGCGCTCCGCCGCCATCCCCCCCCCAGCTGCGCACTTCCGGGAGCACCAGCTCCTGGACATGTCCCACCCAGGGATCCCGATGTGGGGACAGGGGGAGCAGATATACCCCTCAACCCTTACCAAAGTGAGGTTTAGAGACAGGGTCTCGCTCTGTCATGCAGGCTGGAGTGCAGTGGTGCTATCATATCTCACTGTAGCCTCAAACTCCTGGGCTTCGGTGATCTTCCCACCACAGGTGTATGCCACCACGCCCAGCTACTTTTTTTTTTTTTTTTTTTTTTTTAACTTTGTGTAGTGACAGAGTCTCACTATGTTCCCAGGCTGGTCTCAGACTCCTGGGCTCGAGCAATCCTCCTGCCTTGCCTCCCAAAGTGCTGGGATTACAGGTGTGCGCCGCCGTGCCTAGTCTCACAGTGAGGTTTGAAGGCAGGGTTGGTGAGGCCAGGCAAGAGAAGGCAGGAACATAGCTAATATCTATGTCGGGACACAGATATGTCACGTTATTTTCTTTAAATGGTTCCAAATCTCGACCTGAAGAGGTTGGGAAACTCAACCTCAGTGGGTATTTGGGCTCCCCCATCATCCACGGTCCCTGGAATCCTGGCCATCTTGAGGCTGGGGATCTTGGTAGAGGCCTGGTCCAGGTCCCAGAGGAGACACGCAGTTACTCTCCCAAATCCTGGCGTCTCCGGAGAGAGTGGGGCAGCAGGTCTCCACCAAGGGGATTCCACTGAACTCCCACCCCTCGCTAATCTTGCGACAGCTCTCCCTCAGCCTCGAAGCTTTTCTGTCCCACTCCTTTTCCACAGTCCCCCTAAAGGAACTCAGCTTTTCAAACAGCACAGACAGGAAGAGAGGTTGTCTGCAGGCCGCTGGAACTGGGACTTGAAAGCACGAAATTTTAACATCTCAACAAAGCATGCTGCCGGGTACTATGTTTGGCGCTTTAATATATAATCTTTGCCACCATAAGCCCTGCCAGAAGTGCCCGGGGGCTCCAGGTTCCAGATGGGGAAGTTGAGGCCGGCGGCAGGCACGCTCCACCGGGCGCGGGGCGCGGCCCCGGAGTGGAGCGGCCGGCAGGGGGCTCTCCGCGCCGGTCTCGGCGGGAGGAAGCGCTGGCAGCTGCTCGGACGGGTCAAAGGAGGAAAAGGGAAAATTACTGGGCTTGGAGGCGGGAAGGACTGCGTGACTGGGAGGAAGGCACTCGAGACTGTCGAGTCGGGCCGCCGGCGTCGGGACCCCATCCCCGGGACAGGGCGGGCCACCCGGGACCGGGAAGCCCGGGCCGCCCCCCACCGCCGTCAGGGTCTCTCCCGCCGGTGCCGCAGGCTGGAGCGGGCGTCGCGGCCGGGGGCGGTGCCGCCTAGGGGCGGGCGGAGGGCGGGCCGGGGCGGGGCGCCGTCCGCTCGGCTCCGGGAGGCGGTGCGGGCGGGCGCTGGCCGCGTCCGCCCGCCGGGAGCCGCGGGGCGCGCAGCCTTCCTGATGTGTCACCAGCACGTGGAGCCAGGTCGGGCCGCGGCGAGCAAGCGGACCCCCCCACCAACTTTCGAGGGGTCTCGCCATCCCGCTCCTCTCCCGGCTTCGCCCGGCTCGCTCTCCTAGCGGAGGGGGCAGCAGCGGCCCCCAGGTCCCGGGCAAGTCGAGCGAGACCACGGCCCCCGGCCAGGAGCGCGAGGGGCTCCCGGAACGTCGGGGCGCGGGCCCCGGCTCGCGGCTACGGCCCCAGTGTCCAGGCGGCGGCGCGGGCTCGGCCGTGCGGGACGGCGCGGCCTGCGGCGAGAGGTTGGCACTGGCCCCCGCCCCGCGCCCCGCGCCCCGCGCCCCTCGCCCCTCGCCACTCGCCCGCCGAGCTGAGCGCAGGTAACCGGGGCGGAGCGGAGCTGGGCCTCGCGGGCGCGGCGTGGGAGCGTGGCGAAGTTTCTCGGCGCGTAACTCTTGCGCCCCACTCGGGAGTGGGGCTCTGGTGGGGAGGCTTTGGTCCCCGCACCTCCCCCTCCCCCAGCGCTGTCCCTCGGCCTGCACCGAGGCGGCCCGGGGGTGGCCTGGAGGCCGCCGAGCGCGCCAAGCGTCGTGTAACCCTTCGAGGGCTGGGTTTGGAGCCCGCGACCCGAGGTCGGGCGGGGCAGTGGACTTTCCCAGGGGATGCCGCCTGAGGGACACCCAGAGCTTCGGCTGAGTGGAGCGCGGTGCACAGAGCCGGTGGCCGGACCCAGCCCCGGGAAGCCCGTCGGGGACGCGCCGCACCCCGAACTCCGAGACGGATGGGAGCTGAGGGCTGGGTCTTTGCGGGCGAGATGAGGGTGTCGGATCAACTGGCCTACAAAGTCCCAGTCCTCGGCCCCCGGGACCAGCGTCTTCTCCACGGTCCTCGCCCCAGGCCAGCTTCCTCCCGGGCTCGCCTGCGCTCCGGCCGCCGGGCTGCCTCTCAGGTCCGCGCTGGAGGAGGAGTGGCGAGGTGCGCTCGCCACCGGCTGCGTGCGGGGATTCGGGAAATCCCCGCACTTCGCTGGAGAAATAGCTACGCTCTCGGACGTGTGAGTCGGTCACTGCTTGCGGATCCGTACCCTCTGGGCAGACGTGGGCCCCGCCCCGGCGACCTGGACCCGGCTTACCCATGGGCCAAGCCCTGCCACTTACCGAGGCCTGCCCTGTTGCGCTTTCCAGGGCGGCAACCTTGAGCTTGGGGGTGGGGAGAACCGGGCCTGACTTCTAGAATTGCCCGTGGGGAGGTGGGAAGCCGAGGTTTGGCCCGGTGGCGCCGGAAGCCCCTGTCCCTCTCCCAAACACCATTTCTTTAAAGATGGATCTTTGTGGATGTGTTACCAATGGCCAGTTTTTTGTTCCCTGACAGACGCAACATAATGTGGACCCACTCCAGTCCTCTTAAAGTTTTATGCTGGAATTCCTTAAACTCTCCCTTAAAGTCTCTTATCTATAGGAAGTCTATAGTAGTGCGTTTGCTTCTGCTCCCCGAAAAGAAAAACCCAACAGCCCCTGAAACCTCGGGTTTGCCTGGTGTTGGAACTTTGGTTATTTGTCCTTTTGTTTGTGTTGTTTTTTGGCTCTTGGCCGTGGGGGCCGTGGAAAAACATTTGGGGACATGCAGTGAGGTGACTTGAACTGTGTGAAGAACTGGTTGACAAAATAAGGAACGTCTGGTCCCTGTCTTACTTGGCTTTGGAAAACAGGAGAGCTTTTTAGGAGCTGGGAGGAGGGAGGGTGAGAGGGAGGAACCTTCACGGCCAGGTTGGCCCACCCCTTGCCAGGTCGTGAAAAACCCTTCCAAGAGGCATTTTCCCACAGGCTCCCTGCCTCTGCAGGCCACGTGTAGAGTAGTCCTTTGCAGGCGTCCTGCCCATGCTGCTGTCCCTGTTTTGGGGGCACGTGGGAGCCAACACGGGAACCAGGTGTGTGGTGGGCAGTCAGGTGTGCTTTGGGGTCACGGAGGCAGGTTTGGGACTGGGAGCCCAGAAAGGGACATACCCAGTCCTGCAGTTGGCCTGACTTTTGTCCATGTTAGCTTTGTCCTGGAGGCTTAGCCAGTGGAAGGTGCAGATGTCAGAATTATGAGAGAAAAGTGTTTCTTTGGCCATGGGGTAGATTTCTGAGCATCTTGACAAATTCTCATTTTGGAGACAAAATTGTCTAGGAGTGGAACTGGTGGGAGCTTCAACTGGAGACCTCGCCCCTAATTAAGAAAAATGCTCTTTGGAGCGCTGAATCAGCTTGGGAAAACAAAGTTCTCCCTTTGAACCAATGCCTCTCCCAGCCCTGGGGATCAGTGTCTAAAAGTAAATGAAGTGGAGATCTCCAGAATATTGCGTGGTCATAAAACATCCCAGAAGTGGGCTGGAGCAATGAGATGCCGAAAAGCAGGCCGGGCTGGCTGCCCTGCACCCACCCTGGAGGGGACAGGCTGGAGAAGGTGGACTCTCAGGGCTGGGAATGAGACCTGAGGAGCACTGTGGCGCCCCTGGCAGTTTCCCTCAGGCTGTGCCCCATTCTTTCTGGGTCTGGCCAGGGCTTTAGAGATTTTTAGGAAATGACTTGGTGCTTCATTTCTTTGGGGGAAGTGAGTGATTAGGTTTTTCCTTCTTGGATTTTTTTTCCTTTGCAAAATGTGATTGAATCAGCTATGCAGTGGGCTGGGCTAGCCTGGCCTCCTGCAACTGATTTATGCTTCCGTGTAGGCCGTTGTATTGAGGAATTGTGTTGTAGTGGAGAGCTGTTTGATTTTGCTCTCTCGAATTCATAGTTTCCTGGAGCAGAGGCCTCCTTCCTGGCTCCTAGCCCCACCCCAGTCCATCCTTCAAAGATGGGTACCTCAAGGTTTCAAGGGGAAGTAGCTTGAACATAGACTGATTTACCCTGGAGCCTTCTTCAGGAAGCAGCTAAATGCAAGGTAGAAAGCTGGTAGGATGGGGAGGGTTTTAGCTAGAGCCCCAGGGAGACCAATGGGAGACTCCTAAAAATCCAGCTGGATTCTCGGTCCTGCGTACTGGGAAGAAACTTGCATTCCCTCAACTCTTAGGTAAATTGCAGCCTGGTGAATAATTAACCTTGCCATTTTAGCTTTTTTTTTTTTTTTTTAAAGAAAAAGAAAAATCCCAACCTATGAAAGATTAAAGATCAGTTTTTGTCCAGCAGGATTGGAATGACAAAGGAGGTATTGGGAGAAGCCAGTCCTCTCATCTGCACTCCTAGCAACTCTGGAAATTCTGAACCTTAGAAGAAATCCCTCCAGGGTTTTGTTGGTGGCCATCCCTGCCGAGCCCCTGGCTGCTTCCCTCGGTTTCCTTTGGTCCCTCTTTGCCCAAAGCTGAGCTGTCTGAATGGTGAGGATTCTCTCCTCCACTTTGTCTAGCAACAGCTTGGCCCTTGATACTGTAGGAGGAGTTAATTCCGCTGCTGGGCCAGTCTACAGCCCTCTGCGCGGGCTGGTAAATATTTGGCCAGTCTCAGTTCTTTTTACACAAAAGAACAGCGCTCCTAATCTGTGATAAGTCCCTGAAAGAGAGTTGTCTCAGAAGCAAGGGATCATTTTGGTTTCCGTGAAGTGTTTTTTTCTCGAAGCAGACCAGTCTGAAGGCCATGGAGGCACACTTTGCGTCCAGATGTATTTGGGTTCCAACTGCGGCTCACCAGCTGTATGGCTTTGGCCCAGTGACTTCTCTGTGCCCCAGTTTCTTTCCTTGTGAGATGAGGGTTATGATACCTACCCTGTAAGTGTGTGGCGAAGCTTACGAAAGATGTGTGTCAGGGTGTCTGGCACAAACCAGTAGATCTCCGACTGGTAGTCTTCGTCCCCTGGCTCTTTTTTTTAAATAAAATTTTTCAAATTATTATTTTCTTTCTTTTCTCCTTCCTTCCTTCCTTCCTTCCTTCCTTCCTTCCTTCCTTCCGTCCGTCCGTCCTTTTTCTCGACGTAGTCTTACTCTATTGCCCAAGTTGGAGTGCAGTGACACGATCTCAGCTCACTGCAGTCTCCACCTCCCAGGTTCAAGCGATTCTCCTGCCTCAGCCTCTCGATTAGCTGTGATTACAGGCGCCCGCCACCACACCCGGCTTATATTTGTATTTTTAGTAGAGATGGAGTTTCGCCATGTTGGCCAGGCTAGTCTCGAACTCCTGAACTCAAATGATCTGCCTGCCTCAGCCTCCCAAAGTGCTGGGGTTACAGGTGTGAGCCACCACGCTCGGCCTCTTTATTTTTCTTTTCTTTGCTTTTCCTTTCTTTTCTTTTCTTTTTTCTTTTCTTTCTTTTTTTTTTTTTTTTTTGAGACAGATTCTCAGTCTGTTATCCGGGTGGAGTGCAGTGGTATGGTCTCTGCTCACTGAAACCTCTGCCTCCTGGGTTCAAGTGATTCTCCTGCCTCAGTGGGATTACAGGCATGCACCACCGTGCCCTGCTAATTTTTTGCATTTTTAGTAGAGACGGGGTTTTACCATGTTGCCAGGCTGGTCTTGAACTCTTGGCCTCAAGTGATCCCCTCACC